>NC_044261.1:1140000-1440000 GCF_003957555.1 Calypte anna | reverse complement strand
CAGGTGTTTCTAAGTCACTGTCCCCAGTACCTCAAGAAAACCACAAAGTTTAATTCTGGGCTGTAAAAGAGGGCTCACCCACAGGGTTGGGTGAGCACAGCCCCCCAACCCTTCTCCCTGGACAGCAGAGACAGGGAGATCCCTGTGCTGCTGATTCCAGTCCTCTGAAAGGAGATGAGCCCAAACACAGCATTCCAGAAGGTTACAGTCCTGGGTTCCTGCTGCAAAGGATGCCAAAAGATGACAAGCCCACCACAAGCAACCTGCATGTCTGGGCTGAGCATGGGAAGGCTGCAAGAGCAAGGCAGATCTCTTGGTCCTTGCACAAGGCTGTTGTGAAAGCACCAAACCTGCAGCTGAGCTGGGCACCAAGAGCTGCTCCAGGCACTCATCCTGCTCACACCAGAAATGTCCAGGGGATGCCAGCAGCAGAACTGCTTCTTCTTTCAGCTGCCTTCACCCCCCAACAGTGACAACCCAGCACACGCACACCAGCAAGAGGATGAGGCACAACTGGGTTGTTGAGTTTCATCCTGGGGTTCCCTCCCTGCACACCCAACTGTTTGGCACCTGGGATGAGGCTCTAAGAAAATCAACTCAACTCTAAGCCTCCAAGCTGCCAGTTTAATGGAATAAATTCCACACCAGTGCTTTGCTCAGTGCCACTCACCCACTGCCTGAGATTGAGTTTTCTGTGTGCAGTTAATGCAGATTTGCATATATACAATAAATGTATACATTTATTGATACAAATTAAGCCTTTTTTTAAAAAAAAAAAACACGAGTTCCTTCCAAGGGAGGCCGTCCCTCTGCAAACCCAACCAACCTGTGGGAACTGCAGCTTTCAGCAGCTCAAGACGGCGCTTGCTGGAGCATGGGAATGGGGAGCTGCTGGCACAGCCCCTGCACATGTGCATGCGGGAACACAGGAAGTTCAGACAAAGCATTTCCACAGCCAGCAAAACCCAACCCGCCTCAGCTGCACCGGCACCGGCGCCTGCTGCTGCTGCGGCTGCTCAGCACGGGGCTCTGCGGGGAGTCCAGGGGGATGCAAAACGAAACCGCAGTGCCCGCAGTCTCCGCGCAATTCCCGCCGGAGGGACCCTCCCGGGCGGCGGTGCCTGAGGAGCGGCCGCTGACAGGAGGAGGGGAGCGGCTGCTGCGGGCGGGGTTCATGGCGGCGGCGGCGGCCGCGCAGGGGTTAATGGCGGCGCACTTGCCGCGCGCTGCGTCCTGGCCAATCAGCGCGGCGGCTGCCGGCGGCCGCCAGAGCTGCCATGACCATATATGGTAAAAAGCGGCGGCCGCCGCAGTGCCGCAGCGCAGGGAGCGGGGCGGGGGCGGCGTCCGCCTCCTCATGACAGGGCTGCGGGGAGACCCCCTGAGTCCCTTCCCCTCAGGACAGGGCTGCGGGGAGACCCCTGAGTCCCTTCCCCTCAGGACAGGGCTGCGGGGAGTCCCTTCCGTCCCTTCCCCTCAGGACAGGGCTGCGGGGAGCCCCCTGAGTCCCTTCCCCTCAGGACAGGGATGCGGGGGGACCCCTGTGTCCCTTCCCCTCAGGACAGGGATGTGGGGGGACCCCTGTGTCCCTTTCCCTCAGGACAGGGATGTGGGGGGACCCCTGTGTCCCTTCCCCTCAGAGCTGCGGGTGCCCAGGGCCCTCACCCCCCCACCGAAACCTCCCCCTGCAAGACCAGGGAGCTACATGCCTGTCTGCAAAAATAAAAAAAATAATACATTAAAAAAAATAATTGGACTACTACAGAAAATCTGGGAAGGAGCAAGACATTTAACATGAGGAAATAATGCTCTTTCTGGGCTTGGGGGTCAGGCCACACTAGAAGTAATTCAGAGTGACCCACACAGTGTGGACATGACAAAATGAAGTTTTAGGGGGATCATTTTCTCTGCAGACCCTGGGAGCCTCTGTCTGAAATGCAGCAAGTGCAGTTTCACAGCTCAATTTTACAGTCATGTCAAAGCCACGGCTTGAAACTGACCCTCAGCACCTTGAATATCGCAGCATGAGCACAATGAGCACCTCTGCTTCTCTGAAACAACTCAAAACGTTGGGGTGGTGAAGGAACAATTTCATCAGCTGAGGCTATAAAAATAAACGAGGAACACAGGAACTGGTTAGAGCAAAACCAGCAACGTGTTGCATTGCAAAAGAACGTGCTGGGCTGGGGAGTTTAGGAACAGAGTTCCTCCCCCTTCACGTGAAACCTCACATACAAATATGAAGTATAATTTTAATAATAATAGTAAGCTGTAGAAGACTTGAGAGGAATGCAGCGGAGGGCACAAAGGCCACGAGGAAGGCAGGAAGAATAGCTGAATAAATGTAAAAAAAAACCTCAGAACCTTAAGATGGCACTTGAAAACGCAGAAGGCTACGTCATTCAGAATTAGCAGGAATTGCTTCCAGGGGCTGAGAAAACACTGGGAAGCGAGAGAAAAAGAGGGGTGGGGGTGTGTGTGCATCCTCTGCCACCAGCATTTGAGGGTGCTGTGATGCAACATGGGTGCAACTGCGTGCGGGGTTGAGCAAGAGACTTCTCATGGAGATCAGTGCCTCCCCGCGTGGCTTGGGCAAGAGCAGGACACGTGCCCTGGAGATGAGCACAAACCAGAATACCTGCAAAAAAGGGCTGCTCATAAGATGAGAAAAAAAAAAAAAGGGCTATTTAAGGAGGGCAGGGGTTTGGCTTGCTTTGCTTCAGACAACCAAAGCACAAGTGAGAAAAAGCTGCTGCCTCTGCTCCTGTAATGCAGTCGCCGTGTGGGTTGCTATATACAATTCTGGTCACTATTTCTATATATAACCAAGGCAGATCTGCAGATGGAGCTTGGAAAACAGGACAGGGCTGATGACAGACTGAGGACATCTTAAGTGTATAGTTAAGAGAAGCTCGAGGGCCACAAAGAAAATAATATCACAGAAAAAGGCTTTCATCCCAAGACTTTGCTGAAAGGGAGACAAGAGCACCACTCTCCAACAAGGTGCTCTGTGGGTTTGGGTTTTTTTCTATTCAGTACTGGGACAACAGGAATTTATATTCAGTCTGAGACACTGCTCCTGCTAATTTGTGTGCTTTATACCACAGCATGGTAAGAGAAGGCTCCAGCACCCAAATCTTCAGCCTCCTGATCCAGCCATTCTCACAGCTGATGGACAGGGACCAAACTTCTCTGTGTGCTTTGCAAAGCACACCCCTGGGGCTCTACAAATAAATCCAAAGAAGGAAAGTGTGTATTTGGGCTCGCTGAAAGATTATTTATTGTAGACTTAGCAGCATTTTGCACAGCAGAGAATGTTCAAGGGTGTTTCCCTGCCCAGGATCAGATGAAGCCCATCTCCTTGGTACATCGAGTACCAGGGGATAACATCTGGCTGGAGTAAAGCCAAGACACAGTCCTGTGGTCTGGGAGAACTGCAGGCCAGCTGTGATAGTACTTGGAGATAGTTTGTTTATCAAGATTACTCTTGTCTTGTTTGGGCTGCAAGGAGTAGTTAGGATCAGGTGCATTCCTGAACTGTGTGATGCTCACAGCGCTCAAAAGGCTGAACCACTATCATTAATCAAGAGGCTTAATTAGGAGCATGATTCTCCATAGAAACTTCTGCCACGAAGAACTGGCTCAGATTAGTCAAGCAAACCACTTATTTACTGTGTTTAATGTACAGGAAGCATCCCAGTGATTAGAGGGACATTAAATGGATCCTTACACAGCCTGACACAGCAGCGACTTTCACAGCCCCAGCGCCATTCCTACACAAGCACGGAAACACCACCACAGCCTCACGTGTCACAGCAAGAAGCTTCCAAAAAAACCCACTTACCTTGTGCAAAGGCAGCACCAGGAATGCTCCACCACCGCTAGCATCTACAATTATTGCAACAAATCTGGGGTTTACAGCACAGAAGGAGCTATCCCAAGTGACGCGGGAGACGCGGATGTCGTCGTAACACTGATCGTTTTTCACCGCCTGGCCAAACACGTGCCGGAATTTGCTCTGTCGTACCACTCGCCTCATTGTGTCTGCAGGGGAGAGGAATGGCAAGAGAAGGAAATCAGGTAGGGGTGCAAGGGACCTCCTGCTTGCCCCAGGGCCTCTGCTGGGACCCTCTCAGCTGCACCATCACCCCCTTCCAGCGGCGCAAAAATCGCATCGCTCGCTCTTCTTCCACCGCGCTTTAGGCCCGAGGGGTCTGCAGCCAGTTTTCCCTTTTTGTTTTTTTTTTTTTAAAAATTCAGGCTCTTTTAGACCTGAGGGGTCTGCAGCCAGTTTTGCCTTTTTGGTTTATAAGTAAAAAATTCAGGTTGTTTCAGACCTAAGGAGTCTGCAGCCAGTTTTGCCTTTTAAATAAAATTTCGGGGTGTTCTGTACCAAACACAACTGAGGTGCATTTCCAAGGCTGCTTCCCAGAAAGAATCTGCCAGTTAAGCATCCTTTTTCCCTGTTGGAAATGTATTCTCTCACTGAAGGAAGTTCCTAATCCTAAAAGCAGTTTTCAGACAAGTCTCCACATATTTTCAGGGATAAATCTAGACTCGGATTGAACTTGTTTACTTTCAAGTCAGACAGGGTCCTGAAGATGTAAATAAAAATGCAAGCTCTCAAAATCCGGTGTTCCTGTGAAGTGGTTCCACATGTTCACTAGCTTCCATTTCTTTTTTCTAACTCCAAAATCTCACTAAGTCAAAAAAAATAAATAAATAAAATAATAAAATTAGTCTCCTAGGCAGACAGGAGTAATGGAAACAAGCTAATGACTCAAATTAACTTAGCATGTCTGTAGCACTTCAGAAAAAAATTCATTTTCAAGAAGGCTGGAGTTAGAATAGAAGGATTGGTGTGGAAAATTCCAGCATCAGAACCCTGGAAGAAGATGACACAGGAACAACACTGCATGATGTGAACAACAACCCTGGAAGCAAACAACTCTCCTGTCCTCCATGAACATGAGAGCTTCGTGTGGTTGCACACGTGGAGGACAGGAGAGTCATGAAGGACTTTCCCCATCATAAATGGTTTTCCCCCCCTTTAAAACTTGCAGGAGACCAAGGAACCTCCATACAGCATCCTGCTTTTCCATATGAGAAAGATATTTCTGCTCCAGTCTCTAGGGAAAGCAAAATCCCAAATTAAAAATAAGCAGAGTCCATCTCCAGTCTTCTTTCCCAGTAGGTCCCCCCCAAGCACATGGAGAAAATGGGAAAAAAAAATAAATCCAAACTGCTCAAGCTTCATGGAGCTTCTTGCTTGATGCTCTTGGAGTGAGAGACACTGAATGCAGCTCAACCTGTGTGCAGCAGAAGTGATAAAGGGTTGTACATCATGTCTGGAGCTGCAAAGGCTTTGTGTGAAAAGAAAAGAGGGACTTTTGTAGTCTCAGAGGTTAAAAAAAAAATAAAAATCAACAGCAACAAAAAGCTGAGTAAGTAAAGGAGGAAAGCACTCATCAGAGCTGGGAAATAAGCAGTCATGTAAGATGCCTGAAGAGGAGAAAAATGTTACAGTGAACATAACAGCCATGGAGTGGAACACTCTGGTTTCTGCACAGATAAGCACAAATAAGCAGAGGATCTCTTTTCCACCAGCTCCCCCTGTCCACCTCCACCAGGGAATTAGCAGAGACCACCCCCAGGGCAGCTCTGGCTCCATCTGAGCAGCTGCTGCCAGCATGGACCTGGATGGCTTCAAGTGCCATCAGTGCCACCAGGGTCATGGTAAGAGCAGAGTCCCCACTGAGGGTCACAGCCAGTTACCTGCTGGAGAAAAACCTCTGCAGCCACTGGTAATAAATGCATCAGTTAGAGTCATGTTTGCACTGAGAACATCTGTCCCCAGGTGTGGAGGAAAGGCCACCAACCCTTCACAGAGGCCACGCAGCTGGCAATGGCTTCTGGCCACCACTGAGCTGGTGACAGAGGCACAAAGGGCTCTGGGTTTATTTCCAGCCATTGGGAGAAGGTGGGTTTTCCCCTGTACTATTTCTATACTGATGGCCTCTGCAATCTCCCCAATTAATTTGGTCATTTCAAAGCTACAGAATTGCACAATCCTCCCTTTTATCACAGACTCAGGCAGTTCAAGAAAAAAAAAATAAAAAAAAAAAATAGCAGGTGTCATTTCTCAATGCAAGATTTTATGAATGACTGGAGTGTTCCAGATGCCCATGTGGAAAGAGCTATATATAAATTCTTAATGATTACTATCATATCATAGATGAACTGAGGCTTCCTCCCAACTCACACGAGTTTACAGAATTGCATAATCCATTTTCTGCCAACTCTTTTTCACTTCCAGAAGGAAGAAAAGGCCCTGCCAGACACACCCCATGACAGCACAGTGACAAACCAGGAGCTGCTTTCCAGCCCCAGCCAGCAGGTAAGGGTGCAAAAACCAGACACAGGAGCACCCTGAGAGTTCCCCTCCAGCTGCAGCCAAAGGACAGGCAGTGCCCTGCAAGGGGGCTGTAAAATATTAGGAGCAAACAATTACACACCCTGGACAGGTAATTAATCACCTGGCAGTGAAATGCACACATTATTTGGGGAGGGGAAGCACAACTGCTGAGCTCAGTGCAGTGCAGGTTTTGGTTTCGTTTTCAGGCAGAGATGAAGTTACCCAAAATGGATGGGTGAATCTCTGCTGCTGCAGATGGCACCCTGTGGTTTGAGTGCTCCCAGGGAGGCTCCTGTGGCCATCCCCCCATGGCCAGAGAATGAAGGACCCAGCTCCCATACCAGGGTACCAGCTCCCTGCCCTGGCTGGATCCAGAGCAGGATCCCCACCAAGCCCTGGCCCCACTGAATCCCACAAAAAAGGTGAATTTCCCCTCACAGATCCCCAAAAGACAAGAAACACACTGCACTATCACACTGCCTGAGGCCTAAATAAGATACATCATCAAAAAATGCAGTTCCACACCCAGGTCCTAATTTATTCTGCAGACTCATTCAGAGACCTGACAGACATTTCCATCCCAAGAGGGCTCCTCCCAGCCATCCACTATCTGGGTGCTGCCTGGGCCTTTGCATCCACTGCTTTGATGCTGCCAAATCCTGCAAGAGCAGCATCACCTCCTCCTCCATCCATCCTTCCATCCATCCATCCCTCCATCCTTCCCTCCATCCATCCATCCATCCATCCCTGGCTGGCACACAAGAGATGACACCACCAGCCCACCCAGAAGAAGCAGGGATGTTCCTGCAAAGCCCATCAAGCTGCACCACCACAGGAAACTTGCAAACAGCTCAGCCTTTTCTATCCCTCTGGAAAACAACACCTTGCAGCAAAACCAGGGTGAGGACCTGGTCTAGGAGAAGGGAGAGAAGTCCCCTGCTTTGCACAGTCAATTTTCCTGACTGTTCACCCACTGGCAATGTTTCCATCCATCCCCCTGTGCACCAAGATGAAAATCTGATGGTTTAGAAGACATTTTAAAGCTGCCTTGCTGAGTGAACAGGCAGAAAACAGCCCCATGTCAGTGCATCCTACACCCACGGGTTCTGCAATTTGTCTGCTTTAATACTGGGAATGTGGATATGATGGCAAAGGAGGAGGATTATTTGTATAGCTTGGGCAAGTATCACTTTCCTTCTCTTGATCAGTACCAGAACACCACGAAAAAATAAAAAATAAAATGCTTCTCTCAAGCATCAGGTACTGGGAAATCTGCCACCCCTCCTGCTCTAATGGCAGAGAAACACCCTTTTATCCTACAGGGCAATTCTAGTACTTCAGTTCCCTCATTTTCACCCTTTGATGGAAAAGGCAATTTTATTTTTATTTTTTTTGGTTTTCTACACGTGACTTTTAAGCATGCAAGGAGTCAGATGTATCCAAAAATACCCTGATTTGTTCCCAAGGGATTTGTGGGAGCACACCTTCACTGCCCTCTTCCCCACCTCCAGCTCATCATCCCCAGCAGGAACTCTCCACGAACACATGGTGAGCAGCCTCCAAGTCCTCATTTCCATAGCAAAGGGAGTGATTCTTGGCGTTGGATCACAGCCATTTTGATCTGGCTGCTCTCCAAAGAGAAGGAGGGGAGGGAGCTGGAGGGAAGGAAGGAAAATGTGCAGGCTGTGGTTAGAAAGAGCAGGGACTGTGGAGCTTTCAGCACAGAAAAGGAGCAGGTGAAAACCAAACAGGGTTGGCTTGATCAAAAAAAAAAAAAAACAAACCACAAAAATGTCGTTTTTTCCCTACCCAACCTCTGGTTAAAAAGGTGAAGTGTACTGAGCATCCTCATTTTTCTCCGTGCTGCAGTGCACAGGATCCCCTCCTCCAGCAGCTCCAAGGAAACCACAGCTGAATTTGGTTGCCCCAAGGTTCTCAGCATGGCCATCAGGGCAGGCTGGAGCTCCCACCTCCTACTTGTAGGATCAGCAGGTGATCCCAACATGTGGGATGATTCACCCCAAGGAAAGGCTGATTCAGCCCCTCTAACATTCAAAGTGTGACCTGGGACTCTTGGAAATACCCGAGTGGGCAGGAACATGAATCCAAGGTCAACAGGGCTGTGCAAGGGATTTGTTCTTAGGAAGCAGGCTTGGAGCAAGAGTTTTATAAAAGGAAATTAATTAGAGCACTGTCTGTGCTGTTCAATCTTAGCTCAGGAGCTGGAACCATCTCCATACACTTGCTAGACAGGAAACACAGATTTATTTATTTTATTTTTGGTAAAGAACAAATTTGGAGGATTTAAAACCTCAAAACTAGGAGCTGAAAGGAGTTTAAATTTTGCCAGAGTTACAGCCCTCAGCAAAATGAAACCAGAAGCATCAGACACCCTGCAAAGCCCACGACAAGAGAAGTGCTGACAGATCCCCAGCTGCTCTGATCTCCTGGATCCCGCCCGGCCACACACGGCATCTTACAGATCCCACTGGGGACACAGGGAAGAGCCTTCAAAAAACCTCTTCTTTTTCTGCCCCTCCAAACATCAAGTGACTTCCAGCTGAATTTTACCAAACACTGAACTCTGCTGCCTGCTGTCTGGGCCTGTTTGGCTGCTGGTCTTTGTGTCAGCAGTTAAAAGGAGCTTAGAAATGCAGGATGCCCTCAGCCCTGCCGGCACAGTAATACTTTTCATTCCATTTCTTTCTGATCTCCCATCATGATGTGTCACAAGTGTTACCATGAGTTTGCCCATTTTCCTGTTTATAAAGGGTTTATCTGTCTCCAGAATCCAGCAGATGTATTTCTGTGGCTTCGGAGGGTTTTGCTGCCTGCTTATGCAAGAGGAAACGCATCCTGCTAGGGAACACTGGCAGGAAAACCCCCCACTAATGGCAAAATCCTGCTCAGCCCATGTGATTGTGATCCCTTCTGGAACAGGAGACATTTGAAATAAAAGGCTGGTTGAAGTCCCAGGCAGCCGGAGGCAACTGTTAAAAGGAGGTAGGAGATACAAATCCACTGGGCAGAGAGAACAGCAATTGCAAAACGTTGGTATTAGGACTGGGAAGGCTCTTTCTGAAGTGGGAAACGGCAAGAGAAGTTGCAGCAGTAGAGTGTGAGATCCCACATTTGGAATTAGAGCCTTCCTGAAGAGGTTGCAAAGCTCCAGTGGCAGCTTTGGAAGAAATGTACAGTCTCAGACATCTATAAACCAATGAGAAGCAGATAAGGAGAAAAAAAAAATCAAAATACCTTATAGGGAATGTCAGGGGATGGTGATAAATAGCAGGGGCACCTGCCATAGTTGTTACAGGCCAGCAAGGAGAGGGGACAGTCCCACCAGTGAAATGGTGTCCCCTGATGCAGGGTAGTTCAGGGGTTTCTTGAGGAGCAACACAGCAACTGTGCAGCCCAAGGTCCTTCTGAACACCTGGCCTGAGATGCCTGGGCCTCATCTGCAAAAGCACTGAGCCCTGAGATGAAACCTTTTATAAAAAAACATAACAGAAAGCAAGTTGTAATGCCAAGCCAATAATCAGCCCATGGATGCTTCCACATCTGCAGAGCAGTTGGCCACCACTGAGATAAGCACCAGAGAAAAGCCCACAAGGAATCTAGTAACTCACTCTCCCAAACACTTGGAGCATCACGTGCTAGATAAGGTACAGAGCTGCATATGGAACAGAAATGGAAGCATGCAGAGGCTTTAAAGCCCTGAAGAAAACAACATCCCATCCACAGGGGCAAGGAGGACTCTGTTCCATCACCTAACCCAGCAGAGCAAGAGGCTGGGGGAGCAGGCACTGAGCACAACAGCCATACCCCACTGCATGGGGAAAAGGGAACAAATTATGACCCAGGCTGTTTCCCCATCACTCACTTCTGGCCTTTCAGAGGGCCTGGTTGTGCAACCTGTGGGGACTGTAACCCCAGTGAGTGCCCAGCATGCTGCAGACAGAAGGATGTGCTGGGGGACACAGGCAGCCTTGGGCTTAGTCCAGCTGCTTACACATTCCACATAAATATTTTACAGCCTTCCCAAACTGCACAGGATGGTGTCTTACAAACGCCTCTGGAGCTGCAGTCAGGTAGAAGAGAAGGCTGGCAGATCATTTTAAGGACAGGATTTTTCAGTGCACCTTTGGCAGAGGAAGGAAAGTGAGACCCATCCGTGGGGGGGTCAGGCAAAGCTCTGCTGCCAGCTCCACCAGCTGAATCCTGCAGGGAACAAGGACAGCAAAGCCCACCCACTCATGGCAACCAGACTAGCAGGGGCTCACAAGCCCCAAAAGCTTAAAATAAACCCCATGGGAGAACAAGGTGAGCATGTGTCCTACAGCAAGCTCAGGGCCATGCCTGGCATTACACCCCAGGAGCAGGAAATCATCATGGTGGAAAACCAGAGTGTCCCAGTAAGGCTGGAGGAGGACTCCAGGACTTCATCTCCTCTCCAAGTAGCAAGGGAATCAACGAACTCAGCCTCACAATAGTCAGTCTTGCAAGATTTGGGCAAGGGAGGAAGCAGGGGAAAAAAAAAAGTCATCAAATGGTGACAAAATTGCAGCTCACCCTACGACTTCATGTGAAACAGCCAGGAGTACCTTGATGCACTCCTCTACTTTTAAACACACTGCTGTTCTCTCTAGGCTATACCATTTCAAATCAATCTACATTAAGTCCACTGCTGACAGAATTTTTGTTTTCAGATGTTCAGAGTTATCTAAACCATGGGTGAACACTACCACAGATGGTGACAATTCCAAAATACATCATATTTGTGCAGATTATTTTCAGCCTTTGGTTACTTTAGTCTAGGTTGAGCAAGACCCTGCCATCTGATTTCACTTCATTTTAAAGACAAAAAGCTGGAATATGAACTTAATACTGAAATTTCCAGCTGTTATACCACTGGCAAGATTCTATTTTGGGATGGGAACCCAAACCACAGACTACCAGGGAATTCGATTATATCTCAACTGGGGAGCCCAGAACGTTCAAAAATGTAACACAACCCAAACTGAAAATGAGCTGAAATTGCTGGTCTGGACAAAGTGCAAGGTGTTGGTTCTAACCTGGGAAATACTTGATACACAGTCACACTAAGACTGCTCTAACATGAAGAATTCCAAGTCAGAAGTGCCAATCAAGCTTAATGCTCCTGGGCATCCATCAGCCAGGAGCACGTGTTACTCCCAAAGTGTTTATCCTCTGCATGCAAGGGATATTTTCACTTAAAGCTTTCCAGGTATGCAATTCATCTTCTTGGGGGACCTTACTAATACCATTTTGTAGCTTGAATCTTCACAGTTTAATATTGCATCATTTAGCATAACTTGCAGTGACAAAAGGGACACTGCAGTCATTACCCTGAGCAGAGAGCACTGTCTGGCTTCATTTAATCTGTGTCATCTACTGTAAAGCTCCAGCAATGAACACACACAAAAATCATTACACAAAATAATTCATCAAGAGGCTGTAATGGGATGGGTAACCAGCAAAAAGAAACACTGCAGCAGTTCCCTGGACCTGGAGAAAACCTCAAAGATGCAAGCAATATACCAAATAAATGGGGAAAAAAGGACTGGGGGACCCCTGGATTAAACATCCAGGGGGATGAGTGCATCTCTACATTTCAGCTTCCACTTCTGCAGCCACCAGAGGCTGATCCATCAGTGGGCACCAAACAAGCTTCCCTGGGCAAGGAAAGGGGACTGGGGCAGACAGATTCCCACCTTGAGATACAGCTGCTCCCCTGGCTGACCACAAAAGGCCAAACTTTTCATATGCTGCCTTCCAAGAGCCTTCTCCCCTGGAATAAACACCAGAGATGTTTCTTTGCTTGATGTATCCTCCTCCACTGCCAAGAGACAGAGCAAGACACTTCCAGAGCTGAACAACAGCCCTATGAACTTCAGCCAGAGACATTACACCAACACCAGGGAAGATGCTACTTACAGCCCTGGGGACCCCCTGCATCACCCCCACAGTAAAAGCAGGGGATGGCACAGGGAGGAAAGCAAAAGGGCTTCAGACCACCCTCTGAGCCCAAGGAAAACAGGAGCACAGCAGAGCTGCAAGTCAGCAAGCCTGCTCCAACAGCTGAGCACCAGGATTCCAGTTAAGAGAAGTATGCAGATAAAATGCTTTCTCCACAGAGCTGACCTACTTCTCTTATCAGCACAACTGAGCTGGCAAGGAAGTATCCATCTGCTCAGAGCTGCTAGCCCAATTTGGTGAATTCTTCTGCTCCCTTGAAGGTTACACACAAGCTTCTTCCAGACCATATTCCTGAAGCTCACCAGTAGCCACCAGACCTGAAGCTGGGCTCCCAGCACAACACAGTCTGTCCTCTCCAGTAAGAAACTAGGCACCCCTCTGCTGGGAGCCCAAAGCACCAACAGAATGAGTCCTGCAGGACTTCACATCCTGCAAAAGTCAAGAAGTGCAGACACAAAGGTCATCTGATGAACACCATAATTCTAAGGTAAGAAAATTTCTTGTTAAAACTCCAGTGGCTTTAAGGCATTATTAGAAACATCACACTGCTTCTCCTGGTTTACAACCAACTGGATTCCTTTAAAAAATGACCAGAAGATGTATCAAAGAGAGAAATCTCCACAGGACTTGATAATCTGTTTTCTACTCCTCAATTACAACATGCCATGCTATCCCCAGGAAGAAAACTCCAGATGTTACAGATGTTTTCAGGAGACAAATGGTCTCCTAGATAAAAGATCCCAGGTCCCAGTTCTTCAAGAGGTTGGTAGCACCCCAGCCTAAGAGCCACCATCAGGAAACCAAGGGCAGCAGAAAGCCCTCTGCTCTGAACATAGAGTGAGCTAGGACACAGATTCCTCACCACTTAGAAATCAAACAGAAACAAGAGATCAGCACAAGCCAGGCTCAAACCCCAAGCAGCCAAGTGTGAGTCAGCCTGACCAAGTGAGGATGCTGCCTTCTCCAGATGGCCCTGCCTGACCACAGAGGCTCCAGGGCTCTGTGGGATGGAGCAAAACCCCCAGACCTGCAGGGAGCCCCCTGAGACCACAGCACTGCCCCAAGAGATGCAATCCCAGAGGAAGAGGATGGCCGAGGGTCATGGCAGTGCCTCCAGGACCAGCACAGCACTGTCGTAGGGTCCTGAGGTTTGATTCCAGCCTTGTAATGGGAAATGGGATGGTCCAGAGAGCTGGATAATGTCAGGGTTAGTCTGGAGTTCCAGCAAAGACCAGTGGGGTCCATCTGGAATGGAGAAACTGCTCCAGAAAGTGTTAATGGCTGAGAAACACCTTCATCCAAACACCCCCTAAGCAGAGCCCAGTGCAGCAACCTCCAGTTTCCAAGCCCCCAACACCCACCCAGGAGGAGAGGCCCTCATATGGGATTTCTGAGGTTCTCAACAGAAGCCCCACCAAGGAAAACTCCCAGACCATCCCCTGAGCACAGAAGAACACAGAAGGTTCAGGCTGGACAACACAAACGTGTCTCAGATTTTAACACTGGACAAATAAGCTGCAAAATGAATCTCAGTTCTCACAGTTGGAAATGGAGTGGATTTCTCCAGATTTCCATTTGCTGCCCTGCCAGCTCTCCTGGCCAAGAAGCCTATAATTCAAAGAGTACCATTGTCATCCTGTCCCCTTTCTGTAACATGCAATTTGAAATCAGGGCTGGGGGAGGGAGGAAGGGACTGAAGGAGGCTAAAACCCAAATGCAGATAGTTCAATCTGCTACCCTGATTTTAAATCCCTATCTTGTGGTACCAATTACAGCCCCTCAAACATCTGCTTTAGCAAAGGCTTCCAAGTTCAGACACATTTCCTCTGTCCTACAGATGTTCTTTGTCACTGATGCATTTCAGGCCAATGCTGTAGAGCCCTGGTCACTGCCCACCGTGGCTACAAGGGGAGCAACCTGGGCAAGCTGGTGTCAAGCCCTGAGTGCCACACCAAGCATCTCCCACCTCTCTAGGCAGCCAAGGAAAAAAAAAATTGACTTAGGAAAGCACACTTAGCTCAGTAAGCAGCTTTAATAAATATTTCTGCTCCACTTTAAAGAAATGTTTCAGATGCAAGAAGAACACTTTGCTCCAGGCAAAGACAGGAGATGGACCTGCTGTCCCCAACACCCACAGCAGCTCTCACACCCTGCTATGGCTGGGGGGAGGCTGATTTTTTGGGGAGGGGACCCGCAGCTGGATGCTTGTTTTCAGCAAGAGGCAGGAAGAATTACAGCCTGCATCTGATGACCTTTAAGCTTTACTTACCTGTTGGCCTGCCAGTCATGCTTCTGCACCTGCAACCCACACTTCCAGCCCTTTGAGAGCCCTCGTGGCATTTACAGCAGCTCTGGAGGAAACCAGCCAAAACAACAGGTAGTATTACACCAAGATAAACCCCAGCTGGTTTCTGTGTCATCATTCAGAGTGCTTAAGAATTCACCTCACTGACCAGAAGGCCAGCATGGCAAGCACCACATAAAAGGAACAGAAAGATAACCTTCACCCCTAAGGAAACATCAGGGAGCAAAGTGGAGAGCAGAGATAACACACATGCATCAGAAACAGGAGACCAAGGCAGGGGAACCCACCCTGAAACACCACACACAACTTGTAACAGATTGCAGCAGAAAGCAGCAGTGGCCAGGAAAAAGATGCTGGAAGGCACAACCACACTCAGCTAAAAGTGTTCTGTGCCTACACCTCATGCTGTGCTAAAGCAGAAGTATCTATTGCTGAAGTATGTCTGGCAACTCCAGTTTGTCTAAGCTGGCTCAGAATTTTTTTTCCTGCCTTGCAAAGTGATCTCAGCAGATCCAAAAATGATAATAAACCTAGAAAAAAAAAAAACAAACCAACAAAAAACACCCCAGAAGACAAAAACACCCAACAAACAACCCACAAAATCACTACAAACTAAATAAAAAATAAATTAATCCACCTCCTGTTCTAAACTAGGGAGCTTCCTGCCTATTTACTCCAATCCAGAGTAATTAATGTAAGTACTGCAGTAAGAGATGAGCAAGGAATGCTGAGTGTAGGAACAGGAACCCAAACACACACAGCCCACCAGGCTGCTGCTGCAAACAGATGAATTACCTGCAAAACAACAAGAGCTCATAGGATTGGCTGCCAGAAGTACTCCCAGCCTTGTACCTGGCAAGACCCTGAGCAAAACCACTTAACCTCCCATTTCCAGTTTGGGAACAAGGAGATCCATCTGTCTCAGATGGAGAAACTGGGAGAAACAACAGTGCCACAGACTGCCCCCCATGGGATGGGAAACGCCAAGGAAATGCCAGGCTGATCCCCAAGGCAGCTGGGTGTGAACTGAATCACCAGGAGGTTTTTAAGTATTAAAAAGAAAAAAAAAAAAAGCAATTTCAAGAGGTAACAAGTGCTGAGCTGAGGCCTTTGCTGATGCCTATCTCCCCTATCAAGTGCTCATCTGCCCAGCACTGCCAGTCTGCCCAGTTCCCAAGGGAGGGAGTGCTTACCCTGGCTTGAATTTGTTACTGCCTGCTAATCCCTGGTGGTGCTAATTATACCCATTATCAGTTTGTCTGATTGTGCCTGACCCATGTCCAATAATATCCAGATCTGCAGCACTGCAGGATGTCAAGTCCTCATCAGAGCTGCAGGGGAAAAGGATGCTTCAAAACATAAAGGTTTCAGTACTGCAGGTTTATACATTTGTGCCAGATAAACAATGGATTTTTCAAGGACTCCAGAGCACAGTCTCTATGGCAACTATATGCAGAACTAGGGGGATGGAGGGGAAGTTCCCACGTTGCTAAATACTTTGATCAGAAACGATTTTGCAGGGACTGCAGGTGAAATCACTGCCTGGCTTCACACCTGGATGCAAACAGGGTGGCATCTGGAGTAAAACCCCTGCCTAGTTTCATGAAGTCCTGCTCAGGCACCTTTGGGGAGACTGCAGGAATGGTTGCTTAATCTTCAGCTAAGAGGAACTGTAAATAATTACATACATGCTTGGACATTCAGAGGTTACAGATAAAGATGCTGTGGCTGACCAAGATTTGGAGAACCACAGGACAACCGTGGTCCTTCCTGAAGGGAACCCTTGGCCTGAAGCACAGCCCAGCAATGCTGTGAGCTCATCTCAGCCTCAGACTCCACCACTGTTAGGATTTTATTTCCATTGCTTTTTTTCAAATCCAATTATTAAAAGGGAAAACAAGGAAAACCTAATTATAATGGATCGAAGGGGCCCAGCTCAATGTCAAAGAGAATCACTCTAAGTGATCCAGCCACATCCAACTGCTCCCACGGAGAGCCAGACCTCAAAAGTCATTACAGACTCCTAGCAGAAAGCATATGATCCATTATTTATTCTTATCATCAAAAAAACTGGGGTAAGACAAAGCAAGCAGCAGTGAAGAAATGCTCTCCTCCTTTCCCCAGTGCAGGGGATTCTACTTTAGCATCTGCCTCATCAACAAAGAACAAAAAGGAAAGAGGAAAAATGGCCCAAGAGCCCTTCTCTGTCTTTGTCACCTCTAAACCAAGGAGATCTCCTCCATCCATGGGCACCATGGGAACACCAGCAGCCTCCTGAAGAACTGAGTTTTCTTCCCCATGGGAGGAAGTAAGCAGCAGACACCATTTTCATGATTTCTCTGTCAGGGTTCCTGACCTACAGAGCAGGAGTTTAAAGCTTTTATGATACTCCAGCACAGGAGGACTTTGTGGCTTGTCCTGAAGATGTCTGCCGTGAAGAGATGATATCTGTCCTACTGCATGGCAGAGGTGTAGAGTAAAATCACCACTTTGGAGAAGCATCCAGCAGTGCCCAAACAGTCCCCTCCTCCATTTTATGCTGTATCATTGCCTCCACTCACATCCAGCCATTAATGGGGATCAGATTTGTGCTCACTGTGCAAACCCACAGTGGCACAAACACAACTAATGGGTGGTAATGCTGCTAATGGCTGGTGTATCCCATGAGGAACATCTCCAGACAGTTTGATCCTTTGAGGAGCAGCAGCAGCAGCAGACTTGGCATCAGCAGCTCCTCCAGCCAGAGACCCCTCAGGTCCTGAGAGGCTGAATAATTCTAGTGTCACACCTGGTGTTTTAGATGCCTAATGCTTATCAGCCAAACCCAAACATAAAGTCATGTACTGAACCATTATAACCTCAAAAAGCAACAAATAATCCATTTTTAGTATAATTACCCATGTGAGGAAAACCAGAACAAAGCAATACAAGTAGCAAATAGAAAGCCAGGGCTCAGTATCCACTTCCCAACTCTACTGGCAGATACAACACATCTGGAATAATCAGGTTCCATTGCTACCTCTCCTGAGTCGCTGCAGCTCACCTAAACATTTTTTGCCTTCAATCTGATGTGGCATTCAGCCCAGCAATGCCACCACCACCTGCATTTTGTGCATATGGTGACAAAAAAACCCCATCAGTTCACATCCTGTCAGCCTCAAGCTAGCAAGAGTTTGACTCCTCACGTGTGGCCACAAAAGCAAAGAGGAGCTGTAAGCAGGTTCTGATCACACTGATTTCAGAGTTAACCACCAGACTATAAGCAGACCAAAAATACTAAGCAAGGGAGACTACAAAAAAAGAGCTAGAGGAGAACACAGATACTTAATTCTTGCTCATCTGCCCTGTAAATGCTTAAAACTGGGGCATTTCAAATCCTTGGTGAGTTTCTGTTCCAACCCATCCTTACAGGAGGGATGAGATTATCACAAAAGCTTCAGTAAAGCAAAAACCAAAACAAACCAACTCTGCACTTGAAAAGTCAAGTGAAAATGTGCCTGTGAGTTTGCCTGAAAGGACATTCCTAGCCCTGGGAGTGGTGCACTGATGACCTCACCAAGCTGCAAACCCAGGCCAGGAAGTGTTTTGCTCATGTCTTCAAACTAGGAAGCTGGCATCCAAGTCCCATTCCTCAGAATCGATCACCAAATGAAAGCCAGGGAGATAAATTCTCTGCTGATCAAAATGCAACCTCCTGCTTTAATGAGCCATTTTATGAAGTCCTCACAAAAGGCTAATGCTGAACTTGAACGTGATGCATGGAAGGGTTGCTAAGGGCAGATCTCTCGGTGTCCTCTGCTGCATGGCTCTGGAAAGCTGATATTTTACCCTTCTGTGCATTCCTCCTCATTGCCATTAAACTGAATCTCCTGCCTTTTGCTTGGAGTGAATCCCAGAAGTGACAGATGCAATAAGCATGAAGATTTAACTTGAAAAAATCCAATGATGTTTGAAAAGGCAGCTCACTAGAAGACTGAGTAATGCCAACAGAGAACATAAAGAGAGACACACAAATGCTGATTAAAGCAATCTGTCTGAAAGGCTACAAGTGACCACTGAAAAATTATTATTATGAAGAGCTGTATTAAAACAGACACAAAGCAAACACTCCCTGCCCTGTACCTGAGTGTGTCAGCCCTCACTGTGCCTACTGAAAATACTCAAAAACCAGCTACACCAACCAAACACACGTTGACTTTATCACACCAGCATTTGATCCTCTAGCTTTGTGTGTGCAGCCTTCAGCAAACACCAACGTTAGCAGCAATAAAACATCTCGGTGAGTGCAGAGCCATCTGGTCTTCCCCTTGAGCAGAAAAGATGGTTCAAGGCTTGTTATTCAGCTGAAAATTGAATATATCCTCTGCTGCCTCACGCACAAGGGACCCACTTTTTCCTCCAGCCATCACACATATGAACATGTTTCTTACAGGCTGCACTGTGCCAGTTCACACCATTTCCCCACACTTCCAGCAGGCACAGAGCTTCTCTCCTGCATGTGTGCACAGCAGCAGAGGAACAGAGAGGGGAGTGTCAGGTAATTCAGGTACAGCCTGGCCTCAAATTCAACCAGAACTGGTACCTGCACGCTGAGAAACCAGCCACAGCCTAGGACATTCAACATGTCACTCTTGCTCTGCTAACATCCTTGGTCCTGCTCACACTAATCCACACACAGCTGTGTGAATAGGCTGAATAGATGTGCTCAAACAACCACGTACAGGGCTGAGACTAAAGGAAAAAACAAACCAAACCACAGCACTAATGCATATCACTTATCTTTAACAATAAAACTGCACCAATCAGGTTTCTGTTGTTTCCAGCAAGCTTTTAGTCCTTTTTTTTTTTTTTTTTCCCAGACCCGTGCAGTCACACCATCACATTGTCTGGAGCAGGGTAGGACACAGCTGGACCTGCAGGCAGTTCCATGTCAGATGCTGCTTCGTGTAGGGTGAGAGGAGCAGCAGCTCCTTCCACAAAGCACGGGGAAGTGCAAACCTTTAAATCCCGGCCTTTGACATACTGCTATTCAAACAATGTGGCTTTCTCCAGAGAAAAACAAAACCCAGCAACATGTCATGCAAGCCAGGACTTCACCTATCTCCTGCACAGGCTCACAAGGGACACGATTAATGGTGTGACACGTACCAGGTGTAAGGAAAAAACCCCCAAAACTCTCCCCCCTGTCATCTTTTGTCCCCTGACACGTTACAGGCTGGCAGCGGGGGCAACAGCCTCACACACACCGGTGCCAACGAGCTGCGGCTGCACCGCCATGAAAAACAGAAGAAAAAAAAAATTAAAAAAAACCCTTTTCCCATCAAAAAAATGAGAACCCAACACCCAAACCCATCGCTCGCAGGGAGCAGCGGGGCTGCCGGCGGGCATCAGGTGTGCGGCCGCAGAGCCCGGCCCCGCCTGGGCCATGCCCCGCCGGTAACCTGCGAGCCCCGGCCGGATGCGGGAACCCGCGGCGACCCCGAGCCGCTCCGCTGCCTAATAAGGAGGAAAGAGAGCGGGGAAGAAGCCCCGGGCCGAGCGCGGCGCGGGCAGGGCGGTTTCCCCCCCGCAGGCCCGGGCGCTGACAGCAGCCGCCACCTCAGGAAGGGCTCGGCGGCAGCTGCCGGCCCCGCGCAGGAAGAGCCCGCCCGGCCGGACCCCCGCCCTGCCCGGCCCCGGCGCCCGCCGCCGCCTCACCGCGGGCACCGCCGCCTCCTCACGCCGGGCGGGCGGGCCGCCCGCCTCCCTCTCTTCCGTTCGCCCGCCCGCCCCGCCAGCTGCCACCCGCTGAACCGCGGGTCGCCGTCCCGCAGACCCCCGCTCCCCGTCTCCCCTCCGCACCGCGATCCCGAGCCGCCTCCCCGCGTCCGCTCCTCAGCCCGGCGGAGCCGCCTCCGCCGCTGCCGCCGCCACCGCCGCCGCCGCCCGACTGACCGCCGCGGGGCGGGGGCGGGCAGCGCCGCCTCCAGGCCACGCCCCTCCCGCTCCGCGCGACCACGCCCCCTCGCTGCCGGCCCCGCCCGGCGTCTCGCCACGCCCCTCCCCTCCGGGCACGGCGGAGGGCGGGGACAGCGCGGTGAGTGGCAGCTCCATCAGCCAATGGCGGCGAGGCGCCAGACCCTCTCTGAGCTGGCGGCGCGCGCTGTAGTTCCCTGCCCGCCCCCTCCCCCGGTCCCCTCAGTGCCCCGGGGGGACGCGGCGGCTCCGCAGCCTCAGGGCTCGGGTAGTCACCGGGTGGGTGCTCCCTCAGGGAGCTCCGGTGGCTCCGGTCCCATCAGCTCCTTATGGAATGGGTGCTCCCTCAGGGACACGGTGGCTCCGGTCCCATCAGCCCCTCACTGGGTGGGTGCTCCCGCAGGGACACGGTTCCCCGGCTCCCCTCAGCGCTCAGCCCCCCCTCACCTCCCCAGCCCGCCTCAGCCTCTCCCCTCAGTGGCTGCTCCGGGCTGAGGGAGCAGCCCCGTCCTCTGCCTTCGTTAGGAACAAGGTGCGGGAAGCACCGGGAAAAGGACGGGGAAGGTTTTGGGGCGCTACGGTGATAAAATCGCAAATGAGGAAGCGGTGATGTGAAGCGCAAGGCGGTGGATGCGGCTCCTGGGCCGGGCAGGGCAGAGCTGAGGCTGCTGCTGGCGAGAACCGAGAGAGAACCGGCAGTTCTGCAATAAAATACTAACGTGTCACTTCGTTTGGTCAGGCTGGCTCGCCAGGGCCATGCAAAATGGCACTGCCAGCAAGAGGGGGACAAAAGGAGCCCTGAAACCCCTGCTCAGAAAGTCACACTCCAAGGAGAAGCGGAGGACAGGAGCTCCCGCTGAAACTAAAGCTGCTTTTGGGGCTGCTGGTTTGTGTGGCTGTGAGGAGGGTTTGTTATCTCTGCTGTCAGTGGAAAGCTGGCGGTTATTAATGCAGTAACAGCAAGAGAGGGAGCAAAGAGCTGAGGGCAGGCAGGGTGATGCCCCTCTCAGAGCCCTGCGAGTTTCTGTTCCTCCAGGGAGCTCCGAGCGCGGGTGGATGATGCCAGATCAGTGCCCACGGTGCACAGGCTTTACCATACATGGCCAAAACCAAACCCTCACCCAGCTTCCTTGTGCTTTTGGGCCAATATTTGCAAGTTCGTTTGCATGTGGTGAGGTACTTAAGAGGCCGAAATTTTTCAGGGGGGGGTGAGACGTCCTGAACTCCCCTTAAAACCCTCCAGAACTTGGGGAAATGTGTGTTGGGAGCTGGGCTCTTCCCCTGGGAAGCTGCAGCAGAGCTGTGAACAACCCCCCCGTGACAGCTGGGTGTTAAAACATGCAAAAAAGCTTCACGGAGATGCATTTGTCATGGGCTTGCTGCTCTGATTAGGGCTGATGGAAAGATCAGATGCCACGGTAGCACCAAATCACATAAACAAATGTTATCCAGCATTTTGACACTAGTTTAACCGCTGACTCAAGAAGCAGCAAGGTCTTTGTGTACTGAGAAATACCTCGATATAAAAATTATACACCCAAAGATACAAGCTACAAACCTCCAGCCCTGCCAGGCACTGCCTGTGGCACCAATTACTGTGAAATTAATAATTTCCTTCTGAAACCCAGCCCAGCACACTTACTCTCCCCCCTCTTCCCTCAAACCATCTCTTTAAAGCTCAAAAAAAAAAAAAAAAAACCAGAAGAAAACAAAGGCAGTTTGGCAGCCTCAGAGCAGGTAATCTGTAGTTTAGTGGGTTTAGATGGTGATTCATATTTTCCAGGTATGTCTGTGGCTTGCTGAAGGTCACCCAGTGAGTCAGGGACAGAGCTGAGTGTCTTGACTGCCAGGAATTTGTTAGGATGCTGAACCTGGGCATGGGGCTTAAAACTTTGTTAAAAAACTATTTTAAAAAAACATATCAAACGGGACTTAAAAATATCCATGTATATTGCCCCTTCTAGCTCAAAAGAGTGGGCAAGCTTTAGCCTTGGACTGCAAAACAACAGCACAGCAGCAAAACCCAGCACTACCCCAACAGCTTGGAGGAGAAACCTCCTCCATCTGTTTGGGGATCCATCTAAAAGGACAGAAGTGCACAGAGGACACAATGGGAGTTATTTTTCCCCAAAAAAAGCCAGTGGGAACTTACACTTCCCACCAGCTGCCAGGGGAAGGGTTGGTTCCTGGTTCACGTGGTGGCTGCTCCTGCAGCTCAGCTATCTTGGTGTGGTGCTGGAAAGGTCACTAAAGATGGGCCTGGAAGGAAGCAATCCCTGTGGGGTTTTCACTGCTGCTTCCTTAAAAGCTAGGATGGAATTGCTCCTAAATTCACCCAGATCCTGAGCTGGGTTAAGGAGTTTTTTAGATCGTCGTGTGAGGTGATGAGGGAATGACCTGGATCTCAGGTTGGAATCTCCAGCAGCAGAAGGAATAGCTCAAGTGTTGCACATGCTCCTTGGTTCCACTGAAAGCAGTAATCTTCATCACTTCAGCTGAACAAAATCATTCTAACAAACAGTGCTTAAATTACAGCTGGAGTGCTGGGAGCCCACGAGCCTGTCAAAATATGTCACAAATTCTAATTTTTGCCAAGGAAAATATCCTATTACTGAATTCCTGCAGCCACAAGCAACCACACAACAACATTTGTCCTTCTATTTTACCAGCCCAAACACTCCTGAGCCTTACATTTAGCAGAAGAAAGCCAGGATTTATTAAAAAAACCCCATTTCACCAGTTTCACCCATCCCGTTTGTCTCGCCCTCTGCTCCACCGATGCCAGCAGCCTCTCCCTCAGCTTTTATGGGGAAACAGCCCCGTGTCTGCAGACTCCACCTCTCCAACTTCTGTCAGCAGCTAAATATAACTTCCTTGCAAATACACATCAATTCCAGCACTGCCATAAATCACTCTGCTCTGTTCCCATCCCCATCTTGACGTGCCTCATAAGCAACGCCTCTGGTCTGCCCCGCAGCCTTTCTTGCCAGGGAGGTGTGATGAGTTAGGGGAGGGAAATAAAGAGATAAATACCTGGGGCACCTCCTTTTTGGAGGAATTTTGTCAGCTGCTTTGGCCTTTGGCTGCTGCAACGTGATTTGCCTGGGAGTCTCTGAGTGGTCTGAGATGGATGGCAAACCCCATCATTCAGAACCAGGCGAGTCACTCGAGGGATGAATTTGTCCCAACCATTTCAATTTGCTTCAATCCTCCTTGCTAAATATATTCTGAATGGAGGGAAACGGCTTATGGAGGGTTTAGAGAGATCAGCAATTTCAAGTCCTGTTATTTTGCAGCTTAACTTTTAAGTCACACACAAACATGCCAGACGTGCTGGTTTGTGTCTGGGACCCGGGGTTTGGAGGCATCCAAGTTATACAACTTTACAAGGACATTGATAGGACCTGGGAGTCTGGATTGCCAGGAAGCTGAACAGGAGCCAGCAGTGTGCCCAGGTGGCCAAGAAGGCCAATGGCATCCTGGCCTGTATCAGAAACAGCATCACCAGCAGGTCCAAGGAAGTGATTCTGCCCCTATACTCAGCCCTGGTAAGGCCACACCTTGAGTACTGTGTCCAATTCTGGGCCCCTCAGTTCAGGAAGGATATTGAGGTCCTGGAGCAGGTCCAAAGGAGGGCAACCAGGCTGGTGAAGGGACTCGAACACAGATCCTATGAGGAGAGACTGAGAGAGCTGGGGGTGTTCAGCCTGGAGAAGAGGAGGCTCAGGGGAGACCTCATCACTCTCTCCAACTCCCTGAAAGGAGGTTGGAGCCAGGGGGGGGTTGGGCTCTGCTCCCAGGCAACTCTCAGCAAGACAAGAGGGCACAAAGGGTCTCAAGTTGTGCCGGGGGAAGTTCAGATTGGATATTAGAAAGAATTTTTTCACAGAAAGGGTGATCAGACATTGGAACGGGCTGCCTGGGGAGGTGGTGGACTCTTCGTCCCTGGAGACATTTAAAAAGCAACTCGATATGGCACTCAGTGCCATGGTCTAGTGACTGTGGCGGTAGTTGATCAAGGGTTGGACTCGATGATCTCTGAGGTCCCTTCCAACCCAGCCTATTCTATGATTCTATGATTCTATGCCCACTCTTTATCTATTTATTTATTGATGCCTTTTGATTTATTATTTTACTCAAAGAACTCTACAGGAAGAGTTCTCCCCACAGGAAGTTGCATATTTTATATTTTTTTTTTCTATGATTTTGTTAGGTGAGGCCAGATTCTGCAGCCCTAAGAGGAGCTGCTCCCCCTGAAACTGGGAATGTGATCTTACAGGTTGCTTCACATTACCAAATCACAGAGATTTTTTTTATGCAAGGAAATATTATTTGATTGCAATGATTAAAAAAAAAAAAAGGAAAATAAAACCCAAACCCAAGCCATTTTCTCTGCGTGGAATAGCAGAAGATTTATCCTTTCTGCCTTGTTTTCTCACTGCCTGTTGGGCACAGATCAAATAGCAGGGGCAGCTTTATGGAACTGCCTACAAGCCTGGTTTTTAAGAGACATTTTCAGTGATCAAATGTTGAACAGCTGCCAAGACAAAACTGTACCAACAGCCACCACGTAGCAGCTCTTGATGAGGAGTAATCAATTCTGTCACTTGGACAGCATTATGTGTCCTGCCCTGGGCTGCTCTGCTCCCCAGATCCACCAAAAGTCTTTGTCTGGAGAGAGAGAGGGAGAGGAAAAGAGCAAAATCCATTTGGTTTGGCCCTATTCAATCCTTGGCCAGAAAGGGGAGCTGTAGAATTATGGAATGAAGATAAGGAGAGCAATATATTCATCAGATCTTTAAAAACCAAACAGGCAGGAAGGGAGAAGGGAGGTGGCAGGGACAGGGCTTGTGCTGCTGGGTGGAAGAGGCTGGAGATGGATAAATGATTAGAAGTGAACATTAAGTCAGGATGGGTCTTAATAATTCATGCTATTGTTATTAATGATTTAAAATCCATTTCATTTATGACTCTCTACACACTCTCCCCCATGTTATATGCAGTAATGCAGATGTCATCCCCATCCCTACTGACTCAGCTGTAGGAAATACTGCTGCCCACAGGTTTTGCAGCAAAATACCCAATTTAATTTGGAGCTAATCTATTTCCTCTCCTGGTTTTCTTTTCCATCATCCTACAGGACTGGGAAGTGTATTTTTATTCCTTTATCCCCCTTTTTGCAGGAGAGGGGAGGTGGTCCCAATGCCTAATTAAAACACTGGGACAGCAAGCAAAAAAAAATGAAGCAATTAGTTGCAACAGATGGGATTTTCTTTGTTGCTACCTCCACCAAGCCAGATAATTAACCAGGAAAAAAAGAGACAGGAAAGCAGAACACGCACAAAAAGAAAATTTAAAAAAAAAAAAACCCAAGACAAATGGAAGTTATATTTCTTTTTTAACATGGAGATCTTGGGATTGAGACTTCCCATCATTCTGAATAGCAGGGAAAAAATGAGGCAGGTAAGGAGCAGGGGCTTTGGGCAGTGAGAGTGAGGTGAGGCTTGGGACTGGGAGTCCTGTTGCACTCCAGGTTACACGTAGCACAGATCCTAATCCTGGCCTCATTATTCAACCCCTTCTGAACCCTTTTGCCAGCCTGTTCTGTTTCTCTCCCTGCTGGCTAGGATCAAGGTGGACAAACCAGAGCTATAAGAAAGGGATCATAAAAGGGTCAGTAAAAACAAGATGTTGGTGCCCAAGTTGGGCAGGGTGAGAGGTGGGAAGGCAAAGGTTCAGAAATGGGTTTAAACAAAACCCAAAGAGGCAGTGTCAGAGATGCAGCACAATGAGAAGCTGCTCCTGCTCTTCTTTACTGTGACATTTTCACAGTTCAGCACTGGAACAGACTGTCTTGACCCTTCCTTCCTTTTTCTTCAGTTGAACAAGGATGCAAACATCTGTCAGGGCTGACATGAAGCTGCAGCAGCACTGCCGTGGGCACAGAGCAGGATTTCTTGCCCCCATCCTCACCCCCTTCTTCTGCACCATCACCTCCTGCATCCACCTGCTCCTTCTGCTCCCACAAAGGACACTTCTCACCGCTGGTGACAATGTCCCTTCATCTCTCTGGCTATCAGCTGTACCATTTGATCAGACACATCTCCCACTCGAGGAGCAGAGGAGAGGAGCTCCAGACACCCTGATAATGCACAGAGCCCCTGCCTGTCTGGTGCCAGCTCCTTCCCAGTGGCAGATATTTCACAACCTTGTCTTTTTTTTTATAGAGTGATAATGTGTCTTCAGATGCTTCCTGAGAGGACAGGAGCTGTTTGTCACTGCTCCAGGCTTTTTGTTATCACTGCCACACACACAGACCCAAACTCTGCAGCAACGTTAATATTCTGAGTTGGTTTTGTGGCTTCTGGGAATGAGAGGAGCTGACAGCACAAGCACCTATTTTTGAAGTAAACACAGTGTTCAGTTCAAAGCTAGCAGAGATTTCCTGAGCCTTCACACATTTATTTTCCCTTATAAGGAAATCCACAATCACAGATTGTCAATAAAAAGAAGCTGCAAGTGAACCAGTGTAGGTTTGACACGGCCTTGTGGGATCCAAACTCCCCCAAACACTCAGCTCTCATCTCTCCCCCCCTCTGCCTAACTTGCTGTTTGACCACTCAGATTTCAATAGAGTTCATTTATCCAGAGTTTTTCAGTGAAAAGGGGTTCCAAGTTGGTGCCCTTCTCCTGAAAGCCTTCCTGAGCTCAGTGACAGTGCAGGAGAAAAAGAAGAGAAGGAAAATAGTGCCTCCTTTCTATGCCATACCTAAAATAAATTCAGATTGGCTCCCCCAGTGCCCGGAGAGATGGGAAAATAATAATAATCCCACATGACACTGGGAGAAAGTGCCTTACAGGTGCTTCTGTGCTGGGTCTGTCCACAGCAAGCAGGACAGGAATACTGGGTATTTTACTTAATTATAGAGAGTCTTACAAAGCAAATCCCTTCCTTTTGAAACAGATTCCCTGCAAGAATGACTTTTACCAAGCAGTGAGCAGCCAGAAATCAACACCTGATTGTCCCCCTGCCCCGAGCACATCCCATCTGCTGCTCGGCTCCCACAGGGCAGGGGTTTTCCAAAAAAAAAGCCCCCCACCTGCTGTGCTCCCACCTCCCCTCCCAGCCCTGGATCCCCTGGCAGGTCCTGCCAAGCCCTCTCACCTTTTCTGGCACCGCTGGGTGCCGGTGCCGGTGCCTTCCCCTCCACAGACTTGGACCTTTCGAAGGTTTTCTTCGCGTCGGCAACTTTCAGCACTTTCTCATCCTCCTGACTCTTCCTCCCCTTCCGCTCTGCCTCCTCCAAGCCCCCTCCTCCTCCTCCTCCTCCTCCAGTCCTGCCTCCAGAGAGCTGCTCCTCTCCTGCCCGCTGCTCCTCTCCAGCCTTCTCGGGGTGGCCGTGGGGCTCCAGCAGTGCCTCTGCCATTGCCACCGTCCTGCTCATGCTCCAGGCCAGGCTCTCTTTGCTGTGGGTCCTGACAGGAGGGGCCGGGGGTTTTTTTCTCAGGCTGTATGAATCCAATATCCCCACATCTGCTTGGCTTCCCAGCGGCTCCTTGCTCTCGAGGAGCTGGATGCTGCTCTGGCTCCAAAGCTTCCCAGTGTCTCCAGCATAATCTGCAGCCCCCGAGACCATTGTCTGCAGGCCCTTTGCTCCCTGCTTGTCTGGCTCAGGCTTCCAGGCCAGATCCTCCTGGCTGTTCTGGCCGTTCTGGCAAAGGTCCAGAGTGCTGCCAGGCTGAGGGCTGAAGCTCGGTGCCTGCCTGAAGCTCTCGGCTGCCTTGCTGCTTTCTCCAGGGACGCAGGAAACAGATGTGGCTGCCTCCTGTTTGCTTTGGAAAATGTAATCCATGAGCACGGCGTTTCTCTCGAAGCTGTCTGACCTGATGGGGACACTGGGTTTGTTCCTCTCCGAGGGTGAGTTGAGGGTCACTTTGTTCACCTGCCAGCTCTCCCCGCTGCTTTCAGAGTCCGAAAGGCTCATCTGCCTCCTCAGGACTCTTTCCAAGGAGTTGAGCCTCTTTAGGCTTGGACTTGCCACCTTCCCATTCCCCGGGGAGTTCTCCTGAATCCCAGGTACCTTCTGCTCCATCACTTCCCATTCCTCCTCAGATTCTGCTTCCTGGAGCAGGCGCCTGTACTCCTTCTCCTCCAGCCTGTACACCACTGGTTTCACCGTCCTGCCCCTGCCCGGTGGCCCCTGCCCCACCTCCATCTCATAAACCTTCGGAGGGGCTTCTCCCTCTTCCCCTCTCCAGCACACAGGGTGGGTTTCCAAGCACAGGTCCCCTGCCAGCCCCCACTTCCCGCTGCTGCTCAGCTCTGGATTCCTGGCAGGGGCTCTCAGCTCTCTGCCGGGATGGGGAAGGTCCCCCCTGTGCCCCGGGCCCTCCTGCCCAGGTTGGAGCAAGCTGTAACCCTCACATGTCCCCGCCGAGGCTCCTTGGGCAGCGGTGCAGCCTCTCCCCATCGCCTTACTTGTGTCATCCCGTAAATATCCACAGTACTGCCAGGTGGAGGTTTCCATGGCCGGCAGCTCAGGCACTGTAACTCCTGGTCCGAGTGCTTTGAAACCGGACAGCCAAGACTTCTTCCCACCTTGGTGCCTCGGCAGATTTTCGGCACCGCCTTCTCCTTCCTCCCCTCCGCTTCTGGGGGAGACAGAGGCAGCTTGGAAGCCTCCGTGCCTGGGTCATGTGAACCAGCAGTTTTTAGCCTCATGGCCAGCAGAGATGCAAACACACGTTGGCAGGACCGAGCCCATCCTCTGCGAGGGGCAGGAGCCTCTCTCCTAACACAGCAGCTCCCAGAGTTGATGCTACGCTGCTCCCTACCCAAATATATCCCACCTGAACGACTGGAAAAGCACCCTGCAGCCGGGGAACTGGAAAAGCATCCTCCAGCTTCGAGTTTGCTGCTCCGCAGCACTTCACGGGCAAGGTTTGCTGCCCGTCTGCAGCTTCCTTCAGGGATTCTCCTTTTCTGCCCAACCTGCAGCAGCGAGAGCTCCCTAAGGTCCCGTGCAGCGATTTTCCCTGGCTCCCTTCCCATCTCTCAGCTTCCAGAGTGATTTACCTCCAGCTCATCTGCTGCGGCTCGCCTGGGCAGGATCACTTCCCGCAGCTCCTCCGTGGGATTCACGGAAAGCTTGGAGAGCCGCATCCCTGCCTGCCCCGGGAGCCCATCCCTGCATCCCTGCATCCCTGCATCCCTGCATCCCTGCATCCCTGCCCCGCTCCCGGACGGACACGGAGCCTCTGCCCCAGAGCTCCTTCCAGGGAAGCAGCGAAACCTTGGGCTGAGTTCCCAGAGTTTTAGGGAAGAGATGGTGCCTGCCCGGAGCCGGCAGGATGGGTTGGAATGATCTGCGGGAATTTGTTATTGCTAGAGGGAATTGTTGTGACATGAGGGGAAAAAGAAAAAAAAAAAAAAAAAAAGCCACCCGAGAGAAACAGAGAATCCTCAGGAAGAAGCTGTGCCCCCTGAGGAGACTCCCAAGTGTAACTTGACCAAAAAAATCCCTATTAACGCTCTGGGCATTTCTCTAAACAACCATCTGAGCAGAAAGTTCCTGGCTTTGGGTAATCCTCGAGCTAAACGGGCTCCTGAAAACTCTCCAGAAGGAGGGGGAGCCGGGAGCTGGAGCTGTGCAGGCAGCCTGGCACAGCAGCCTCCAGCCAGGGCTCCCTCCCACCCTGCAGCTCTTCCCCAGCGCTTCGCCTTTTATGGTCCAGGAGGTGCCGGCTGCCCCCGCCGGAGCTGGGGAAGCATCCCGGGGCGGGATGCAGGAAAACACCTCCAGGATTCCTGGAGAGACACAAGGCAGCGGCACAGCCCGCACAGGCACCTCCCTGCTGCCGGGGCTGAGCTGGGAGCTGTTTCCCAGCAGGGTCTGGGTTACTCTGATGTCAGGCATCAGCCCACCCGTGCTGGGATGGAGACATCCCACCCACACTCGTGGAGGCAGGAAAATGCTGCCAGGGACAGCCAGGGATATCTGCAGTCCCCTGAGCACACAGAGGCTGTGCTGGGGACACCTAGGCTGTCACAGTGCCACCACTTTGTCTCCTGCTCAGGAGTGCCAGCCACCATCAAGGGGCAGGAGTGAGGGACAAGAGGGACCTTATCAACCTTATCACGCCAGGAGCCTGCCAGGTCCCTGCCAGGGATGGGTTTTTATCGACAAAACACCATTTGTTACCAGGGGAAGTTTGAAATCCCAGCCAAGGCTGCCCCAAACAGACACAACCACTGCCCAGCGGGACAGGGGCTGGTGATGCTCCTGCTGTCACCAGCACTGGGGGCACCTCACAGCACCAGTCCCACCAGGCAGTAAAATGCTGCAGCAAGATTTGCTGATGGTTGCACAAGTGACAAATTTTAAAACCAAGTCACCCACCCCGTGGGATGAACTCACCAGACTGGGGTGAGCTTGGCAGGGTGACCTGGTCAATAATTTGGGGTTCTTTCCCTTGAGACAACATGTTGGTCACTGGAGAGGGGGTGGGGGTCTCCTCCAGCCCCAAAGGAGGGAAACCAGCACCCAGCTGAATGCACAGCTCTGCCAGCAAGGTGCTGAGGGGCAAAAAGCCCAGTGGCCAAGCTCAGAAGGAACCAAGAAGCATCAGCCCCTGGGCTGGACTGCCCTGCTCTGCCCAGCAGCTTCTTGCACTGCTTTCCTGCCAGCTGTTTAATAAACGCTCGGGAAGGTCTGAGGCAGGAGTGAGGCAGCTTCTGCTCCTGAACCCTCTGCATAAAAGGCAATGGCAGCTGCAGCAGCATCACCACTGCCCCATCCTTCAAACCAGAGAGGAACAGACTTTTAGGGAATACACAACGCCCCAGGCGAGGGCAGAGGCTGGAGCAAACCCCACCAGCTCAGCAGCTGCCGACCCTCAGCTTCAGCTTAGAAAAATATTTGCATTTCTGTCTCTTCAGAGTCCAGCAGGGCTGTCCTGCTGTGCCCTGCGGTGAGGAGCCACAGGGTCACCTCCTGGGGCTGCAGGAACCCCACTGCTGGGGAGCTGGAGCTTCTCCTCTTTGCTACCACAGGCACCAAAGTGCAGCCACAGCCCCTTGCATCCTCCCTGCAACTTCCCTGGGCACATCACTTTGTTCAATAAAACAGGCTCCCTGCCAAAGCTTTTCTTTTTTTTTCCCCCCCAATAATTTCATGTCAGTATCTGCTGACTGCCCCTCCAGCCACCCAACCCCAACTTAAAACTGGGAGGTGCTGGTAGGGAACCCCTCTCCTCCCATCAGAAGGGAGCGAGAGGATTTCTGCTCCTTTCTAATTGCTGCTCGGTGCCACTTGCAGGCTCCTCCACCAGGAGCTGGGACAGACCCAGGGACATCTTCCCATCACCCCAGCTCCCAGTCAGGAGCTCACCCAGTGCCAGGCTGCCCCAGCCACCATCTGCCCATGGAGGTTTCATGCTCAGGCATCTCCTTTCACCATCGAGCCTATAAATAACCCCTCTGCTGGGCACTGCAGAGAATTTGTGTTGCTCCAGATGTTGCTCCTGGCTTTGCCATAGCAACATCACAACAGGATGTAACATTGGGCCATAACAAGGACCAACTTCCAGCCTCACAAAAACAACAAGAAAAGACACATGGACTCACCAGCAGTCACAGGGCACCCTCTGGCCATCCCACAGTCCTGTCCCGTTTACCTCTCCCATCCTGAGATGCAGACTTGCAGCCAGCTCTGCTGGGGAGAGCTGAGGTGAGCAGGGAGCATCCTCCTGTGAATCATGGGCAGGTGAATGAGCTGAGCTAGCAGCACAATTCTGACCCCAAAATGCTGTTGGCTGAGGGACAGGCTTTGCCCCAAGGACCTCGAAACCAGGCTCTGTGTCCTGAAACAAAGCTCTTGTGTCCCCAGAGTGGAGCCTCTGAGGCTCCAGCTCAGCATGGAGCTTCCAGCACTGCTGGGGAGAATTAACCCCATGGGGTAAAAGTTGTAGGCACACACACACACCCCTCAGTCCCACTGTTTTCCTCCACGTGCCATCACACAGCTGTGGCTGGGCAGCTCTCTGAAGGCCCTGACACAAAGCCAAGTGCTCCATGTTGGGGGGACTCAACCCCAGGGTCTCTGTTCTCCATCAGATGCTGATCCCAGCTCCTGATACAGCAGATGCCACCTCAGCTCCCACACCCAGACGAGTGCCATTCCCACTGGAGATGCTCCCAGGTGTGAGAAAGACACAAAAACCCCTCCCAAACCTACCCCAGGAAGCCCAGGGCTTGGTCCTCCATCACTTGCAGATAACTTTTCCACCTGGTGAGCTGTTCCTTGGGGCGGGGGAGTCCCTGCAAAGCTGTGAGTGCAGCTCAGAAATGTCCCAGTGCCACACAGTGGCACCAGCTGTGCCATGTGGCTGCAGGGTGACAGTGAGATGCTCCCCAGCCCTTTGCTCTCACACAGCACCTTGCTGCACCCTGATCACACTGGGGTCGACCTCAGCCTCTGCTGAAGCTGACTTTAAGTCACTTGATTCACCTCAAGGAGTCTGCAGCCTGAGCCCTGTGGGCAGGAGGTGACAAACTGGCATCAGGAGGTTGGTGACAAGTGATGCTTCCTGCCCAGCTCCGCCTGGACCTGGTGAGAAGGTCCCAGCTCCTTGGGGCAGGCACTAAACCCTGCTTTGCTGTGCTCCACCTCCCAGCCAAACCAACCCCCCAAAAAACCCCCCAATAAATCAACCAGCCCTCAAAAGTGAGTATTTCTGGTGGGGGTTAAGGACTCTTTGAGGCAATTAGCGAGTGTGCCAAAGCTGGAGAGCATCCCCAGCCTGTGCTTTGCAGCACTGCCAAAGTAAACACTGACATGTTCCTCCCTGGAGCAGCTTGGAGAGCAGGAACAAGCCCAGCAAGAAGCAGACTCCTCACAGGCACCCGAGGCAGACGCTCACCCTTTGCCTTTAAAGGGAAAATTTGGGGAGCACCAGGAAGGGCCGGTGCCACCTCGGGGGGACCGTGGGGCAGCAGCAGGATTGGTGTGGGGCAGGAGAGCCTCATCCTGGGCTTTAATTCCTTGGCTTTCACACCAGGGATCTGCTCTTGGAAGGAGATGGCAGCTCGGGTCTGCAGGGACTCAGCAGCCCACGTTGCTCCAAGCCCTCTCCAAGGCAAATGCTTTTCCATGCTTGGGGCTGGGGAACAAAACACCAACAGCTCCTCCTCAAACCCAGCCTGGGGTCTCTGAAGAGATCAGGCAGAGAATTACAGAGCTGCCCCCCCAGGAACTGAGAGCATTTCTGGTTTGTTCCCTTTTTTCCCTTAAAAACGCTGTGAGTGAGCCTGGGCTGTCTCGGGTGCTTTTCTGCAGTGCTCAGGGGGGCTGAGACACAGCAAGGACACAATGCAGAGGGACAAAGGCATCTCCTGATGTGGCCTTCAAGGGTGGCAGAGAACAACCAGGACCCCAAAAAAGGGGAGTGCAGCCAGAGCATTGGGAAGGGATAAAATGGGACAGGGAACAGTGGGAACACAGCAGCTGATGCCCCGGTGACGCGTGCTCGTTGTCTCCTTTCTGCCTCTTCCTCACCTCCAAAACTGCTGAAAAGCTGATTTGTAAAAGGCAAAACAAAAGTTTATTTTTCTCACCAGAAGCACATAAAATATACAGTACATTTTTACAAACAGAAGTAAAAAAGAAAAAAAAAGAAAAAAAAAGTGCATAATGCATCCTCTACTGCACACGTACAGTACAAAAGATACTGTGGATTTCAATACAAAAACCAGAACGAAGAAACACCATGGAATTAAAGGATCATTGTTATCAGGGAGTACAGTGATGCAGGGCAACAGCTACACCTTACTCACCCACTCCTCCTCTCTGGGGCTGTGTGTCCCCAAAGCAGGGGACAGAGGGACACAACCAAGGCCACCTGCAGGGAAAGGACCCCCAGGAGGACAGAGCTACTGCTAGGACACCCCAGCAATGCCTGGGCTGGAAATAAGGTGCTAGTTTGGTGCATTTTGGGTGGTTTTTTTTCTGGCAGAACAGGACTGGGTGTGGATTCACACCCAGTAAAGTGGGACCAAACACCCCTCAGGTACCCCCTGCCCCTGTTTTTGCAGCAAGGTGGAGATAAAGGGGACACCAGGAGATGCCTCATCCCCAGTTGTAGAAGAACTTGTTGAATTCCATGACCATGCCCTTAGAGTTGTCACCAGTGCCTCGGGACAGCCCTTAGGTTCTGCAGAGAGCAGAGGGGAAGGGGTTGGCAGCACTGAGCTCCCTGGGGCCAGGAGGGTGATGTGCAGGAGAAGTAATGGTCTCACTGCCACCAGGAACACCAAAAGCACCAAACCCCCCCCCCCAGAAAAAAAAAAAAAAGATCAAATAAATGAACAGCAACCAGCAGAGTCAAACAGCTCAGCATAAATACACAGTATTTGTAAACTATTATTAAGGCACTCAATTGTAAAAGAACAATTACAATACAAGGGGGAGGACAAACACATCTACCTTCTCATGCAACACAGCTAATGAAGTCTGCAAGCATCTGAGGTTTGGCTACAAAAAAACCTTGGAAATGGCACAACGTTGGCTTTGAGACCAACCCCCACTAAACCACACCACTATCCCGACAGTGTCGTGACAACAGAGCCCTGAGCCCAGGGGGGTGGTCCAGAGAGAGCTGAGGGATGGGGGGGGGAAAGCAGCTGATGGAGAGCAGGGGCTTGACCATGGCAGAACTTGGCAGGCACTGAAGAAAGCAGGAAGGAAATATCCATGTTTGCTTGCATCACTTAATGGAATTTTTCTGATATAGGAAATGTATTGCAGATCTGGACTTGCACCAAGGATGGAGCATTTCAAGTCCTGCTCTGAACGTGACCCAACCCAAAAAAAAAGCAAAAAAAAGCTTGTGCACTTTTTCCAAGGTCCCCTCAGGCAGCAGCTTTTGCTTCCAAGCAGCTCTCAGGGGTGAAGCAGGAGGCCTGCCTCGTGCTGAACACCTACAGCAAGTTTTGGGCTTTTTAAGGAGGGACATTTACTGACTGATTGCCAGTCCCTACAGTTCCTCACACTTCAGAGAAAAATGTGGGGGCTGATGCTTAAGGAAGAAAAAAAAGAATAAACTCTGGGTGTTTAGGGCAGTAAACCACATGGCTCCCTTTCTCAGGACTGCAGGTTTGGGATTAATTCAGGGTCAGCACTGCTGCAGCCCTGCTCTCTCCCCTCCACCTCCAGGAGGGGATTTGTAGGAATGGCTTTGGATGGAGAACCTAAAATGTGGGAGAGCTCAGGCTCACTGAATGAGCAAAAGTTTTGGGTTTTTTTTGCCAGCACTGATCCCCAAGGGCTGTTTTGCCCCCAGAGCTGCTTGAAGACACCTCCCCAAGGCACAAGCAGCCAGCAGGGTCTCAGATGGGACTCAGGGAGCCCCAAGGTTTGGAGCAGGTCCCCTACACCCTTCTCAAGCTCTTGGCCAGCACATCTCAGCCAGAGCAGTCCCTGGCCTGGCTGCCTGCCCCAAAGTTTTGAAGAAAACGTGCATTTCATCCAACATGGGTGAAGGGCTGTGCTTTGAGCACTTCCCACAGCAGGACAGCAAGAGGAGGAGCTGAGAGCAGTCCCTGAGAGCCCAACCTCCAGCGTGGGAAGGGACACACTTCCTTGGCTGCTGCAGGACACACAGCCCTGCTGTCCTCCCCAAGGGTCACACCAGTGTCCCTCCCAGAGGAGATCTCACAGTCACCATCCTTCTGTCTTGGGACTGAGTCTGTGTTTCTGTCAGACTGCTCACCCCGGGGGATGCACCCCCTGAGAGCAAGATTTACACCTCTGTCACCCCTGGTGACAGCTCTGCAAGAGCTGGGACACGTACACCCCAGCTCCCTGCTCTGTGGCCACCCAGCCTCCTGTCACCCAGTGTAAATAACCCCCTGGGCTTGGCCAGCAGCTCCCCAGCTCCTGGCAAACCCAGGACTCAGGAACCATTCAACCCAACATCAATGATTAGGAAAGACACAGGTTCACCCTCTGCCCAGGGGGATCTGGGGACCCCAGGAGCCATCCCTCCTCAGCAGTGTGCCACCAACCAGCTGGGGAAGCAAGGTCCCCAGCACAGGATCCACGACACTGACACAGCCTGACACAAAGCTTCACTAAGGTCACTCCCTGGCCAGGCTCATCATTGGCACAGGGACAACACAAACCACAACCACAGCACAAACACCAAGAGAACAAGACACCTCCTCCCAGGACCTGGTGGCAGTGACATGGCCTGGGTGTCACTTGAGGACAAACACAGGGCTATGAAGAGTCACCAAGTCACCCTGTGAGGATGGAGGGATGGATGGATGGATGGATGAACACCAGCAGGTCACAGGCACCACGGACACAGCTCAACAGCCTCCCCGAGGTCACTCACAACACCTCGGGCTCCACCTTCCTCCAGGTCTTTACACTTAACATCAAGGGAAAACCTTCAAGCAACAGTTAAGTATTGTGGGAAAAGCCTTTTTTTTGTAAAAAAACCAAAAACAAAACCAAAACCCAACAACAAACAACCCCAAACAAACAACAAACCAAGACTGAAAGTCAGCGAGAACAGAGGTAGTGGTCATGTCACCATTTTAAGGATTTTTTCCACATGTGCCCTGTTTTAAGCAGAGACTTGTGTGTGTTCTGTAAAAAAAAAGTAATGAAAATTGTGACTAGTTCTTTTGAGTCTTTGAAAAAGAGTATTTCAGCATTTTATATATATATAGATAGATAAATAGAGACAAATATCTATCTATATACACACACGCAAACCCACATTATTATACTTGGCAAACAGTACTAGAGATAGCATCCTGCAGGACAACAGGAAAGTCACACCAAGTCCTCTTCTAAGCCATGCAATACATTTTGGTTTCCCTTGTGCCATTCACCACGACCCATTATGGGTTTCTTCTCCTTACTTAGAGTACAAGGAGGGGATGCAGAGGTGGCGTCAGATGAACTACTGCAGGTCAGGTGATAAAACTGTATTGGTGCAACGAATCAATGCCATAAAAACCCCCAAATCCACCCGACTTCCCCCCCCCTAGAAGGCATCAACTTTTGCCCATCCAAAGTGTGTTCTTCAAGTTTCCAACCAGTGACTTCACTGCCAGTTTGGAGGCCACCTCTGCGCTCCTCAGCGCGGGCTGCGGCTCGCAGAGCACGGAAGACTCGCTGGAAACAGCCTCCTTGGAGTCCGTTATGGTTGACACGTCCATGTCACTTGATAAATCCTCAGAGGACAAGTCGAGACACCCCAGCTTGGCCAGGGAATTGGACCTTTTCAGAGGAGAAGACACAGTCAAGCCCGCCAGCCGCAGCCGGGTCTCGATCTCCTGCGTTCGCTGCTTCACCAAGCCGGGCTTGCCCCGCACGCTGTGGATGCTGTCACTGCTGGAGCTCCGGGTCAAGTTGGAGCTCCTGGAGGAGGAGGGGGTGTAGCAGATGGTTTTCAGGAAGTCCTTGGTGAAACTGCTCGTGTGTTCCAGGCGGCAGACAACGGGCATGGAGGTTTTTGGAGAGATCCCCTCCAAGGCGCGCTTCACCTCTAACTTCTCCACGGTGTTTTCTGCTTCCTGGGGTATCAAGGGTGCTGCTCCCAGAAGAGGCACCAGGCTGTGGTGTGCAATCAAATCCTCACTTTCCTCCACAATGCCTGAGTCCACCCTGCTCAGGGGGTTCTCTCTGAGCAGCACCGAGGTGTCTGAGGGCAGGCTTTTCAACCTCTCCAGCTCCTTGGTGTGCTTCCTAACCAAGCCCGCTTTCTGCAGCTGAATGAGCGACTCCTGATGCTGCATCAAGTAACTGTTTGCACTTGGCTTTTCCAAGTCTTTGCTGAACAACAAGTACTTCAGATCCTTGGTAGGTTTGTTGTCTTTTCTGGCTAGAGACTCTTCTTTTACCACCTCTGTGTTAAGGAGTCTCTTCTCACAGTGTGAGTTTCTCCTGGGCAGCAGAGTTTTGGCCAGGGTTTTGGGGGCATCTTTTCCTTTCTCCAAAACGCTGCAGTGCCGATCAAGAGATTTGCAAGCTCCCACCTCCAAAGCACCAGTTCCTGCTGGCAGAGGAAGGGGAGCCTCGTTATTTTTAGTTCTGATGGCTTCCTCTGTGAGCACCTTGCTGGGCAGGTGGTCCCCCAGGCTGGAGTTGATGTGGGAGAGGAGTGCTGGTTGGGTGCAGATGGTGGCGGGGCGTCGCGCCGTGCCGGGGTTCAGCTTCTCACACTGCTCCCCGAAGGAGTCAGGAGACAAACTGGCTGAGGAGGAGTACATGCAGTCAGTGCAGGACTGGTAGGAAGGTTTGACCTTGCTGAGGATCCCAAACACGGCATCGTGCTGCAAGAAAAAAATACCAAAACAAAACCAGGTACAGATAAATGTGCAGAGAACAGGGCAGCAGCAAGCAGCAGAGCGAGAGGCAGAGAGCACAGAGACCACAGGATGTGGTCTATTTACAGCCAGGCAGATTTGAAATGAATCCCTTAAGGCCCTGCAGCAGAGACAAAAGCCATGAACTTTCCCAGCAGACAGTATCCTCCATGGAAGAATACCTACCATGTCAAGTGATGGCCATGCAAGCAAGTTGCCCAAAGCAGCTTATGGGGCACTCACATGTGTGCACTCTCTCTCTCTGGCATCTAAATCCATAGCCTGGGCAAGCAAAGCCATGTTCAGAAGCACTTCGAAAGGGAAGAAGCTCATCATGGAATGAAAGGCTTTATCCAAGTCAAATGAAACTGTGCTATGAAGATGAGAAGAGCAGTTTCACTCGCAGTAGAACTCAACCATGCTAACCACCTGCATTTCACCTCCATACGCACCTCAAAATCCTCCGGGCAGCTCCTTTTGCTGTTGTTGTTGTTCAGGTTCTCCCTATTGAGCCTGCTCTCCTCCTTGTGCGTGGACAAACGCCTCTTCCACTTCTCCATCGGGTGTTCCTCCCGCACACCATCCTCCCCAGGCTCCAGCACCATCCTGCCCTTCCTGGGGCTGAACTCCAGTTTCTTCTTCACCTCCTTCTCAGTGAAGCTGCTCAGCTCCGCCGGTGGCTCCGCAGTCTCGGGGCCTTTGGCTGTCTGGGGAGCGGCAGGAGGAGGTTGTCTCACCAGTGAGGCACCATGCTCCCCGAGAGCATCCCGTTCCAGCTCTTCCACGGGGAAAAAGCCCTCCCTGTCCCCAGGGATCTTGTTCTCCAGCAGCGTGTCCGACAGGCGCTGGAAGCAGTAACCAAAGCCCACGGGGACGGTGGGGACGGCGCGGTTGTCCAGAAACGCTGCCTGGGAAGCCCTGTCCAGCTCTGCCAGGCGGTTTTCCAGGTCAATGTCCAAGCTTTCCAGCAGGAAGCTGCCCGAGCCCGTGGTTCCATCTGTGTTCTGGGGGAGGTTGCTCTCTGCCTGCTGCTTCCACAGCTTGTTGTGGCGTTGCTTGCTGGGGGAAAGGACAAAGGCACAAGTCACTGCTGGTCAGCTGGGGGATGCTCAGCTCTAGGAATGTTCATCCCTTCCACAGAATCACAGGATGTTTTAGGTTGGAAGAGATCTCCAAGATCATCCAGTCCAACCTTTGACCAACACCATAACCAACTACTAAACCATGTCCTTAAGGATGCCTTTTTAATGCCTCCAGGGATGGTGACTCCACCACTGTCCTGGGCCACCCCAATGCCTGACAACCCTCTTAGTGACAAAATATTTCCTAACATCAGCCTGACCCTCCCCTGGCACAGCTTCCATCCATCCCCTCTGCTCCCATCCCATCCCTCAGGAGTAGAGGCTGTTTCCCTCCTCCTCCAACCTCCCTTGAGGGAGATGCACAGAGCCATCAGGTCTCCTCTCCCCTCCTCTTCTCTAGACTGAGCACTCCCAGCTCCTCAGCTCCTCACAGGATTTCTTCCCCAGGCTCTTCATGAGCTCTGGACACCTCCAGCACTTCCCCGTCCCTCATAGTGAGGTGCCCAGAGCTGAACACAGGACTCAAGATGCAGCCTCACCAGAGCTGAGCACAGAGGGATGATCACCTCCCTATCCCACCTCACCTCCTTTTCCACAACCTGGAACCACTGGCTCCAACCACACAGTCCCACCTGGCAAAACCACCCCAAGCATCAGGGTTTGGTGCTTGGTTTGGTTCCCTTTTGTCTCTGGATCCAGGAGCCTCCCAGGAGTGCCCTGGATGGCAAGAGAACCTCGGGGCAGAGGGGCACAGAGCCCTCTGACTGTACCAACACCTCTGCACGTCTCCTGGCACAGCTCCTGCTGAACCAGAGGGAAATGTTCCCTCCAGCAGAGCAGAGGCCAAGCAGAGCCTCCAGAAACCCCTGGGAGATGCAGCAGTGGTCACAGAGCCCGGGGACTGGCACGGTCAGGGAGGGATTTGCCTCCAACACGGCTCCAGCTCAGTTCTGCCTCATAAAACCAGAACAATGTTCTGCTGCTGGGAACTCAGAGTGTGCTTCCCAAACACCCAGCAACCCTCACTGAATTAAACCAGAGGAGATCTAGAAGACAGCTGATTCCCATCCAGGGAGGCCTGGCCTGGAGAAGGTTTAGAAAAACCACCATGAGTCCAGGCTTCTGCAGCTGCCCTCTGAACGGGACCCTGCAGACCATGGCACCTCTCCCCGTGTCCTTGGGTGTCACACAGGTGTGCAAGACACCAGCAGAACCTTCTGCCTCACCAGCAACCCCTGGAGACCCTTTTGTCCTCCATGACACCCAGAGGTGACCTCCAGCGAGCTCCATCCATCCACATCCATCCATCCACCCATCCATCCACATCCATCCACATCCATCCATGCATCCCCTGCCTCACCTGGCATCACTGGGTGTCACACAGGTGTGCAAGACACCAGCAAAACCTCCTGCCTCACCAGCAACCCCCAGAGGCCCAGTTGTCCACCATGACACCCGGAGAGGTGGCCTCCATCCATCTACATCCATCCACCCATCCACATCCATCCACATCCATCCATCCATCCATCCATCCACATCCATCCATGCATGCCCTGCCTCACCTGGCATCACTGGGTGTCACACAGGTGTGCAAAACACCAGCAGAACCTCCTGCCTCACCAGCAACCCCCAGAGGCCCAGTTGTCCGCCATGACACCCGGAGAGGTGGCCTCCATCCATCCACATCCATCCACCCATCCATCCACATCCATCCACCCATCCATCCACATCCATCCACCCATCCATCCCCTGCCTCACCTGGCATCCAGAATCCCTTCATATTCCAGGAGCTGCCTCATGAAGCCGGCGTTAGGCCTGGCAATGCTGCGTTTCTGCTTCACGTAGCCGTAGGCCTTCTCCAGGGACCACCCGAACTCCTTCATGGCGTAGGCGATGACGGTGGAGGCCGAGCGGCTGACACCCATCTTGCAGTGCACCAGGCACTTGGAGTGATTCTTCCTGCAGGAGGAGGAAACAGGGAAATAAGTCTGGTGGGTCTGGTTAGGACACCTTTTGTTAACTTTTAGCAGAGCCGTGTCCCCCCCTCTGAGCACCGTGTCCCCCTGAGGAACGTTTGGGGCTGAGCAGGCCATGAGAAGGATGGATCTGCAGGAAAGGTGGGGATGCAGCCACCTCAGAGACCACCATGGAGCCTCCTGCCTGCCCACCCGAGGTTTGGAGAGAGGGGCAAGCAGGAACAACCCGGGTGTGAGAGAGTTTGAGGGGTTCTGTCACCATCTCTTGTCTGCAGAGACAGCTGGGGCTGGTCACAAGAGCTGGAGCATTTCCAGAACTCCTTGAGAAGAGGAAATGTCCTCATTTCCTTTTGGAAGCAAAGCAAAATAATAACAATAATAAAAGGTATCATAGGCTGGGAAGAGGTTAATGTCTGTACAGGAAGAGACAAGGTAGGGGGAAGCTCCAGGGACACAAACAGTGATGCCAAAGCTTTGTTTGCCTCCTCTGGTGGTGCTGGGGACCCAGGGAGGGCCCAGCTCCATCTGGGCTCAAGAGGTGTTGAGAAGCTGTGGTTCTGGTGTGCTCCCAGCCCACCTACTTGGCCTTGTTGATGAAGTTGTAGGCTTCGTTCCAGTGAGCCAGCAGGTCTGTTGTCTCCTCATCATACACCCGGATGTTGTGATAGGCAAACAAACCAGGGAAAAAGTTATCAATTTCCCTGGTCACGTTCAAAATGTAGTCAATGCTGTGAGGAACAAAAGGAAAAACCAAGCTGAAGTGTCACCAGAGGGAATAGGACACCTCGTGAAGCTCGTAAATAAACTGTAGTACCACCAAGGAGGGTTGGATGATCCCTGAGCTCCCTTCCAACCTGACATTCCATGATACAAACTCTGAGACAACACAAACTGTCAGGTTTTGTCTCCAGCCCCAATCCTGATCCCTGGGGACAGGTGGTGACACAGGTTCCATGTGCTTCCTGCTCATCCATCCCTCACCACTGGCACATCCCATTCCCAGCAGCAGCACCTTGGGCACAGGAGGGAGAAGCTGATTTTATCCTGTGTAACCTCCCCAGAAACTCCTCACTGTGCCACGAAGTTTCTGGGGCACTGAAAGGAGAGAAACACTTGGGGTGCAAGTGATTTGTCTGGGAATCAGGAATCACAATTTTCAGCTGCAGGCTCAAGCTGCAAAACTCTCTTTTTCTCCTTTTTCTGACCAAAAGCATGAAGTGAGTCACATGGCATCCCAGGGATCCCTGCCAAATATTACAGCAGGGATTACAATGTACCCAGGGAGAACGAATGCCCACGTTGATTTATGACCTCCTATCACTCAGACAAATCAAGGACACAGGATATTTGGTTCAGAATTTGTCCAGCTTTGACTTTTAGACACTCAGTGCCTTCCCCAATACATCAAAAGTATTAATGTGCTGCTTGGTTTCTTCCTTCAAAGATGTTCAGACATCTGCTCCCGAGGACTCCAAATTAAACACTTTCAGTCGTGCTGTTGAGCAATGTTTTTCTCACATCAGGCTTGGTGGATGCCTTGGGCAAGCAGCAAAATATTTATCTACAACATTCTCGCTCCTCCAAAAAGCATGAAGGGAAATCAAGCCAAGGAGTGGTGTGGTGATGAGAGTGTGCTGAAAGACAGCCCTGCAGCTGCCTGTCTGGGCAGGTGAGGTGGGGATTGCTCAGCCACAGGAAGTTCTGTTCCATTTACGTAGAGGTTTGGGGTTTGGTTTTTGTTTTGTTTTGTTCTCCTTAAACTTTGTGCTGTTTTCTGCAGCCTGCAGGACTTCACACCTGACCCAAGAGGAATCTGTGGCCATCTCATGCTCAGCTGCTGCACACAGAAAAGGGGTTCAGAGCTCAAAAAGGAGAAGTTTTGTCATCTCCACCCCACACGTAGTTGACAGAAAGGAGGGAAGGGTTTCTCGAGCCAGGTCCTGATGGTGAATTACCAACATGGCTGGGAAGGGGCCCAAACTCATCCTCACAGCTTACAGATGTCACGTGGCATCTCAAGAGAGCTAAACGTAAATTAAAAGCTAAATGTAAATTAAAGGCACCATCCAGGGATGGTGCTTGGAAGGTGCAGTACTCACCCCGAGCCCTGCAGCTCCTCAAGGTTGGAAGCATTCCACTCCGAGCCCTGCAACAAAACAGAGGTCTCAGAGGAGCCCAAGACCACCTCTCTTCCCTAAATCCTGTAATTCCTCAACCTCACCAAAATATGGGAACAGGATCTGAACCAGCGAGGTGGCAGCACTGCAGCTCAGCATGGAGATGCCCTGAAGGAGGGGACAAGGACTCCTCACCAAAGGAGATGGTTCTAGACCAAGCACATCCCAAGTCACTCTGGATTGTTAACCCCAGAGATAAACAGTGCAGGGAAAGAAAGTGAGTACCATGACTGGGACCAGAGGTGTATGAGAAAGGAGGCAAAACCCAAAAGCTCTGAGGGTGGTTACACCTGGGAACCCCACCTGCAAAACAGGAAGCTAAAAAGGGGTTAAAAAACAGGTTTTGCCCTCAAACATGAGCACTTCCTCTCCCCAGAAGAAAACAAACCAAACCAGACTGAAGCATAAAGGGCACAACCCTGTTCATCTCAAGTCTTTGTTCCAGATGGCAGAGCCCCGTTTTGCTTGGAGTACCATCTAGTGGCAAAAGCTTAGAGAAAACACACACACCCCATCCCCTGCTCTGCCCAAACTGGACCAGCTCAGATGTCACCATCTGCCCACAGCTCTGGCCATGGCAAAGAACTTTGTGGGCTCCGTGGAGAAGAACAGCACCAGAGTGACCACCACCAAAGAGCAAAGGGCTGTCAGAGCAGGGCAGTGGCCACAGCCAGCCCCTTTGTTTGGCTTGAAACTAAAATCACTGCTAGAAATAGAAACTGAGCCTGCACAGAGAGAACTTGAGCTGTGCCATGGTATGCCCTGAAAGAGGAGCAACCTGCCAGGAAAGAACCATTACACCAAGTGCCAGAAACAAGAATGCAGCTACAAAAAAGAAAAAAAAAAGAAGGATTTCTCTACTGGAGGCTTCTCCAGTGCTGGAGTCAGGTCTGCAGAGAGGGTGGGAGAGCAGAGCTGTGGCTCTGCATAGAATCATAGAATCATAGAACTGGCTGGCTTGGAAGGGACCTCAGAGATCCTCAAGTCCAACCCTTGATCCACTCCCCCCGTGGTTCCCAGCCCATGGCACTCAGTGCCACATCCAGGCTCTTTGGAAAGATCTCCAGACACGGAGAATCCACTACTTCCCTGGGCAGCCCATTCCAATGCCTGATCACCCTCTCCAGAAAGAAATTCTTTCTAATATCTAACCTAAATTTCCCCTGGCACAACTTAAGACCCTGCCCTCTTGTCTTGTTGAAAGTCGTCTGGCAAAAGAGACCAACATCCATCCGGTTACAACCTCCTTTCAGGGAGTTGTAGAGAGTGATGAGGTCTCCCCTGAGCCTCCTCTTCTCCAGCCTCAACACCCCCAGCTCCCTCAGCCTCTCCTCATAGGGTCTGTGCTCGAGTCCCTTCACCAGCCTGGCTGCCCTCCTTTGGACCTGCTCCAGGACCTCGATATCCTTCCTGAACTGGACTCTTGCTCCATCAATCAGCCTTGACACAAAATTCAGCTTCCCCAGAGCCCAAAGACTTCTCAGCTCACTCCCACTGAGCCTCCTGCTGCTCCACAGCTCCTACCACAGCAACTTACCAGATATAAATGATCAAAAATCAGAGAAGGCTTGTCCATCTGACCCAGGATAAGCAGCATTTCATTGTCTATAAATTCTTTGAATTCCTTCAAGTTGCAGTTCATGTGCTTCTCCAGCTCGTTTCGTATCTGCAGGGGAGAAAACAAAAGATGCCACCTAGAATCACAACTCTTCAACAGAAACATTTGCTGGCACTCCTCTGCAGAACACTTTTTCTGTACTTCATTAAAAACAGCAAGAGGGATTGATCTGTTGGAGACCAGGAATTTCTCCATGTGGGCTCTCTCCAAGTATCTTAGCCCCCAAACTGAAGATCTGTAAACAAAGCTGCAGAGAACATCTCAGCACAAAGAAATGGATTTGGGGTAACTGCTTCTTCAAAATAACTCCAGAGGAAAGAACAAATGGAAGTAAGACCTTGCAGAGCAGCTAACAAAACAAAAAATGAAATACAGGAGAAGCAAGGAGTGAGTAAAGGCAGCAGTGATGGGGAAGGGAGAGATTTCCAGTACTTTCCCTTTTTAAAATGCTCTGGCACAGCCTCGTGCTGCACCTCAGCTTCAGGAAGGTGCAGTGCAAGGCAGCACAACAAAAAAAAAACCAGGGGAAGCAAAATCAAAGCATCCCAACTGCAGGGAAGGGTGAAGAATATGTGGATGGACAGAGGAGGTTTCAGCTTACACCTCCAAGTTGTAGCAATGCTGTTACACAGGAGCCCAGCTGAAGCCTGAAGGGTGAAGCTTTAGGAGGGTGAGCCCTGGAGGTTAACAGCCTCTCTCTCTCAAAAAAAAACCAAAAAACCAACCCACAACAACAAAACAACCCCAAAAGAACCATTTCCATTTGTCCTGAATATGCCTGCACTGCAGCTGAATGTATTTACATCAGCTTCTGGGATGGATCCAACTTAGCATCAGCTAACTATGGGTTTCCCACCCATCAAAACATTGCCTGCAAGCCCCTCTGACACTTCTTCAGGAACAAAGAAAATTAAAAAAAATAAAGCCTAGGTCAGGACACTCATCAAACACCTCTGTGAGGCCTCAAGCCACCAACTGCACCTTCTGAGGGTGCTGCCTGTGCCTCTGCAGCCACCAGCACCAAGGCTGCAAACTGACTGCTTGGACAAACCTACAGCCAACTGTAATGCAGGTGTCAACCTCTGCTGCCACTCCCTGGGCACAGAACAGGCACTTTGCATGTGACAGTCACATCCCTGTCACTAAGGTTTTGGGAAATGCACTCTGAGGTGGGTATTACCCTGATATTCCTGCTGGGGAAACACAGCAAAGCCAAAGAGCAGAGACTTGACAGAACAGCTGGAAAAACACACTGCAAAGCCAGTGGCATCCAAGAGCAAAGGATGTCTCTTCCCCAGTGCAGCACCCTCTGGAAATGCAGTGTAGCAGGAAGAAGAAAACCAGCAGGAATTTTTCTCTTTACCTCCTTAGAAGTCACATTTTCCAGGTCTTTGCTCATCATGATGCTCCGGAGTTTGGCTTTAATGAGCCGTTCAGTGCGTTCCCTTTCAGTTGGCCTGGAAAGGGAAAGGAGAAGATGTCTCCAAGCTGGCAGTGAACTCTTCCTGTACAGAGGGGTGGTGGGGAACACTGGGCTTTAAAGCAATTTTTAGGAGAATAATGGGAAAAAAACAAAAAACAAACCAAACAACAAACCCAACAGCTGAAGATGTTTAGGAAAAGAAAGGAAAGGAACCACCAGAGGAACAAAAGGGAGAAGGGGAGATTTCTCTGGTGAGCCAAGGCAATTTTTTCTAATAAAATTCAGCACTGACTTGTCAACAAAGAGGGCTGGGGAGTCGGGGCGGGTGGACTCCAGGTCCTGCATTGCATTCCACTCATTGATGCAGCTCTGGTCTGAGCTGATGCAGCTCTCGTAGTAGGTGGCCCAGACCAAGGCCATCCCCCCAGGGAAGTAGTTGTACCTTCTTGCAACTTCACAGGCTTTATGGAGGATCTGTAAAGCAGACCTGTAAGTTTGGAGGAGAAAATTGGGGCAGATGTGAGCAGCAGGAACAGGCAGAGCAGGAGCTGAAAGATTTTCACAAAGAAAAAGGGATTTCAGTGTCGTTTGTCACTGTTTGTTTTCTGAGCTCCAGATTTGTTGTATGGGAGTTCAAAGAGGGCACAAACTGCACCTTGGAGGCCCTTTTCAAGAGCTGGCTGATGGCAGAGGCTGAAATCTTCTGATTAACATGCAAGCACAAGGCACAAGTCACCCTGGGATCTGACCATTAGCTAACTCCTAAAGCCAGACCAAAGGAAAATAAAGAACATGGACAGTTTTCAAACCACCTTCAGCAAGGAGTCAAAAGCCTATTTACCAGCATTCTTGGCCCCTGACATGCTCCAGGGACAAGGCCCAGATTGGGTCATTTGTTTTTGCAAATTCTAGCATTACTTTTTCCTTCCTCCCTTCTTTTTTTTTTTTTTTTCCCCTTTTTTTTAAGGCTCTGCTCAGAAGATGTCATCGTGCTGAAGGCATTAACCACATCTCAGGCTGCCAACAGGAGGGGCTGCGTGAAGAAACGACAAGACCAAGAGTTCCATTTGATCCTCTACCAAATCATCCCCAGCACAACATCCTTCTCCACATCTGTATCTTCTCCCTGTCAGATGCTGCAAGGACAAGGCTGTCTCAAGGCTCCAAGAGGAGCCAACAAACTGCCCAAAAGAGATGGATTTGTTCTACACAGTGCTGGGTAGCAGCCTCTTCAAAGAGGAATTTGCTGGCACAGCTCCTGCTGATTCAGCCACCTCTGCTTCAGTGTTTTGGAATCCCTGAACATGGGAGGGGTGACAGGAGCTGAAAGGTGAACAGGCACCCAGGGCAGCACAGAAAGTTTTGGAGCAGGAACCCCAGCAACGAGGCAGAACACGGGGAATGGCACCAGGATGGTCCCCAGGCTCCTCCTTCAGCCAGTTAGAAAAACATGGGGAGAGGAGGAAGACTGGGTTTGCAGCCTGATGAATTCCAAGTTGTTTTTTAGTGTTTATTCCTCTCACTAGTGCCTTTCCCCTTCTGGCTGCTCTGAACAAAGGCTTTCAGACCAGAAACCATTCTCTGGTTCTGGTTCTGGAGCAGTGTTCTCATGGTACTGCTGCCTGCTGACACAGGAGAGCAGCAGCTCTGCTGCACTTCACTAAATACCCATCGTGGAGAATGCTGAAATGCAGTTTGTTTATTTGCCTTTTAATTTATGCCCAGAAATGACAGCTCCTCTCTAGGCACAGCCCATTCACACACGTACCACATGGCTTGCACTGACACTGGCTTGAAGATGTGCATCCTGCCAGCTGTGCTCACACTGAAGCCTCTACAGGGGAAAAAAAAGGAAAAAAAAAGAAAAAAACCAGTCAGAAACTGCTCTTCTCTGCATCAGGAGCTGCACTCTACAAACAGCCACCACCAGGCAGCTCTAGGGGCACTCCCAGTCAAAAAGAATCAGGGGTCAGAATTTGTAGCACTGATTTTCCACCATCCTGGCAAAGAGGAATGGCCACCAGACCCCCTCCTGGCACTGACTGCTCCACCCCTGAGGATTTCAGGGAACATTCAGTGCCTATCAGAGGTTCCACCCAGCAGTCTGAGGACAACTCGCTGTCTGAGTAGGAGGACTGCAGCCACAAAGCCAAAATTGGGACTTGGTTTGCAAGGTGACAGAGAATTCCTCCTAGAGCAGCCCCCAAGCAGGGAAGAATATTGACATTTATCCTTTTAATGTGGTTTCTTACCCATCACCATCAAGATGGATTTTAGTATCACTCCACAGCCGAAGAACCATCCCAATAGTGCAGCTTTTACTGGAAGAGAGGTTGTAACAGAGGATGTTAAATATAGGCCACAACTCAGTCATGCCAGCAGCCTAAATAATTAATACTCTTTAATTTTTAAAACCCTCAAGCCTTGCTCTAGTGATTCCTGGCAATATCTCAGGCCATCAAATGCATGACACAAAGACCAGCAGCAGAAGGCTGAAGCTCTGCTCTGGCATCATTTGCTGCCTGCTCCACAGGGCTGGAGAAATATTCCAGAAAGCAAGAGTCCAAATTCCCAACTCCTCCAGAATTTCTTCAGTTATCACCCCAGGATTTGCCCCATCAACTCTCCCTCTGGAAGCACAGGACAGAGGAGCAGATGGCAGGGATCTGGCTGCAGAGGTTGAGCTGCCTAAAAGTGAAGCAAAGGCCAGGAGGTGGCAGAGCTGCTGCCTGCCCTTCCCAAAGGGGACCCAAGGGGCCTCTCCAAGGCTTGGGTGTTCCATTTGCACTTCATCACTCCAGCTGGGGGCAAAGACAAAAGCAGATTTTTTAATTAGTTTACCTAACCCAAAAGAACACTTTCAGAGATGCAATCTGGCAAGGAAACTGCACTGGGGATCAGCAACTTTCAGCTGGTAAGTAATTAAGGTACTGTGATGAGGTTTTAAAGGGAATTGGGATGCATAGAGCAACAGCCAGCGAGCACAGAATGCAGGTTTGGTTTTGTTCTTTTCCTTGCTTTTTTCTCAAAAGACTTCAGCTGCTTCCCACAACAGATCAAAGGCTCTGACAAGCCAGTTTGAACACACATGTGGCCAATGTGCACGTTAGAGCCTTGCAAGAAAAAAAAGTGGTTTTTATTAAACACATGTAGAAGGAATAAAATGCAGCAAAGTGCCTCAGTGGTCAAACTGCCAGCAGTCAGAGCACTTCCAGCTCAGCAGTGACATTCCAACCCCAACACAGAGCCAGGGAGCCACTCCATGGAGTCACTGATGCCAACTGACTTCTTCAGGCATCAGACTTACCCTTAAATTAACAAAAACTTTGGCTTTCAGGGGTAAGACAGCAACAGAAAGAGCAGCTAAGCATAGAGCTAGGGGGGATTTGTCCTGACTTTTGCACCTTTCCTCTTGCATTCCTGATCAGAAGGAGGACTGGGAGGCTGTTTGAGATGTGAAGCTGACACAGCAAACCTTGTGGAGTGTCCCAGGAGGAGATGCTCCATTAGGAATTAGGATTTCCTCCTGAACCCCACCAGCAGTAATTGAACAGCAGATAAAAGAGGCAGCATCAAAGCCAAGGACAATAATCTCATTAGGAGGGCACTGCTTGGAGTTTCCCTCCAGGTCTCACTGCAGTACCAAAGCTTCCCCCTTCCACTTACAGTGATGGAAACAACCACAAAAAGCAAACACAGCTCACACTGGCTGCACCAGCACAGCTCAACCATCAGAGAACAGAGAGAACAGGCTGGGAGCTCTGACTTCTAACTCCAGCTCTGCCAAACCAGCCCTGTCTCCCTGAGCCAAGAGCTTTTCTGCCTTGGTTGGCTCACTGAGAGCTGGAATTCTGTGAGAGGGTCTGTGATAACAAAATATTTTATTTGCCTTCCCAAATATTATGTGCTCTTATCAGTTAGACAAAAGCAACAGCTCATTACTGACACATTTGTTTGTTGGTTTTGGAGGTACTTTTCGTAGGGCTGGGTTTTTTTTGATGTTATGAGGCAACTCAGCTACCCCCCTAAGCCCAGCTCCATTGCTTCACCCCATCCCCAGACTTCAAGTCTGGCAGACAGAATAAATTCCAGTTTTGCCAATGTCTCTGCAAGAGCATTCCAGAGTGAGCAGAACGGCCACAGGTGAGGTGGATGCCACAGCCCTACATGGGAACACCCTCCCCACAACTGCCCGAGGATTCCAAAAGCTTTCTGGGGCAAAAATTAAACAAATAACTCATCCTCTCTGTGCAAAAAACCTCCAGGCATCCTTCCTCTTGCTCGGATTTGCAGCTACCTGTCTGCTTGGGGACAGCCTGGTGTTGACAGGCTTCCCAGGGAGCCCAGCCTGCCTGCCTTGCCTGCTTCCCCAGCCCAGCCTTGCCCCAGACATACCTCTCCTTGCTGGAGAAATCCACCCCCAGCAGGATGTTCTCCTCTGTGTCCTGCCTCCCACTGCTGTACACAACCACCATGTACCGCACCCGCTCTGTCCACACGCTCTCCAAACGTACAGCCTGCAAGAAGGTCATCAGCCTCTGAAAAACAGTCCCTCTGGGGTGCTCACTGCTGCCCCAGATTCTTTATTTAAGGTGTAATTGCACCCCAAAGCTTTGTTCAGCTGCAGTGTTTGACACGGGGAGGGATGGAGCCCCAGAAGGAGCTGGGACTTCCCAGTAAGGGCAGTTTCCAGCTTGACCTGGCAATGGGTGGGGAGAAGAGCCCTGAGAACCTCTCCCAGTTCAGAGAAACACTAGGAAATCCAACTGGAAGATTCATCCTAGAGAGGCTCAGCTAAAAGGGTGGTAAAGATATTGGTCATGCAGTGATCTGGTGATAGAGGCAGGTTCAGAGGATTCTGTCCCCCAAAAGTCACCACTGTCACCACTCTGAAATGTCTCAGGGGGACACTGGAGGGGACAACTGAGACTTCTCTGCAGTGACTTCTGTAGGCTCTGCAGATTCTTGAAAAGAAAGCCCAGCCCCATTTGGATGCAGTTTCAAGGCTGACTTAATGCCCAATGGCATCAGCATCCTCTGCTCCAGGATTAGTGTTTGTCAGGTGATTAGAAAATTAAACTTAATAAAAATAAATACCCTTCAGGCAGCTCAGTTTTCAGACCCACCTCATTACCTGGGTGTAAGGACCAGGGCAGAAATGGGCAGGAAAAGGTGGGAGGGCTGGCAACCAGCACAGAGTTAAGCTGGCTCTGAAACCTTGGATTTGCCAATGCTTTTTGTGAGCCTCCCCTGGCCTGGTTCAGATGCTTCCACCTGAAAGGAGAGGAGGAAAAGGGATCTTTGCTCACCAGTTTGATCCTGTCCTCACAACGAAGGAGGTTGATCATCACCTGGAGGTGCTGGGGCAAATCACCTGCAGGGAGAGAAGCAGAAAGGGTCCCTCACTCACTGCTCCAACAGCCAGCAGAGTCCTGACCTTTAATGAAACTGGATGCTTCTAAGTAAAAAAACAAAACAAAAAACCATGTACAGGAGGCCAATTAACTTTGTAATCCCAGAGATTACTCCCAGAAGGGAGCTGCTTGGGTGAGCACTACCTGGCTGGGTGACAACTTGGCCATATGGTATTTGGAAGCCACCAAATACATGGAAATCAACTGTGTCTGAGTGGCACAAAAAGGTGACACTTTCCTGTCACAGCTTCTCAGAGAAGAAGTTAGATGATCTTAAAGGTCCCTTCCAAGCCTGAAAATTCTATGATTCTAAAGATACAAGCACTGAGGGGAGGAGAGGAGGGGGCAAGAGGAACAATTCTAGTTGGAAAAAAAAAAAAAGAGACAAAAGAGAAAAGAAAAACTGAGAAACAGACCCAGAATTGTGGGGTCAGCCCCACTGGCCTAAGGGAGGGTGTATCTGAGCAGAGGAAGGGCTGTAGGAGCAGACTGCTTTGGGTGATGGATCCTTTGAAGGTAGATTAGTGTTTGGGGAGAGCAAGCAAAAGGAACAAGGAATCCACCAGAAAACAAACCAAGTTCCCATCTGTTGACTTGGTAATGCACTCCTAACTTTCCATACCAGATAAAATTCCTTCTGTAGGATGCTTGCTGGGTATAAGGAACTGCTGACAATTAAAGAAAGCCAAAGCCAAGCTTGGCATTCCAACCCCCTCTTTGTGCCTGGAGTGTTTACTAAGCAGCAGACACACAGAACCACACTGTGCCTTGCCCACGTGCTCCTGCTCTCAAAATGCCCTGATGAGCTTATTCCTTCCTTCCCAGGGATCACTTATTCCAGCACTGTCAGAGACAGAAGCCAGGAAAACACTGGGAAAGTAGAATCCACCTGCCTGACCTCCCTGTCTGCTCATCAGTCCTGGTGTTCACCCAACAGCTCCCTGCCATTTCTTCCAACCAGTTTGGGACACTGGGTAGGACTGGGGGAGGGGGAAGAGTCTGATCTGAAACCATCATAAACTCTTATCATAGAATCATCATAGAATCCTTGGGGTCGGAAGGGACCTCGAAAGATCATCTAGTCCAACCCCCCCTGCCAGAGCAGGGCCACCTAGAGCACTTTGCATAGGAACGTGTCATAGGTCAGAATGTGATGAGTCACCTGGAAAAGGGGATTTTCCTGGATCCAGGAAAGGGGACATGAGGAGCTGAGCAATGTGTGTCTACCCAGAGACCCAAATCTTATAAAAATGTTCCTTGCTCTCACCAGCAACATGGAACAAAAGAAGCAAGAGGTGGTTTCAGAAGAACACCTGGTGTCAGCTGGCACCCGAAATCCCAAGCTCCAGCTTACTGGAGGCTGGGAGAGCACCTGGAGAAAAGTCCCTGAATCAGGACATCAGTCACTCCAGAAGAGGAGCTAGAGCCCTGGGGCTCAGCCCATCCAATTCTCCCCCCCACAGGCCAAAGGGGAAGGCAAGGACAAATCACTGGGAAGCAGAAGTGACATTTCTTCCTCTGTGGCTGGGGACACACATTCAGCACAGACCCCTGGGCTCAGCAGGCTGCCTGGCCTGAAGAATGTCTGCAGAGAATGGAGTCCCAGCCCAGTCACAGTTCTGAGATAATGACAGAAATTTCAACAAAACCTCAGTGCTCTTGGGGTCCCATTCAAACCCAGTGGGCTGGAAACTCGGTTTGAACTCAGCAGGTTGTAAAACAAGACACTAATGACAATTAGAGGGGTCACCCACCCTCCCACGTGTGTGATGAGCAAAGGGGGGGAAAAAGAATCTCAGGAGGTGATGGAATCCACTACCTGCATGTTTGTGAGGATGCTGGAGACTTCGCTGGCCCTGGGAGCTGTTGCCTTGCTGTAAGAAAAGGGCTGCACCCTTCACCATGAAAAAGCTCTCGCTCAGGCTGGAAAACAAATGACAGAGGAAGTCAGCTGAAAGGGAATGATCAGCAAAAACACATGTTCAGGTCTGTATGCCTGGGGAAGGGCTTCCCCTGACTAAAGCAGAGCAGGGTTTTTGCCCTGAGAAGCTGTTCCCACAGTCTGCTCCTGCCAGTGGCACGGCACGGCTCCAGGATTATTCATGGATTATTCATGTGTCATTTTCCACCAGCATTTTATGACTTGGCCATTGCAGGAGATACTTGCCTGAGCTGTCATGGGTTGAAATGACTTTATCATTTGATTATCAAATTCTGCAACTTAAAAACAGCAGAGGGTAGGAATTTTTTTTTTTTTTACAGGCTTAGACCTGTAAAGTGGCTGCAGATCGGGTCCCGAGTCAATCAGTTCCTACTAATTTCAGTTCCTGAGACTCTGGAATGCAAAAACAAGAACATGCACCCATAAACTGTCTGTAGATTCAAAGAGGAAGGGAGGGCAGATGAAACCTGCACATCACAAGAGAAAGGAAACTGCACTGAAACCTCAGGGGATAAAACACAAGTGACACAACAGCAAAGATCTCGCTTTGCCCTGGCTGCAAACAGCCCTGCTGGAAAATAAGAACGATAAGAAGGCAGGACACAGTCTGGGCAAATGCAGAGTGTTATTTCCACAGAGCCAAACACCCCAGAGGCCTCAGAAGTAACTAAAGAGAAGGCTGAAGAAAAGCAGTAGTTACAGAGAGCCCCAGCACCAGCCTAATGACAGAGTCCCATAATGAGCTCCCCAGCAGAGCAGAACCAGGCTGGGATGTGAGTGGTGAAGCTCCCATTTCCCAAAAGGCTGCAAAATCACCATCTCCTCAGCTACCTTTTAGTTGCCACAGCAATTGCTTACACTGCATTCCCTCCACCACTCCAAACATCACAAGAGACATTCCTTGTCCCAAAGCCCAACTCGCTGCCGCCCTACACCTCCACACATAGATCATCATTAATTACTCTCTGCCATCCACTAAATAGAGAATCTCCATTAGGAGACTGCTGCATGGGAGTTACTCATGCTATGGAAAGAGATCCCACAGGATTTACTACTCCCAGCACTCACCTTTTCTGCACTTTATGCGGGGTCTTTGCCTTTGGGCAGCAGTGAACCCGAATGCTCCGTTCTACCTCTGCCTTTTTGTGAAGCCAGACATGAGTTTCACGGCTTTGCAGCTTTTGATGCAAGCTCAGATCCTCCCTTCTCTGAGAACACAGCCAGGAAAAGCTTTCTGACTTTTCAACTGAATCTTCACGGTGCAAATTTCCCAGAAAGAATCTGGATCAGGTTGAAATTTGTGGTTTCAGCTGCTTTTAGAAAGAGAACTAAAATTTCCTCCTAAGTTCCAGGCTCCACGAGTCATACATCAGATCAATAAAAAGCCAGCAGGCCAACTGCACTCTAATTAAAACAAGATTGTCTCCATTTACACTCCCACAGTATTCCAGCACTCACCACTCACTTCTCTAGCAAGCTGGGTCTGAACGGGAGCTGGGGATCCCAAACGCTGGCTCCTGGGGAGAGTTTCTGCAAATGGGAATTTGGTTCATTCCAGAAGAGAGCCAGGAAGAGTCTGGCTTCCTTCACACACCAGATCTCACAGGAAAACAGTCAGAAAAAGGCCAGAAGTTACACAAAAGCCCTGACCCCAGCAGGCTGTATGGGACATCCAGCTATAGGCACAGCAGCCCCATGCAAACCCAGCTGGGTTTTTCAGCCAAGAGGAGGGGAAAGGGTGGATAATGCACCAGGAAATAATACACAGTGCTCCTCTCCCAATAATCTGGGGAAATATGTCTTCAGGAAAGTCATATTTGTCCCTATTAAAACCCTGATTGGGATTTGTATAGCAGGAAAAACCTTGGAAGAGGCAGAGTCCCTTCCCACAGGCATTGGTAACTCCTGCTCTGAAGGTTCATCTCGCCTGACATTCCCCTGCCCTGCAGTCAGGAAATCTTCCACAACAAAGCAGAATATTCCCAGTTGCAGGAGCAGAAAGCGACTGCAGGAAAAGGACAACCCACACAGCAAAGTTTTTGTCACTGTGCATTCATTTGCTTAGAAACAAACCCAAAAGCCAAAGAACCTGTCGAGAGCAAGATTTCTGTTTTAATTTAAACATCTGTTTCCTAACTTGGGCACTGACCTCAGGAAGTGCAGCCAGCCATGCCCATCCCTCCCCAGTTCCCCCAGTAGCTCCCATTTCCACACACCCCACAGAGAGCCCTGCAGAGGGAAGGCACCCCAGCACCCTGCAAAACCTTTACACCCAGCTGAAACAGCCCCAGCACCCAGCACCACCCCTGATCTCCACTCCAGGAACACTCTCTGCTCTCCATCACTCCTCCAGCTGCTCCCAAAGCCAGAATAACAAAAGTAAAAAGCCAAGGCACAATATTCCACCCCCGTTTTTAAAAAGCCTCTTAAATCCTGCAGTTCCAGCAAACAGCTAAAACTCCGGGCTTTTTAAAAAAAAAAAAACAACCAAAAACTCCTAAAGAACAGCAAAATCCCATCCTGAAAGAACATCCCCAACTTTTGACCCTCAGCAGCAGTGATAAATGCCCTGTAAGCAGCATTTGTTAGCAGCATAAAAACAAGTGGCTTATACATACTAATTTGGACGGGGTTTCTTTGAACAGCAGAAGCATTGTGCTGGCCCAAGAGTCAGACAGAAGTCAGTAAATTCAAAAAGATTCATAACTAGCCGTAAAGCTCACATCCTTTTGCTTCTGAAGCCATCAAAAGGCAAAAGGAAAAGAAAAGAAGGAAAAGGTTGAGCGTTTATTCCATGCGGAGCAGGAGACTCGCGGCTGCTGCTGCTGCTGCCCAGGAACTGGATGACTTCTACAGAACACTGTGTCTTCCACTGATATCCTGCCTTGAAAAAGCACTTGTCCCAACATATCCTGATGAAAGAGAGCCATTCAGGAGGGGGGGAACCAGCTGAGGCTCAGCTAAGCATTTCCCTCCTCCAGACTTGTTTGTTTGTTTGCTTCCCCCCCGCATGCTCCAGCAGCAACCACCCAGCCCACAAAGTCCCTGTTCCCTGGGACAGGACTGGGGAAAAAGCATCCTCTCACCCACTGCCAGTTGGTTTCTTTACCATTCAGACTCTGCTCACCACCCCTGTAACACAGATCTGACCAAGGCATTGGCTGTCCCCTTCCAATGACCACACAGCCACCCCAGGGGTTGATTTTCAGCGTGACTCGTGAGTTACTGAGCTCCTGCAGGACAAGAAAGTCTTTCAGTTGGCTTGGGATTTATTTCTTTGTGGCTGGCTAGACCCAAATTCACTGAAGACTTGCTTCTTACTAACCCCCTGACTAATTCCTTCTCCAGGCATATTCCCTAACACCACGCTTGTGCCTCACCAGTACCACCAGCACAACCAGAGGGAGAAGCAGCTCTCTGTTCCCTGTTTGCCCAACAGAAACCACCCGTTCCCTGGATGCCCTTCCAAGAATCCTGACCAGCATGGCTACTGTACAGGACTCCCTTCAAACCCAGAGCCCAGGAGTTCTGCCACAGCCCCAGGACCCTGGTGCTCCAGAACCAGTGCACACCAGCCCTCCTTCCACCCCAGAACCTCAGCTTATCCAACCAGAGGCATTAACCCTCTACAGGAGGTCAAAACCCAGGCTGAAAAGCACCTGGAAAATGCCAAAAGTGTCAGCAGGAAGATTCAGACTTGGTAAAGCCCTTCTGCACCTCAAGGGATGGCACCCAAGGGTTGGCAAGGAGTGGGTGGAAAGTGAGCTTCTTGCTTCACTGTCCCTTGCTCCATTTGTTGACTCCACACTGCTCAACTTGCAAAGGAAATATTTCTTCCCCTTTGGGAAAGCTCCAGAGGAGCATGGCTGCAAGACACATCAATTACATCTGGAGTTGCTGCAGAACACAATAGGCACTGCCTGTGAATGGTTATGAAATGCTGCCCCTTGGGTCAGCAAATGCCAGCAAGCAATCTGTCTAAAAACACTGGGTTTGGGAACAAGAGGCAGAGCTGGACAGACAGACAGAGCAAGCTGGAAGCCAGTCCCAGAACCACCTCCCCTTGCTTTGCACTGCAGCTCAGGCAGGAAAAACCCTGTAAGCCTCAGGCACCCCAGTCCCTGCTTGAATGGGAACTCTCAGAGAAGATGCAGTCACCTTGCAGGACATGAGGAAAACCTCTACTAATGTATGAGCTACAGAACTCATCCCAAAATAACCATACAGAGAAGTTAGAGAGAAAACTCCTTTCCCTGGGAAGGCACAGCCAGGCCTGAGGCTGGTTCAGCACTCTCTTGCTAGGCTAAAAACTCAGAAAACAGTGCCCAGCTGGGAGAGGCAGAACACAGCACCCCAGGGGCTTGGTCTGGATGGGTGCCCAGAGAAGTGGGAGATGCCCCATCCCTGGGAAGGTTCCAGGGCAGGCTGGATGGAGCTCCAGCATCATCCCCTTGGAGATGTCCCTGCTCCCTGCAAAGGGTTGGACCATGGGACCTTTAAAGGTCTCTTCCAACCAAAACCCTGCTCTGATGTTCTTTCCTTTTCCTGATTCTATTTAATATTCCACCTTGAGCATCTCTCCCATTGCTGCCCTTCCACCTCTGCTCAGATGCAGAGCTCCACATTCCAAAGCTCTGCAATGAAACCTCAACCAGGCTCTGGGTCTCCATCCTGTTCTCTGGGCACTAAATCTCTGCCAAATTAAGTTTCTTAATTTCCCCCTCATTAAGGGAGCAAAACACACACATGGTGCAGGGGCAGAGATGGGGGTGCCCATCAGGGGCTGAGCTGGAGCACTCAAGGGACAGACATGGCCTCTGGGCTCATCTGACAGCAGCCTGCAGTGTTGGGGCATGGCCATCCCCTCATCCCCATCATCCCCATTGTCCCCTCATCCCTTTATCCCCACCATTCCCCCATCCCCACCATCCTTCAGACCAGGCACCTTCTCCTGTCCTCCCTACTTCATGGATTGTGGTGCTGAAAACTCCCTGGTGCACCTCAGGAGGAGGCAGATACCTTGAAGGCAATTTTTGGAAACATTAGTCTTCTAAAATACAAGTTTATTACCAATAAAACCCCAAACAAACAAACAAACAAACCAAAGGGTGCAGCGTTGATGGGCTACAAAAAGTCATCACTTCTCAGACTCCCTGAGCTGCAGACCCCAAGTCACCCCATGAAGAAACCCAAACTGTGAGCTGTGAAGCCCAGCAGGGTCTGATGTTCCTACAGACACCTGGAGAACATCTCCCCTTCCCTGGAGGCACCCAAGGGCCCTTCATGCAGCAGCAAGTTGCCTGCCAAGGTTCCAGCCAGCAGCTCCTATGAAGGGGGGGGTCTTGCAATGCCTCTCACAGGGGCAAAGATCCCCCCATCCATTTCAGAGGTGATGATGATGGTCAGGCAGGCAGGAAGACCCAGAAGGCTTCACTCTCTCTGGTGTTTTTAGCAGAGCAGCAACAAAAGGGGAGTCTGAGCTTGCATTGTCTGGCTGAGAGGCGTGGGCCACATCCACAGAGCAAGAATGCTGAGAAGGGTTTGAGACACTGTGGGCCATTCACAGCCCCAGATACAAACCCTCTTCGAGCACAAAGAGGAAAAAGAAAAGAAGAAAAAGAGGGAAAAAACCAAACAATCAATCCCAAAGCCCAGAAAAGCTGCTTTCCCTGATTTCCCCCCAGGAACAGCCTGCTGCTCCTCTGCCTCCTGCACACTGGGCTTGGGATGCTTTGGGCTCAGGTACTGACTGACCCACACTGTGGTGGCACGACCTGAGTTGTGCCCATGGGCAACACAGGAGCAGCTTGGAGAAAGCATCCAAGAGAAAGGGAAGCAAAGAAACGAGCAGGATTAAACCCTGTTCCAGAGGACTTGCACAAAAGAAGTCAGAGGAACAGCTCCCAGGAGGCTGGGAAGAGAAAATTCTAGGAATCCCCAGTACTTGGATGGTGAAAAGCCAAGTAAAACAAGGGATTGTTTCACAAGGAAAAGAAGAAATCCTTTTTGCTCATCCCATTAATTGCAGGGTTCAAAAAGGCACCAGGCTGCTCACAGCATCCCCCAGCTATGTGATGGGCTGAATCACAAGGAGCATTTCTGAGATTCCCACTGAAATGTGATGTCACTTTTGTGACAGCCACAGCCTTGAGAGAACGGGGCCAGATCCCCTCTGGACCTCAGACTGCACAACTGCCCTGCAACTGCTATAAAGTCACCTTTCTCTCACTCTTAGGAGAAAAGCATTAACCCTACAGAGCCCCCCAGCACCCCTGTCCCCAGCCCACACTTGGGGACTGACCCCAGCCCCTGTCCCTTAGCCCTGCTCCAGGGATGAGGGAGGCTTCTCCATCCAGCTCCGTGGAGCATCTCCCTCCTGCCCAGGCACACAGACCCAAAGGGAAGGCAGCAAACAGCACAGGGAGGCACAAACAGAGGTCCCAGCTCAAGCAACAGAATGGTTTTCCAGCCTGGTGAACCTGCTCCCATGCAGCATCCTGGTGGGCTGAGGAAAAACAGCTATTTCCAAAACAATGGCTCCTTGCTTGCCCCCCACTAAAAGCCCCAACAGACCCCCTGTGTTTTCCTACAGGTCACTTTTCTGGGTGTTGCTGTTGCCATGTTATTGCCACAGCTGCAGGGAGGGAGGACACCACAAGCCCAGGAGTGCCAGGGAGGTGTCTCAGAGCCATGGTTCAAGCTGAAGGAGAGATACTGGGATGATGGGATGGTACCAGTCCCCAGGTTCTGCCATGGAGAACCCATCAGAGGCAGAGCATCCCACCCATGCTCCCAGGCAGGAGCTGATCCTTCTCTTCTCCTCCCCAGCTGAGTTGTCAGCACCTCAGCCAACCCTCCTGCATTCCTCTCACCAACTCATTGTTTTAATCCTTTCCATTACTTTCTGAAGCCACCCCACTTCACCCACTCAGCAGTGGCTCCCAGAGAAACAAGTGGAAACTCTCCAAGGCCAACCCCTGGAAAAGAAAAGGAAGGTGAATAATAGTTTCAAGGATTAAGGAAGCAGCTTCCAAGTGCTGTGCACCAAGGTCAGCCAGGACACAGCATGGGAAGCACGACTGAGAACCCTGCTGGTGGCCCAGCAACCCAAAAACCAGCTTGGATCCTGGGTTTCAGGAGGACTCCAAAAAAGGCAGCGGAGCCCAGGGAGCACTTGACAGGCTGGTAACGTGTAAAAACAAAATAAAATAAATCCAGACACATCACGTGGGGTGGAAGCAGAGTGGAAACCGCTCCAGCTCGACCCAAACACCCCCTCTAGAGTTGAGCTGGACCACAACCTGCCTGCCCAGCAGCCTGCACCCCAGAAATGAGGGGACAGCCAGCTGGGGCAAAGCTACCTGAGTACAGCCAAGTGTTGGTAAAAACTTTAGGGTCACCTTTCTTTTTCCTCCCCACTCCAAACCCATCTCCTGCAAGCAGAATCAGAAGCAGGCATATTCCAAGCAGTTTTCCAGGGCTGGGAGGGAGATGTTCCCAGGCAGTGATCTCCACAGGGATGTCAGTGTTGGATGTGACTGCTTGGAGGGCACACAGGGCAAACAAGCAACCTGGCAGCTTTCTGGGAAAGATAAAAGGGATGTTGTGTCCTGCTCACTGCACTTCAGGATGCCCTGGCCCCTGATGCTGAGCCCCAGAGGTTTTCTGCCCAGCAGACAAAAGCCCAAGGCCACAGATTCCTGCAGCAAGGAGTTCATCCAGAAACACAGGTGAGCTGGGAGGGGGGGACTGGCAGTTTAATGAATCCCCCTGAACAGATTCTGTGTGCTGATCAGATGAGGAGCAGGCAGGGACTTCAGGTCCCACATCAGCACTGAGGCTTTGGGGAGAGTTTGGTCCGATGGGCAACACCTGGCAGGGACTGACACAGGAACAGCAGGGAGAGGCTGGAAACAGGGAAATCCCCCTCTGGGGTGGCAAACAACCAACCCTTGCACTGGCTGCCAGGGGAAGAAGCCCCTACACACAATTCACCACCATCACAGCTCATCTCCTGCCTTCTGGAGAGCTGCTGGAGCTCTGTCTGGGCTGCACAGCCCCAACCCTGCTGCCTTCTGCTTCTAAAGCTTCCAGAGGGAAGGCAAGCTCTGCAGAGAAGAGTCCTTCTGAGCCCTGACAAACCTCAACAGGCAGTGGATGCACTCTGCATCCTCAGCTCTTCGAGGCTGGGCTTGGCTTTGGTTAATTTTTATTATTTTTATTTTTATTATTTTGTGTAGCAGTAGAGTGATTCTGCATCAGGGATCCAGATGCAGCAGAGGGGTGCATAAATGTTTGTGAATTAAGAAGAAAAACCACCTGAACCCTCCCTTCAATAAAAGGAAAGCCATGCTCCTGAAGGCACCCTGTCCATTTCACATTCTCCAAAAACATCTTAAGAGCACTTGCCAGGCAGAGCACAGCTCTGATTCCTATGAGAAATCCCTGACTCACAGAACTTGGCAACTGATTAGCAAAGATTAAGGTATTTAAAATCCAGAGGCATTTGGAACCAAAATATTTTTCTGACCCTGCTCTTTAACACCTAAATAAACAGTAACCACGCTGGCCTTTCAGAGAATAAAAAAAAACAAAACCAACAAAACCTTCAGTGCAAAGCCAGAAGCTTTGATAACGAGGCCAGCAGGGTTTTTGCCAAACTGCTGAGGTTTCATGGAACAAAAATTTAAAAAAAGAAATTCATACAGGGTTCCAAAAAGGGCCTGATCACATTGTCAAACTGGCAGCCTCCTGCTGTTACTCTACCTACACCCAAGTAAACTCCTTGTGCTGCTCAGCTTCAAGTCCACAACAGTTTCCTGGAAAGGCCAAAATCTCCAATTCAGCCGCAAATCCACACACGCTTCCCCGGCTCCTGGGGCTTTGAACGTCCCCCACACACCCCACCAGAAAATGGGAAGCACTAATTATATCTGCATCAGCTCCCAGGGCCACACCTCTGAGCCAGAGAGCCACAGAGGGTCAGGAGTTTGTGACTTTGCCTCCCCATTGTGTGCAGCAGGCTCGGGCAGGATGCTGCAGCCTGGCCAGGATGTGATTCAGCATCCTGTTTTGAACAGTTCCTCAAGTCAGCAACTTCTGCCCCAAGATCTCCCACCAACTCACTGGGAGACAATAAACACTCCAGGACTTGTCAAGTGCCTCCTAAGCTGCTCTCTCCACAAATAAATCCTCCAGACAGCTGCCCCAGCACCCTGCACCTTCCTGGTACTATCAACGTGGTCACATCAAGCTGTGGGTAGAAACCATTCACTCAGTGCTGCCTCCAACAAAACACATCCATAAATCCCTAAAAATCCCTAAAAAAGTTACAGGTCAAGGGCTTAATGTATAAGTTTTAGTGCTTTTAAATATAATAAGGTCAATATAATAAGGTCCTGTAAAAATTAAAGCTGTGCTTAACTCTGAGCTAACCCAGACTCAACACAACCCTGCCAGTGGTTTTGTTAAGATTTGGGTGAGATGTCTCAAGGTCCTGCTGGACCAAGCCACAACATCCCTGGCATCCCCTGGCTGGCATCCAGGAAGATTTCAGCAGACACAGAAACACAGAGACTCAGACACCAGAGCTTCTGTCTGCACCAGCTGCACCAAGGTTTTCATCTGAATCTGTGCTCCTGCTTTTTCTTCTGCCCTGAAGCTTACTGGGGAGCAAACTGGACTCCTGGCTGCCTGCTGGAATCAGTGTGGGCATCTCCTTATCTCTGGGAGATCTCCTTTGCTTCTGCAAAATTTTGGGAAAGCGAGTGAAAAGGAAGACTTTAAAGCCCATGAAGAAAAGGCAGATAGCAAGAAAGAAGACAGAGAAGCTGAAGATAGAACACATCCCCTTGGTCTATTTTAGGGTAAAAGTTGTTTCGGGAAGAAAAGCATTTTGGAATGACAGAAAGCACCAGGAGGGTCTGTTGCTCTTACACCAGAGAGCACCAAGGCATGGGGCTGGTTGTAAAACCATGACACAGACCCATTCCATAAGAAAATAATCCCAGAGCTCACATAACCAGACCCAACTGTACCGTCTCAAACAAAAATCCTGGATTTTTTGTTTTGTTTTGCTTTTGAATGAATGATGCACTTTGAGCTGGCAGCTGCTTTCCAACAGCCCTTCCCCTTTTCCCAATCTTTAGCATCTTGGAGATCTGCAAAGTCAGGCACTGGACTGCCAACCCCTGCACCCAGGGCACTTAGCTGTCACCTAAGTCCCTACCAAGGCTGGACCAGGATTTAAGGACTCACAAATATCATACCCTGCAATTTATTTTTATTTTTTTTGACCTGAACTCAGCTGCTGGAGAAGCAGCACCATGAAGTTGAACAATTCTGCCACCCTATGGGCACTGGGTAAAGTCTCCATGCACTGAAGGGGGTGGGATGGACCTTCCTCCCCACCAGAGGAGCTCTGGTTATCATCTGGGCTGTGTCCACACCAGGGCCACACATTTCCTTCAGTCCTTGGCAGTGTTTCCATCAGAGGCTCTCTGCCCAGCTCTTCTCGAGGTCTATCGAGTGATTTAATTACCAGATTCTTATCCTGAAAACAGAAGATGGCAGAGCAGCCCCAAGAGACTGAGGGACAGCTCTCAGGATAACCACAGCCACTGCTGCAGCATTTTTACAAGCCAGTAAAAGATTATCAGCCTGTAAGCCCAGTCCCACTCCTGCCACCCCTACAGTCCCTGTGGTCAGGGGTGGATGCAGGTGCCTGCCTTGCAAAATGGGCAGAAAGACCCAACCAGAACCAACCATCTCCCAGCCACTTATCTGTACATGGACAGAGAGTTAATTTGGACAGAAAAGGGATAAAGTTGTGTTTCCTCTTTCAGCACAAGAACCAAACATGCAAAAGAAGAAACCATCTTCTTGGTGACTGCTATTAAATACAAGGGGTATGCACAAGGTCAGCAAGAGAAGCCTTTCTCTCCTTTCTCTTCTCCAGCAAGATATCTCAGTCCTCTCCTTCCCTGGCCTGAAGAAAGCAACTCCACACAGCCCCACTATCAAATTCCTGAGGGGTAATTACCCAGGAATGAGCAGGGCTCTCCCCTACCCAGGAGTGGAACCCTCTCTCCATCCCAGGGATGCTGCTGCAACAGGTGAGTGCTGTGACCAGAGCTGATGAGCAACTTTCTACTTTCTTTCTGCCAGGATAAAACCCCACAAACCCTCTTTTAGGCTTTTTTTTCTTATGCCTCCCCAGTATTTAGCTCTCTGCAGACCCCTCCTGGCAAGCTCACACCCTCCAGTCCTGCATGGGATGAGGGCTCAGTTACATGGCAGATAATTAACAACAGTGGGGATGATGTGTCCAGCCCAAAATCTCTGCTTACCTCACATTTAATTTACGTTCCTCATCACTGCCAACCTCCAGCTGGGGGGAGAAAAGAAGGATACAGAGAAAGTTACATGCTGCTTGTTGCCATACTGAAACTTTTTTTTTTTAAATCCCATTAAAAAAAAAAAAATCAAATAAAAAGCACCCCCGGGGTTGCAGGTTTAGGGTAATGGGTTTGGGGGTCACAGGTTTGGGGTAGTGGCTTCCCATGGGGTTCTTCTGTCTGGTGCCAGGGACAAATGCCACTCCCTGGCTGTGGCTGCCATCAGCACCCAGTGCCGGGTGACAGAGGGGCTCAGGGGGATTGTAAAGCTCTTAGGTTCTTATCCTGGAAGCCAGTCCCAGAGCAGAGATCTGTCTGATGATCACCAACCCCCACGTCACCAGGAGTGCAGACACAGCCCTGCCCCTGAGCCCACACGTGGCAGCACAGCCTGGCCCAGAGGAGGCTGCAGGGGAAGAGCTGCCCACAAATGAATGCTGGGCACAAATGAATGCTGCTCAGGGTGTGCAGTGACAGGACAGGAACCCTTCAGCTGAGACACCTCCAGCTCCTGAACCCCAACCCAGCCCTGAAGCTGTCACCTCCCCAGTGAGGCCACCTCCACCTGGATGCTGGCACAGACAGGTCCTGAGGCCAGGACTGTGCCCATCAACAAGCCCTGGTCTGATGCTTTCCTGATAAATTCACTGCTTTGGTGCCAGGCAGGTATTACAATGGTCACTTTTCCACCAGGGAAAGTCCCCCTGGTAGCAAACCTGGCTGCTGACTTTACAGCCTCCCCTTAAGACAGAAGCACAGGAGCTGACCTAAGGCTGCTTTCAGAGAGGAACGTTTTCACGCCTCCTCCTTCAACCTCTCCATCACCCTCTGGACAGAATTCCATGTTAAAGCAAAACAGAGCTGGAGTCAATTGCATCCAGAGGTGACAGGGGAAAAAAAAATTTGGCCCCAAGATATTTCTCCTCCTCTGGTCCTGAAGTTGACAAAAGGAGGCAGGAGCATCCCCTGAGGCTGCACTGGAGAGGTGGTTGGGACCCGAGAAGGAAAGAAGGGAGCTGAGATATCCCCCTGCACAAGGAAAAACATGGAACACAACAGACAGAGGGGTCTGATGAGGCTGGAAGGACCCAAGATGCTCCATCAGTGCCAACCCCCAGGGAACATTTTGTTATTTACTACCTCACCTCCTAAAGTCACATCAGATAGAAGCCACCATAGGGGTTAATGTTTCCAGGTGGTTTTTTTAGAGGTGAAAAATCAGCAAATAGTTTCATGTAAAATATTCAAGCTTGAAGTGGTGTGTGTGTGTGCATGCCCTGGGCTGTTCCCCAGCACTCCAAGTGAAGGCTCTGGAGGTCAGAGCATGCAGGACCTGCTCTGCTTACACACTGCAAGGAACAACTCATGCCAGGAGACCAAAAAAAAAGCAGCAAACCCCAAATGCAACCACACAGGCTGGATATTAGAAATATAACCATCTGGAGGAGGAGAGAGACACAAAGCCCATCCAAAAGGACTGCAGCTGATGGCAGGAATCATCCCATGGCTATTTTTAGTCTGTTTACAGTGAGCAGTGGCAGCAGAGCCCGGATGGAGCAGCAGCATCGCCCTGGGAACACCCCCAGCCCCACTGCCCCCCAAGAGCAGAACCCCCCAGCCCTGGGAAGGTCTGGCAGATTTTTGGCCTGTGTGAGGTCAAAGCTGTTTGTTTGGGTTTGTCACGTAGCAACAAGGGGAAGAAAAAACTTTTTTTTTTTTTTCTTTTTAAACAAATGTGACTGTGAAGTCCTGAGTGTCCTCAGCTGTGGCTCTGCTGCTGAATCTGCTCCAGGCTCATCTTCTGCAGAAACCTCGACTTTCAAAAGTTGACTTTCCTTGTGTTTTCTATTTAAAAAGAAGCAGTGACCCCAAAACAAAGCAGAAACACCAAGTGCATCTTGTTTTGGCGAGAGCATCCTCTGAGCTGGCAGATTTTATGGTGCACCAAGCACCTGGTGCTGTGACCCTCACCAGGGATCCCATCATGGGTACCACAACCACCATCCCATCCCTTTCCAGCTGGGAAACAGTGCAGGAGGGCTGAAAGCCCTGGAATGGGGCAGGAGGGGGTGTGGAAAGAGGTGATACCAGAGCTGAGAAGTGTGTGGAAGTTTGGGAAGTGTGCATGAACTCCTCTCTGCTCCTCAGGATTTCCCCCTGCTACATGAACACTCCTGCAGGGACCATTTTCTGAACTCCTTCAGGATCATGAGTTAAGAGAGGCTCCAGCAGCACACTGACAATTAGCAAGGCCATTTGGACATTGATTCCCATTAAAAAAACAATCCTCTAATAATTGTTCCCCTAGGCTAAAAGCTCCAGACAGCCCTGGTTTTCCTTGCAAGAAAGATCACAGAAGGCCAAAGGCCACACTGGCACTTTTTGATGGGATTCTCCTTTGAAGTTGGCTTTGTAAAAGCAAAATGCTGGGTTTGGAAAAGGGGGGGTTGATGGTTTTATGGTATTTCATGCCAAAAGGAAGCACTCAAAGAGAACTGCAGCTGAGGAGTCCCTCTGGGAGCCACACACACCAGTGGCCAAAGTGCCCTGGGATGCACAAAACCAGGGGACAGGTTTGGGACAACACTTTCAAGAGGGAAATGGACACTCACACAGTCAATCCACTGAAAAAAAAAATAAAATAGTGAAGACAGAACACAACGCAGCACCTAAAGCAGATGTAGGTGGCAAGGTGAGGCAGACTGCTGTGACTCCTCTCCCACCTGCACCAGTTAAATCCAGTCTAATTCCACTGCCTGCATCAGGGTTACAGCTCATCTACAGCTCTGTCCATCAGGTGGCCACTGGGTCCCCTTTAAGACTCTAAAACCACAACCCAAGGAAATTCCTCAGGAAAGCACCAAAAAAAAAAAAAAAGAAAAAAAAAATCCTGCCTCCCAAGTTTCTGAAGGAAACACTCCCTGCAGCTTCAGGAGCCCAAACCCCAGCACACAGATCTGTGGCAGAAGAGTGGGGATGGGTCACATCCCCCAGCCAGGGCTGTGCCAAGGGAACCCCCAGAAAAGGGAACCCCCAGAAAAGGGAACCCCCAGGGTCCCTCCAGGCAAAGGAGAACCTGTGAGCCTGGTGTCCCTGTCCCCCTCCTGCCTCCCCCTCCTCAGCTCAGCTAATCGAGGGAGTCACAGGGACCTGACAGGTGACAAATAGGATTGTTCACCTGGGGGGAGCAGGGACAGAGCGAAGCCAAGGGCAGGGAGCACCAAGGGGAAGGGAAGGGAGGGGGAGGGAAGGATGCACAAGAAGGAGAGGCAGGGAAACACCGGGCTGGTCTTTGGGAGTCACAAAAAAAAAGGGATGGAAAAAAAGGGATTTGTAGGGAAGAAGGAAAAAATAAAATAAAATATAAAATAAAACAAAACAAAACAAAACATCCTGGGGGCTGCAGCAGTGTTTGGATGGCATGTGGGGGTTGCAGTGCAGGAAGACAGAAACCCAAAGCTGGGAAAAGCCAGGGGAGGGTGTTGGGGACACCCAGGGTGCCTGTCCTGGGTGCCCTGCAGAGGGACAGCGCAGGGCAGAGCATCCCTGGGCAGGAGGCGGTGGTGGCTGCGGGATGAGGGCGAGGGAATGGGGTGAGCAGAGGGGAAGAGCGGAGCGGGGCTGCCCCGGGGCTCAGGGGGGGCAGGAGGGGGGCACAGCCCCGGTGGGGAGGGGGCTGGGAGGGACAGAGAGCAGCGTGCGGGGGGGGATGGAGCATCCCGGGACCGCCTGGGCACGGAGGGGCGGGAAGGGCCGCGGGGTTGCGGGACGCGGCCGATGCGCGGGGCCCGGCCGAGGCGCTGCGGGGCCGCGTCCCTCCCAGCTCCCCGGTTCGGCCCGGTTCGGCCCGGCTCACCTCGCTGGTGCTGGCGGAGGAGGCGGCGCTGGGGGTCGGCGAACGCTGCAGCGTGACCAGCGCCATGGCGGCGGCCCGGCCCGGTCCGGAGCGGAGGCTGCGGGACCACGGCCGCCTCCACCGCCCCGGCGGCTGCGCAGCCCGCACGGGCCCCGGCACCGCGGGGAGGAGCGAAGGATGCGGCGGGGGCGGCCCCGGGGCGGGGCGGGACGGGACCCGACGGGACGGGACGGGATTAGGGATGGACCGGACCGAGCTCCGGGACCCCAGCGCTGGGGTGGGCTGAGGAGGGAGGGTGCGGGTCAGCCCCTCCAGGGGGGATCCTTGGTTTCAGGAGGTGGGAAAATCACCATCCCCATCGCCCCAAAAAGGCCCCAAAAGGTGTTGGTGGGGGTTGAGCAGCGCGGGGCATCCTTCAAAGGGGAGCGAAGGAAGTGCGGGGGGTCGGGGGTGGCCAAAGGAAGAGGCAGAGGAGTGATGGGGTAACTCGTGTCGGAGCCTTTGCTGGTTGTGTGCAAAGCCCTAAATGACTGAGGATGTTGGGTGAGGGCCAAAAGCATCCCTGGGCCCAGGGACCACCTGCCCCAGACGTTTCTCCTGGGGCAGCACACCCGGTGGACGAGATCATCCCCCCGGAGAGAGATCCTGAGCCCTGGTGTCCCCAGTGCCACCCTCGGGAGCCATCCAGGCAGCATGGATGGGGTCGGTTGCTTGCACCCCATGATGATTCTTGGGTCAAAATTGTGTGCGAGCAGCACTCTGCTCCCCGAAGCATTAAAGGTACCAGGAGACCCTCCTGCAGCATCCCTGGTGACATGTCAGGTCAAAGCATCCCCCTGCCCCAGCCCATGTACCCCTGGCCGTGCCATTTGTGGCTCCAAATTCTTGTGGCCAGTGTGGGTTGTGCTGCCTGGCTGAAACCCTCAGCCTGGGCAGGGGATTCATTCCCATTTCTTCTATCTTTGTTGCCCCTTTTATGAAAGCTTTAACCATGGAAAAATCCCTTATTGTAGCCACTAGAGGTGCCTCCACTGCTGCTAACAGCATCCACACCCACAAACCTGGCTTTTTAACCCAAAACCTAAAGTTGTTGGTTTTGTGAAGGGAGAGGCAGCTTAGACATGAGGAATGGAACCATCTGAGCCCTGAGAGGGGGGAGCTGGGGGGTCTACCAGGAGAGGCAATGCTGTTTCTCTCTTACCAAAATAAAAATTAAGACTGAGCTATCCGATTTTCCCAGATCCTGCAGGAACCCAGTGGCTGGAGAGTCCCATCCCTTTGTCCCCATCCGCCAGGACTGGGCAGGGCATCCAACAGTCACCATGGTGACAAGTATCAGCTTTTTGGCAGGGACCATAGCGACCCCATTTTCCTTCCAGAGGAGTGACTCTGGGGCTGGCTGCCAAGATCCAACACAGGAACTCCTCCTCCCTGGGTCCAGAAGAAAAACTTTGTCCCCATCAGTCAGGGATGGGCTGGCTGCTGCCCTGGCTGCTTGGACCTTGTCCTGCAGACAGTTTTGGGCTGTAAACAAGCTGTCTGAGGAGGTCCAAGCCTCTGGAAACATCTTGAAGCCCACGCAGGCTGCAGGTAAGCTGCTGGAAGCCTCTGGTTCCGTTGTTTATGGATCAGGGAGGTCGTGGCTGAGCCCGGGGCGAATCCCTGTGGCTGCAGGTAGAGGAGGTGGCCTCGGTCCTGGCTGGCTCTGGGTAACAAAACGCCAGCAGATGGGAAGCAGCACGGTTCTCCTGCTCCTCCTGGTGCTTTGCTATGCTGAGTGCTCATCCCCCATCCCAGCAAATGTCAGGCCCGCTGCGGGCTGCCTTTCACTGCTGCACTTCACCTTGTCCAAATAAAACCATGGGCTAGGATTTACTCAGGCTGTCCAGAACCAGGGCTGGCGTGCTTCTGGCATCCCTCCTCCTGTCCAGACACTGGCTGAGTGTCCAGGGATGTGACCCAGGCTGAGGTGATCTCCCCTGTTGGACCCTCAGCCCTTCCTCCTATCAGTCCTTGGCTGCTCTCTGCCCAGACAATGTCCATGGGGCTTTCTCCAAGTCTGGACAAGGCAGGGAAGCTCAAGCAAGACTGAAGAATCAGGGGCTCAAGGAGGGCTGCAGGTCCTTTTTTGGGCCTTTGGGAGGTGGTGGTGTTTGGGGTGGTGGTAAGGTTTGAGGGTGGTGGCACAGCCACCCTCATGTGCAGGCAGCCCCGAGGAACCATCCTTGGATTTATCAGACATGGCATCAATCCCTGGAAAACACCCGCGGTTTCCCATTTCTTTCATCTGTTCCCACCAATCTCCAGCCCGTGCCAGGGACTGGGGAGGATTCAGAACTCCCTGGAGAGAGGCTGGATCGATAGAGAAGCCTTCCCCTGGCACCATGGCAAACGGCAGTGCCCTCCCTCTGTGATTTTGTGCCTCCTCAGCTCGGGTGGGTGTTGGAGAGGACTTGGGAGGCTTTAAAAACAACTCGCACCAATGCACCAGGAGCAACCCAGCCCCTTCGCTGCAGTCCAGTCCTGCAGGAGCTGATGCTCCCTCCCAGCAAGCCCCAATTTATCCGAGCTGCTCCTCACCCCCCGTGGTGCCCTCCGGGGCATTTCCCTCCGCACAGAGAGCCGGAGCCATGCGTGTGGCCATCATCGGGGCGGGGGTGATCGGCCTCTCCACCGCCCTCTGCATCCACCAGCAGTACCAGGGGCTGACACCCAGCCTGGAGCTGGAGGTCTACGCCGATCGCTACACCCCCCAGACCACCAGCGACGGGGCGGCCGGCTTGTGGCAGCCCTACCTGAGCGACCACGGCAACCTGGAGGAGACGTGAGTGAGGAGGGGGCTCCCGTCCCGTCCCCCCCATCCCTACCCGAGGGGCTGAGCAGCCGGCGCAGCTCCACGGGGCTGGCAGAGCCACCGCTCTCCTCTTCTCGTGGCAGGATCTGGAATAAAGAGACCTTCGATTACCTGCTCAGGCACCTGGGCTCAGCGGCAGCCAGGGAAATGGGACTTTTCCTCATTTCTGGCTACAATTTGTTCACGCAGCCGGTGCCGGTAAGGAGCTAAGTCAGAGCCAGGGCTGGGCAGGGTCTGGAGGCTGCCCCGGGGCGGGCAGGGTTGTGCTTCTTCCCAGACGATGCTCTGAATGCTTCCCAATCCTCCCAAGTTCGTCTTGGGACAGTTTGCTCGGGACTCGGTGTTTTCTACACCCCCTGATGCAATATTGGAATCAAATCAGGGCTGAGCCCTCCGAGGGTGGGAGCTGGGAGATCCCTGTGCTCCTCTGGGGTGGGATGTGTCCCCCTTCGTGGCTTCTGTCCCATAGTGGTGGGGTGGTTTTGTTGGGATTCAGTTTTCTTAACGAGTTTGGGCCTTTTTCCCTGTTGCAGGACCCATCTTGGAAGAACATTGTCTTGGGATTCAGGAACTTGACATCAAAAGAGCTTGAACTCTTCCCTGGTTACAGGTATTTTTTAGGCTGTTTTCCAGAGAGTCCAGTTCCAGGAAGGACAGGCTGGATGGTCCCAGGCACTGTCCTGCCAACGGGCTGCAAGGACAAGAACTGGCAGGTGCAGAAGTGGCCTTGCTTTTTTACAGCCACGTCCCTCAACATAAGTAGCAAACACCTCAAACAAGCCCAAAAAAGCAGCAGCCCAGCATGGAAACCATTCCAACCCCTCTCTTCCTTCACCAGATACGTTTAACCAGGGGAGGAAAACCAGCAGAATGGGGTTTATGCTGTAAGGAGAGGGAAAAGCCTGTACACTTGTTGTCCAAGGGAGAACTGGGGTCCCAGAGGTGCAGCAGCCGTGGGGAGCAGAGGGGCTGGAGGTGGCTGGGGGTGTAAAGCTGCTGGGGGTCCTTACCAGGTCCTCTCCTCCTCTGCTTCCAGCTATGGTTGGTTCAACACGGCGCTGATGCTGGAGGGCAGGAGATACCTGCCCTGGCTCACCAAGAGGTGAGTGCTGGTGCTGGGGAGATGCTGGTGGGATGTGGGAGCTGTGTGGATTTCATCCTGCACATCAAGGGCTCGCTCCAGATCCTTCTCTCACTCTGAGCTGGGGCTGAGCTGACTCCAAAGGCTGCTGCCCCGTGTCCTGCTGCCCCTCTGAGCTGCTCAGCTTGGGAATGCTGGTGGCTTCGATGTGACAGCACCCAGAGGGGACCTGAGCATCCTCTCCTGCTCTCACAACCCTGTGCCCCCCGGCAGCACCGGGACAGGGGAAGAGCAGGATGAGCCAAAGGAGGGGGAGGAAGGGAGTGGGGCTTGGGTTTGTTCCTGTGGGGTCCAGCAGGGTTCTGCTGCAGGACTCATCACCCTCAGAGGCTCTGGGCCATCAGGGAGCTGAGCTGATGATTGGAGACCATTAGGAACCTTTGAGAAGTGAATGGCTGTTTATTAGCAGGAGCAACAAGCTGTCCCTGCTCTGGGTATCAATTAGAGGTGTTAATTTGAACGGTACATTTGCTTCCAGTTTCCTGGTAACAAAGGAACTCCTTCTTCCCAGGTTAAGGCAGGGAGGAGTGAAGTTTTTCCATCAGAAGGTTGGATCTTTCCAGGAGGTGAGTGGCTGCATGGAGCCGGGGCATCCCCCAGCCTCCAGCAGGGATGTGCTGCTCTGGGATGATGTCCCTTGGCTTGAGTGATGGGACAGTGGCAAGAATTCACCAAGATCTGGGAGACAGATGCCACCAAGAAAGAGAAAGACCTTTGGGCATCAAGAGGTAGCTGAGAGGGGAGGGAGCAGCCACGTTTTGCTGGCACTGAGGGAGGCTGCAGCCAAACCCAGCATTTTGCCTTTCCCTTCCCCAGCAACACCCGGAGGAGTGCTGGGGACAGGAGCTGGGGGAGCTGTGCCCTGGATCCAGCCCCTGTGGTTGGGTCATTCCCAGCCCGTTGGACCCAGCCCTTGGTTTGGCTGCAGGGAAACCTCAGCCCTGCTCAGCCCCTGGCTCTGCCTCTCCCCAGGTCTTTGCCCAGGGTGTGGATGTTGTGATCAACTGCACTGGGATGCGGGCAGGGGAGCTACAGCCAGACCCTCAGCTACAGCCCGGCCGGGGACAGGTGATAAAGGTGAGGTGGGTGCAGGGCAGGTGTCCTTTTTTTTTCAGGAGGAGCCATTTGATAGACACCTTACAAGATATGGACTCAGGGGGCCAGAGCCACACTGGGGTCAGCTCCTGATTCCCAGCAAACCCTGGTCATGGAAAACCTTCATGAGTGGCCACCAGAGCTGGAAACCTGGATCTCATTCCTGGTTCAGCTGGGGGGACATCCTGAGTCTCCAGGACATTTCTTCATCAAAGAGAGGTGGGGGGAGGCCAGAGGCATAACATCAGTAATTAAAAGATATTAAATCCTCGGGAAAGAGGATGATTATCTGGGGAAACACAGACTCACAGCAGGTAGAAAGCTCCTGCACTTGCCTGCCTGCCCTCCCAGTCTCCCATGAGCTGAGCAGAAGGGTGGGCACCATGTGCAGATCTCAGCATCCCTCCTGCTGCCTCCCCAAGCCAGGGACCCCTCTCTCTGGCTTTCCCTCACCCTCTCTCCTTCATCTCTCAGGTCCTGGCCCCGTGGGTGAAGCATTTCATCATCACTCATGACACTAAATCTGGTATCTACAACTCCCCATACATCATCCCAGGGTAGGTGACAGCTGAGGGCAAGCACTGCTCTGCTCTTAGGACACCAAACCCATCAGCTTGGATGTGGCTTTCTGCTTCCCAGGGAACTCCCAGGTCCATACCAGGCCCAACTTCCAGCATTTTCCTTGCACTTTCCACCTGCTTCCCACCAGCAGCTTCCTTAGGGGAGCTGGGATCTCTCTGAAGCAGCAGCACCTGCATGTACCCAGGGGAGTTAAACTGCAGGATAAATAAATGCATGTTCATCCTGCCCTGGTTTCCTCCTGAGAGCAGTGATCTGCCCAGCTCTGGCAAAGCAGAAGGGGTTTTTAGCTGTAGCTTGAAGGCTGCATCTCTGGCACTCCCTGCTGGGCTAATATTCCAGGGTTAGGCAATAAACCCTTAAATAAATGGGAGCTTTGAATGCTCCCAGCCCCCAGGCAAAGTGTCCCAAGCGATTTCTGATCTCAGTCCCAGCTACATGTGGGTTTTTCTCCCTGTGCTTATTCCAGTTTGAGCTGGGCACCAGGCTGGCTCCCAAGGGAGGCAAATCAGGCACAGGGGACACCTCTATCCATGCTGGGGGTCCCCTGCTGCACCCCCCAGCAAGGGACATCTGGGGACACTCACCCCCATTTATCTCCTTCTGGTGCAGGAGTGAGTTTACTGTCCTGGGAGGGATCAATCAGCTTGGAAACTGGAATGAAGAGAACAGCACCCAGGATCACAAAACCATCTGGGAGAGCTGCTGCAGGCTCCTCCCTGAGCTTCAGGTGGGGGACCCCCACCCCACAACCTCTGGGGAGGGGGGCATGGAGAGCCTGGATGATGCCACGGGCACTGAGCACAAATCACAGAATCTCCATCTTTCCATGAGAGCTGGGGGGGTTCTGCAAAGCTCCCATGGCTTGTGCAGCATCAGCCACCCCGGGGTGTATCCCCACCACCTGCTGGGGGGGGACCCCAAATTCTTCTGCCCCCTCATCCCTCACAGAACAGAGGAATGGGTGCAGCAGTGGGGATGGGGGATCCTCTGTGTCCCCCCCACCTGCAGTGCCCCCACTTTGGGCTGCTGGAAGTGGGGTGAACACTGCCTGGGTGCTGAGGGGTTTCTGCTTGCAGACAGCCAAGGTGGCAGAGGAGTGGAGTGGCCTGAGACCAACACGTCCCCGTGTCCGCCTGGAAAGGGAGACCCTGAGCCATGGGCACGGCCAGGCAGAGGTACTGGGGACACCCCTGGATGTCATTAACCAGGGTGCTAATTGTGCCTGAGTCCCTGGGAGTTTGGCAGAGCAGCCCTGAGCTCCAGCTGAGCACTGCATGTGGCTCCTTGCTCTGCCCCCTCTCTGATTAGGGGAGAATCCTTGAGCCAGGCTCAGCCCAGTGCCAAAGACATGAAATTTGGGGGGTTTTATGGGGGTGGGGGTGGGCAGGGAGAGCTCCTGCTAAAGGAAAACCTGCAGCTGGAGCTTAGCTCCTGATAGAAACCAAACCCAACCCAACCCAACCCAACCCAGGAGGGAGACAGACTCTGCTGATCCCAGGGTCACACGAGGTGCATGTGAACCATGTTTCAGCATTTAAAGCAGGCTGGTTTTCTGCAGGAAGCCCTGATGTGCACAGCCCTTGTGCCTGGGAACTTCATGTCCCTGATTTATAACACCCAACACTCAGTTTCTGATGAAATGCTCAGGGTGGGAAAGATTGGGCCGAGCAGCACGAAATGAGATGTGGGGAAGGCACCAGAGGTGGGGCCACAGGGCTCTGCAAAACCCAGCTGCATCTGTGGAGGTGAAGCTTGGTGTCTGGTACAAACCTCCCCCAGGGCAATGGCTCCTTAAATTGCCTGGCACAGCTAATATATCCTTTTTTTAAGAGAAAGGAGACAGGGCATGGCAGGAGTGCCATCTGCTCTTGGCTCCTACCTTCCCTGTAGGATCACATCACTCCCCAGCAGACCTTGATCTGAGTGCAGCTTGGAAGGAGAGATTAAAGCTCCGAAGGCAACTGCAAAATGTAATTAAATGTCATGAGAATGTATTCAATTTTTAGCTGGAAAGCCTTGGGAAGCAATCGGTGTATTCAGAGCCCTGTTCAAAGCAGTGCTGTGGCTGGATTAATTTATGGATCACTCTGTGCCTGTACCAGCACCTCAGCTCTGGCACAGGGGAGGTGAAGTTATTGATCCCAGCTGGGAGTCAGGGCTCCCACCAAAGCAGAATAATTTACCTTGGCAGGAACAAGCTGTGGGTAGGATGGAACACATCGTGCTCTGAGGCTGCAGGAGATGCTCCAGGGTCCTGCTGAACCACGGGGAGTTTCTCCTGCCCCTCCAGAGGCTTTTGGAGGGAGGGAAAGAGCAGCGAGGCACTGAGCTTTGTGCCAGGAGCTCCTGGAGGGGGGTGGACACATGAAGGACATTCCCAAACTCTGCCGGGGCTCCCGGCTGCCCTCAGCCCCAGAGGGCTCCGAGCTGAGGGTTCCCAGCACCCATCCCTTCTCTCCTCCTCCAGGTGATACACAACTACGGCCACGGGGGGTTCGGGATCACCATCCACTGGGGCTGTGCCCTGGCAGCTGCGCGGCTCTTCGGGAGCATCCTCCGGGAGCAGCAGCAGCTCCAGCCCCGCCTCTGAGATCCCCCGGGATGAGGGGAGCAGCAGCACCTGGAGAAATCCCAGCAGGAAGATGTGAATAACCCAGAGATACACGTTCAACCCTCCATTCCAGGTGGCTGCCACTCCTGTCCCTGCCATTCCCCAGGATTCCCTCCATCCCGGCCTCGCAGGACCTTCCCGAGGGAAGGGCTTCAACACCAGGCTTCAATCCCAGGCTGATTATCCCTGGGAAAGGAAACTGATGGCCCCGGGAATCATCCTGCAAAGGGTTCAGCTGGAATTCCTGCACATCGGGACGGGATCCTCACGGAGCCAGTGACACCTGAGGTCCCCAGGGGCTGCCCCGACACCTGGAATGAGATTTCCAAGCTGAGCCCAGGAGGCAAAAGCTCCTTAGGAAGCAGCTCGGGAGCTCCCAGGGAAGCAGGGACAGCTCTGGGAGCACCGTGCCTCAGCTCCAGCAGTTTTCCTTCCCTGGATGCCAGGACACAGCCCGGGGCTGCAGCACCTGGTTCTGTCCCAGGCAATAGGGAGCAGCAGTTGCCTAAAATGGGCTTCCCAAATGATGTTTTTAGCAACAAAAGCCACATGCTCCAGCCTGGTGAACTTGCCAGGCTCTATATATAGCAGAGAGCAGAGGCAAGATAGCTGCTGTCCTCCCTAAAACTCCTTCAGCTCCTCCTTCCCTCCATCTGGGATTCAGGGCTGGAGCAGCAGCTCTGAGAGGAGCAGCCTGGGCAGAGGTTGGGAATCCTTGGAGCAGTGGGGACACATCCCATGAGGAGATGGCTTTTCAGGGCTGGCCAGTGGCTCAGAACCCAAGGTGCTGGTCTGAAGGTACAGTCTGGATGATGTGTCCACTCCACGTGTCTTTCCTGCTCTAAAAAAACATCACAAAAAAAGGTCCTGAATGGTCAAGAAGCATTAACTTCAAACCCAGGGGCTGTCCCAGGCTGGCACACAGGGCTGGGCTCCCTCCTCTGCAGAGCAGCCAACTGGTACTTACTCATCTCTGATGCAGCTTCTCTCTCCCTCTGACTCCATGTGCCAGAAATAGCTCCCCAGCCTCATTTGGGATGTGCCAGGCAGCTGCAGGGAGGGAAGGAGAGAGACTGCAGTGCAGTTGGGCTCCTTTCACCTCCTGGGCACCTGGATTTCAAGCAGTCACTCAGCAGAGGTGAGAGGAAACCCCTGGCTGCCAGGGCACAGGGGAGGGCAGAGCAGTGCCTGGCAGCCACAGGAAAATTCAGAGCTCCTGTCCTGTCCCTTGTCTGTGAAAAGGGTTCCCCCCTCAGCTGGCAGCTCCCCTGAGGTATTGCAGCCTCCTGCCAGAGGGATAATCAAGAAAAGGATGGAATAAAAGTGGAGTAAAGTCGCTGATTGATTACTGCTCACCCTAATGAGCTGTGATGTTGCTGTGGTGGAAGTCACTGGGTGAAACCTTTCCTTTTGCTCCAGACCCAGGATTTCAGAGATTTCATTTCATAGAATGGGCTGGGTTGGAAGGGACCTCAGAGCTCATCAAGTCCAACCCTTGATCCACTCCCCCCGTGGTTCCCAGCCCATGGCACTCAGTGCCACATCCAGGCTCTTTGGAAAGATCTCCAGACACGGAGAATCCACTACTTCCCTGGGCAGCCCATTCCAATGCCTGATCACCCTCTCCAGAAAGAAATTCTTTCTCATCTCCAACCTAAACCTCCCCTGGCACAACTTGAGACCCTGCCCTCTTGTCTTGCTGAGAGTTGCCTGGGAAAAGAGCCCAACCCCCCCCTGGCTCCAACCTCCTTTCAGGGAGTTGCAGAGAGTGATGAGGTCTCCCCTGAGCCTCCTCTTCTCCAGCCTCAACACCCCCAGCTCCCTCAGCCCTTCCTCACAGGAATTCTGCTGGATCCCTTCACAGCCTCCTTGCTCTTCTCTGGACCTGCTCCAGCACCTCAATCTCCTTCCTGAGCTGAGGGGCCCAGAACTGGACACAGGACTCAAGCTGTGGCCTCACCAGGGCTGAGCACAGGGGCAGAAAGGGCCATGTTCTCCTCCCAGTTGCACTGCTGTAAATCTAAACCCAAGTTTTCAGATTTCAGAGGAGTTTCACTGCATTAGCAGGGCTGTAGCAGCTCATTGCTTATCTTGCAGTCAGTGGTTGATTCTTCTGATCTTATAGGAGCCCCTGTAGGTGATCTGACACAGCCAACAGAAAGCCCCAGAAGCATGGTTTGGTTGCAGCCTTAGTTTGTTTGTTTTCTAAAAAGCCACAGTTTAAATACGAGTGAATAAAGGTAATATTCAAATATCTCACCTGTGATGCTTTCTCCTTTTAATGATAGGGCCTCAAAAGCTGATGCCATGGAAACATCCCAGAAAATCCTCATTCCTTGGCTCCTCACCTTCCATCCTGCAGGGGGAAGATCCTGAGTAGACAAATGAAACTGAAATCCCAGGGTGTGAAGTGGTTGCCTGCTGCTCCCAGCCCACAGAGAACCCATTCCCTGTACAGAAATGTTTGGGACACTCTCAGGTAGCTCACTGATCCCTCAGCTTTGGGATTTTAGGAGTGTTTTACAGATGGCAGCCACCGAGGGACAGAAGAGACAGGAGCCTGAAGGTCACTGCTGGGGCAGGGGTAGGAGCTGGGGGGGCTGCAGAGCCACCACCCCTGGGTACCCCCTTGCTCAGAGTTCCCAAAAGGATGTGACACAGAACAAAGCTGGAAATGCAGCAAGCAGTCAGTGAAGTTATCATCTGTAAGCAAAGAGCAGCTCGGGCATTTTGGGGAACAGAAGGAGCTTTAGAAATGCCCAAGGGATGCCAAAAAGTTGGCTGTAGGGAAAAAAAAAAAAGGATGAATATTTCCTTTGGTGACAGAAACCCTCCTGGAGTTCCCATTTCCATTCCCAGCCTCTTGGTGCCAGGGCAGGAGGATTGATGCTGAGCTGGGGACGCACACAGCACCCACAGATGGTCACTCAGCCTGAGGCAGGCACCAACAAGCTTGAGTTTGTAATTACTGGACATCAAAAGAAGAATAATAATAAAGGGCAGAGGAATACAGCTGGGGTTATGCACTTATTATATTCCATAAAAACACGACAGGTAAAAGTTGATATTAAAGAAGTAAATAAAGATCCCTGATTGCCCTGAAGTCCAGGCTCACACTGAGCCACCAACTGCAGCATCAAAGGCACTGCCAGAGCTTACCTGCAGCCAAGAAGCAAACCTGACTGGGTGTTATTGTCCAACAAACAACTCAAGTTCTTAAGATAACTCTAAAGATATCTAGCTGAGGTTGGCTGTGAGGTTACTCATGATGAGAACACGAATCTTGTGACTTTTCTGTCCACACACACACACTGGGGCAGTGCTGACCCTTCACAAAGGACACAGAACAGCCAAAAGCTTGGGGTTTTTTACTGAAAAAACTATTTATTTGTTTAACATAAAATACCTAGTGTGGAATTGAACCATCCAGTGTTGCATCAGTACCAGAAGAACAAAAGGAGTATTTTACAACAAGCTCGAGATTATACATAAAGTTTTTAAACATTAAAATGTGTCCAGCTTAGAAACTGTACATTCAAACACAGGAAAACATTCAGTGTTCTTTCAGCAAGCATTTAGGAGTAAGAAACCATTCCATCAAAGCACACTCAGGGAATTATTTTCCCCACAACAGCTTTGCACATCAATATATTGGGTAGCTGATAAAGCTCTGAACCCCACAATTCTGTTTGCTCTCGATTTTAATTCAAAATTATCTCCTTTTATTGTCTGAAATGAACTGTATCAATTCCTTCAGCAGTGAAAAATACTCAACAGTGTGTAAAACAATCTTTGGAAGCTTCTTATACACATCAGTGGTGTTGCCATATTAACAAAATATGACTTGTGATTATTCACAGGCTGTTGTGTATCAACCCAAACGTCCTCCAGTCTTTCAGTGAACAACAGAAAATCTCCTTCATTTATTAACAGTGTGCAAGGACCTGCAAAACCTCAACTTCCTTCTGTCCCCAACAGGCTCCTACTGGTTTTGGTGAGGTGGGATCAGCTGCAGGGGGGCTCCTGCCTCTCTTCAGCTGCTCCAAAGCCTGGGAATATCCATGGAAGTTTCTCCCAGGCTTCAGAGAGCTTTGGGATCATGATTCAGGCATCACTGTCTTTAAAGCAAAGACCCAGAGTATGAAGTTGTCTCAGCAGGACCAGTCTTCGCCTTTAAGATCATTAAATACATTTTCAATGCACAGTTTTATAAAAAGTGAAAAGCAAAACCACCTTCAAATTGGTTTTTGTTTTTTTTTTTTTCAGGTTAAAACTGAACAACCCCACAGCATCAAAAGGTTTTGCATTGCCTGGAAATCTTTACCTGTGAAATACTTGCCCTGCAGTATCCAGATGTGCAAACTTCTGAGGTATTTATACCTCACCTAAAGCTTTGGGAATGCACCTTTGAGGGCCATAGTGATGCAGTCCTTTGGAAATCAACAAAACTCAACAGAGAACTCAACAAAACAAAGGGTTATATCAACATTAACACTGGAAAAGCAGAGTTTTAACTAAAGGCAATTAATAACAGCCCAAGCACCCCAGCAGGGAGGCTGGGAGGTGGCATTCCCCAGGCCAGGGATGTCACACACTTTATGTTCTCTCTCCCCTGCATTTTTACACCTCCTGGGACTCTGCCTGCCTTGGGGTGTGCCCCAAACTCCAGACACAGCTCCTGGCAAGCCCAGAGGGGCAGAGACCCTGTGTCCCCACCTCGGGGTGGGCTGGCACCTTCCCAAGAGCAGGAGGAAGAGGATGGGAGTCAGAATTATCATTAAAGGCTGAACAGGTGGCCCTAGGCAAAGGTAAGACAGGTTTTCCAGCTCACTGGTCACCTAAAACCTCACCTAAACCCCCCAAAAAACTGCTTCCTCACTGCCATGTCCTGCCCACACCTGGCACGGGGCAGGGACAGCCCAAGGGACATGAGTCCTTTGGGGCAGCACAGTGAGTTATCCAACCACAGCTGGAAGAGGTGCAAACAACTCATCCATGCTGGCAGCACCTCAGCTGGGACTTGAGTTTGGAGCCTGAGCACATGGGACAGCAGGGACAGAGACAACCAGACCAGCAGACACCAAGAGCCACTGAGCAGGGTGTCTGGGCCACCAGCCACACCTACAGTGGGGTCCCCTCTCAGCTGAGCTGCATTTTGATGTTACTGTGAAAAGGAAAGGTTGCAGGGTTAGACCAACCACTCCTGGAGGCTCTCCCTGCTGCCCCCATCCCTGGGTGGCAAATGGAGACATCCTGTCCTGTCAGACTTGAACATTTTTCAGCAGATGCCCACACACAGAATGTCAATAACCTCTTTGGCCTTTTTTTTTTTTTAGTCTGAGTTCTCTCAGTATCTTTAAGGAATTACCCACTTCTGATTTTCCTGCGTGCTCGACACAAAACAGCCTAAAATGTCTTGGAGCATTACATCCCAGTGCTGTAAAACTCTAAGTGAAAGCTGAACCCCAACTGTGTTCAACTGTACCCAAACTGGGACTTAGTGACCTATTCCTGCCCCACAGAAAAGGGGCTTGGTTCCCAGAATACCTCAACCATTCTATTGTGCAAAAATTGGTTGTACACTTATTACATTTATGTGAGACACCTGACCACACACACCATAAAAATGGATTGCTTCCCCCAGCCCAGTGATCAGCAGCTACTCCAGCTCACTCACATGTGGCTGTGTGTTCCATAGTCTGGAATCCTGGAGACCTGGATGAAGAGTCCTCAGCTTCCTCATGTTCCACATCCCCCACCTCTGAGCTCCAACTTCCTGCACAGCCAGAGATTTCCAACAAACACCAACAGCTCCTCACCTGGACTCTGTTACATTCCCTGGCAGAGCAGCAGCAGCCTTGAGGAGCAGCATCTGCAGGAGTGAAGTTCCTGAAGGATGACTGCAATTCCCATGGATTTTGTGTGCTTCCAACACCCTGCCAGCTACATTCCTTTGTCACCAGATTGAGGTCACAGTCATTGTACAATCAGCAGCTATCAAAAAGTCCTTTCCAGCTGTCAGGAAACCACCTGGAGAGCAGCTCCATCCAAACACAGCTGTTCAGACCAAGGCATTTGTATCAAAGGTTTCAGCTATACCCCCCAAGAGGACAAACTTGGATAAACTGAGCAGAAACATACCTGGACCCATGCAGAAAACCACAGAGGGGATCTCCACACACACACAGAGACACCAGCACAGCTGAAGAAGTCTTCACCAAGCAACAGACAGAGTGCTCAATGTTTCTGGCAGTGTTAGAGAAGTCAAAGTCTGCTCCAAACCATCAGGATCTAACATTTCTTACATAAGGTTCCACCTCTGCACCAACCACCACTCCTCACTGACTCAAAATACCTGCCTTGGGTGGGAGAAACATTCAGAAGATTGTTTCCAAGCAATCAGTGCCTGTTAATTCTCCAGGAACAGAACCCAGAAGCCAGGGAACTAGAAAGCATTGGTTGGTTTGCCCTTAGCACATTTTGTTGTTGTTGTTGATGGTTGAAAAGTGCAAGGCAGGCATCTAATTCATTAAACCTATTCTGTAGTGCATGGAATCCACCTTGTGCTGTGCCAGGTACACAATAAATAGTAATCTTTTGGTTTTAGGCATCAAGAGTACATTATTTTAATGACAGCTTATACTGAGGTGCATTCAGTTAGCTATTTGCTTGACACGGGACATTTTAAGCTGAAGAGCTGACCATGCAAGCACAACAGACTTAAGAAAACCTCTTCCTGCTAACCTTCCAATGCTATCTGGATCAAATACCTCTCAATACAGAAGTAAAGTTTTTAGGAGTGTGAGCAAAGAGCAGCAGAGACACAATTTGCTTAGGTTCAACCCAAAAGGTCCTGCAGTTTGACACATGACATTGGCAGTGACAGCACGGTCAGCTTCAGGGTTGGGTTTTGGGTGAAAGATCTGGCTCAAAACATCCATTCCTTTGGCAGGTTTTCATCTCCCATCATTCCTGGGATCCAAAGTTTGACCTGGTGACCTCTGGGGAGTGAGGTCCTCTCCCAACCATCTCCTGTCCCCACTCTCTGTGGCTGGACTCCTGTAACCCACGACCTTTGGTTTCAATGGGCAAGAAGCAGGAAGCCACAGCAGCCAGCAGGCAACAGCTACTGTAAACCACCAGTGTTAAATAGACTGAAGATTCCAACATCACCTGAGGAAAAAAAGGCAGAAAATACAAACTGGTACCCCTGAGCCCTGGCAAAGCAGGAAATACTAATGCAGCAGTAAAAATTTTAATTACAGTATTGGAACAAACGTTTGTTATGCAGTGCTGCATGCTTCCTGCCCTCAATTCCATGTACTTATTAATAATTGACAAACCAGGCTGGGTTATGCATTAGACAGGACTTAAGCAAGTCACAAGTTTCCTTCTGACACAGTCCTCCAAGTCCTGTCCCTGCAGATCCTGGCTCTCCCAACCTCCCTGTCCTGCTCTGTCCACATCCTCTGAATGTTTGCATCCCCCAGGACACCAGCCTGGGCTCTCCAGAGAAAGGTGACATTACACCACACATGGAAACTCTCTGCCTCTCCCAAATCTCCAGGTGATGGCTACAGAGACATCCTCATGCCCACCCAGCAGCCTGCTTCTTGGTTATTCATGCCCCAAGGATACTCTGGAGCAAGAGGTAAATTTGGAGATGAGCCTGAACTCTCCCTACAGGAACAGGCACCACACCAACCCTCCTTCAGCACCAGAGATTCCCCTGGGTTTGGCACTTCCAGCAGAAAAACAGGTTGCCCAACACCTTCCTGTGCCTGCAGCCTTCCTCAGGAGGAGAGGGGATGTTACCTGTGCAATGAAGGGGGTTATCAGGGCTCCCACCCTGGCCATGCCACTGCAGGTTCCCAGGCCCAGAGCCCGTGTGGCTGTTGGATAAACCTGTGAATAAATCACCAGCCCATTAATGCTGTAGGAAGTTCTCTTCCCTCCAGTCTCCTAAATCCATGGAAATCATGAAGTGCTACTACAGCAAGTTCCATTAGGCAATGACAATGAGGTCATCAGCTCATATCTGGGGTAAGGTCCACTGTGAAGAGGTCATAAAAATGACTTTCCCACCATGTTCTCACTCCCCTTAAATATTCTCATGACAAAAACAACCTCCTTACCTCAGGAGTGTAAACATAAGCAGCCTGAAATCCTCCTGAAATAAAAGCTCTTGCAATGAAGAGCAGCACAGTAAGAACATTTCTGTGAGAATAAAAAGGAGAGCAGTGTTTGGGATTGTTCTGTACAATCTGTTTGTTTAACTTGGAGGCAAGTGCAATAAAAATGCTAAATTTGTTAGAACGATTCCTTTTGTTTTTTAATGAGCTCTTTGTATTTTTTCTGGACCTTTAATATCACAATGATGCCAAACAATCTGCATTCCCACAATCACATCAGTTTTCTAAGGGCATTCATTCCAACTGACAGCTGTGGCCTATTGAAATAAGCAGCAAATGCCCAAGATTATCTAAATAAGAAAAATATATTCCACATTATGAATGGTGCTAACAAAAAATAGCAGACAGGAGGAGAAAATGAGAGTGCAGCCTTCCTCTTGAAAAGACACAAACCTACACACCAGCTGAATACTTGCAACTGTTTAAGGTTTCTTACTATGAAGTTTCTGTATTCTTGGGTTTTGTACAGTGCCTGAAAAGGTTTTAATTCAGAGAGCTCTCCTCTGGTTGATGAACAAGGAATGGCAGACATTGCTCCATGCTTGTGGCCAGGTGCAGTCAGAAAAAGAATTTCCAGACTTTCAGAGCTGGGCTGGGAATTTGGCAGCACTAAGACACAAGGGCAGAGTTGTTCTTTGGAAAAGCTGCAGGAGGGACAGCTACTGAACAATACAAACACACCAACCCAATCCTTTAGGAAGTCAGACCCTGTGTAGCAGCAATGCCCCCATCAAGCTCCACCAGCCATGGAGGTTGTGCCACTCTGTGTCTGTTGCTTCTCCCTTAATTGTGCCAAATCCCACTCAGAGCCTGGGACATGGGAAGCAGCTGGATCAGTGGGAAGGGAGGCAGAGAGCAGGGCTGGCTGTGAAGCACTGCCCTGGTAACTATTGTACAAACAGCCTGGGGAAACACAGGTAATGAATGGCAGAGAGCAGGACATGAATCAGCTACCAAGGCTCAGGGTATCACATCTGGTTTAAAAATTGTCCAGTGGTTACCTCCTACTCAGACATAAGTTGAGACTGCTCTATTTGCAAGATCCTATCCAAGGACTTCTCCTCTCCTGCTTATTTCAGTTTCCTTCCAGACTCTGCTGAGAAAACCTAACCCCATCCTTAACTCTTCCTCCAGCTGAGCATGAGCATCTCGGGACTTTTCCAACCCCCATTTCCAGCTCTCCTGCCACAGTCCAAGAGGGAACACGGATGAATCAGACATACCAGTTGTTCCCTGTGTTCTTCTTACCTTCCAACACAGAGAAACAGCAGAAGGCTGCAAAATGAGAAGACAAGGAAGGAGAGGGCCATGGTTTTCTTGCGGCCGATCCGATCGATGATCCACAGTGTCACCAACACCCCTGCAGGAGGAGAGAAAGGGACTGCTGGGAACTGAGCCAAGGGGGAGAAGCCAGCTGTCAGCACAGGCTGGGTTATTTAGATTTTAAATTTTGTTTTCTCTTTCTTTAAAACACCAGGAATAGTAATTTAATACTTTGCTGGCATCAGACAGGGGGATGGAAGGGATTGTCCCAGCCACTGGTGCCATGTGAGAAGGGAAGCTCCATAGGGAAGCTCCACGTGAGTCTTGCTCCATGTTCCCAGCTCCCCTGCTCCACACACTGAGGGAGCAGTGAGCAATTAACTCTGACATCCCTTAGCCACTGATTACTGCAGTGGTTACCAACATCAATGCTAAAAAACCCATCTTAGATCTTTTGTTCAGCTTCTGACCATCATTCTCTGGTACTTTCCCCTCTGCTAGGTTTCAGGCTTCTTTAGCACTTCAGATTTTCTTTCCACATTGGTATTTATATGCTGTCATCAAATTACTTGCCACTTGCTCTTTGATAAAGGCAATAGATGATGGCTATGACACACTAACTCTCTTGCTTGCCCTGCATCAGACTTTGACTGAAATTCAGGGAAATGGACTGAAAATCCTGGCTGAGGCTGGACACAGCAAGTTCTCCAGTGACTCACTGTACCCACCATCCCTGGGAAGTACTTCTGGGAAGTCACTTCTGGGTAAAAGTTCAAGTGATTTTCCTTGTTGATTTAATTGTTACTCTTCCTCTGAATGCCTGAGCTGTTGCCTGGATAGAATCCAGTGTCAGATGGGCCATTACAGCTCCACAGAGCAATTATCCAGGATTGTAGTGGGCACAGGGGAAGGAGCTACAGCCACCGTGTGCCCTGCATGGATCAAACACCCCAAGCTCTGTTTCACTGCTTGCACCAGAGCCCCTTCCAATCCCACCAAGCCTCTGGCAGTGAGAAACTGGTGCTGCTTCTTGCCACTTACCAGGGAATTCTGAGAGGGTTGTCCAGAGAAGATCAGTGTAGTCTTCCTCTGTCAGGTACTCACAGGTCAGGCTGCACTTTGATTTGACTTCTTGCCTTCTGCTGGATACTGTGGGGGGAAGAAGAAAAAAATCCAACCACTGATCATACTTTAAGTCATCTCTACTTCCCTTCCTTCATTCCTGCCTGACCTTTATCACTCTTCCTGCTGAAACTGATAAAGGGATTTCCTGACAAGACCCTGCTGCACAGCAGGTGTGTCCTACCTGGAACTGAACAGTCTGTCACCTTTTCTTGTGGCAGGATGATACCTCTGCAGCCATCACTATCAGCCTGAAAACTTGCACTTCCTTATCAGCTACAAAAGCTCAGTTATTTTTCAGCCCAGGGTTCATGACAGAGCCCAGAATTAACACCAATCATTCAGTTTCTCCCCACACAACAAGTATTTATAAAGGATGCATCTGTGGAGGATGACCAAAGTCAGACCTCTCAAATAGAATCACAGAATCCTAGGGGTTGGAAGGGACCTCGAAAGATCATCTAGTCCAACCCCCTCTGCCAGAGCAGGGCCACCTAGAGTACATCATGCAGGAACGTGTCCAGGCGGGTTTTGAATGTCTCCAGTGAAGGAGACTCCACGACCCCCCTGGGCAGCCTGTTCCAGGGCTCTGTCACCCTTACAGGAAAAAAATGCCTCCGGATATTCAACTTGAACCTCCTGTGCTCCAATTTACACCCATTACCCCTTGTCCTATCACTGGTCACCACTGAGAAAAGCCTAACTCCATCTCCCTGACACTCACCCCTTACATATTTGAAAACACTGATGAGGTCACCCCTCAGTCTCCTTTTCTCCAGACTAAAGAGACCCAGCTCCCTCAGCCTTTCCTCATAAGGGAGATGTTCCACTCCCTTAATCATCTTAGTAGCTCTGCGCTGGACTCTTTCAAGCACTTCCCTGTCCTTCTTGAACTGAGGGGCCCAGAACTGGACACAATACTCCAGGTGCGGCCTCACCAATGCAGAATAGAGGGGGAGGAGAACCTCTCTTGACCTACTAACCACCCCCTTTCTAATGCACCCCAGGATGCCATTGGCCTTCTTGGCCACAAGGGCACATTGCTGGCTCATGGTCATCCTCTTGTCTACCAGGACCCCCAGGTCTCTTTCACCTCCACTGCTCTCCAGCAGGTCAGCCCCCAACCTATACTGGGACATCGTGTTGTTCTTCCCCAAATGCAAAACTCTACACTTCCCCTTGTTGAATTTCATCATGTTTCTCTCTGCCCAACTCTCCAGCCTGTCTAAGTCTCTCTGAATGGCAGCACAGCCCTCTGGTGTGTCAGCCACTCACCTCCTTTCCAAGCTGGGAATCTTTGCCTTCTCCCAACCCTACCCATCCCTTTTACTATCAGACAGTTTCCAGAAATTTTAAGTATTCTGAATACAACCATGCCTTCCCTGGGGCATCAAGATTTTCAAGCCTTTCTTAAGGAGGTCAGAGCACTTTATTTTATATTTTACACAAAAATCTGCAGCAAAAAAGGGTGATGGTTTCCTACAATTATCTTTTTTTCTCAGCAGGTCTTCACATCTTAAGAACCTGGGAGTGTCACAGCAGCAGCAGTTATCTCTTTCTCAGAACTAATTAGGCCTGTCAAATCTGGAAACCTACATTTATTAAATCATTTTTTTTTTTCTCAAGAGGAACAGATGCTTTTTCTAACAGGTCTCCCCTCAAACTTGTCTTGCTGTTTTACATTTTGGGCTCAGAGACATCACAGGACTCCTCTGCATTGTGCAGGAAACAAGTCCATCAAAATGTTTAAAATAAGTAACCCTCTAAGTGGATGCCTTAAGATCCAGGCTGGCAGCCACAGTCTGTACCAAACTAAGAGCAGAAGGTGATCCAATAAAAGACACTGCAGTGCTTAATAAGATGTATTTTAAAAAGAAGTGAAGGACTGGTACTCACTGCTGCAGACATCTCCTGCTTGGAAGAACTCTGTAGTTAATAAAACTAACCCATAATATGAAAAAGCATTGGAAAACCTGCAAAGGAGAAAAGGAGAGAGGAAGTCTCAGCTGGTCAAACCTTCAGCAAACAACAGGCATCAAAACTGAACCCACTGTGTTGAGGACTTCCACTAACAGCCACCTCCAAGTTATTTCCTAGCAGTATTTAGGAAATGGAAGGGCAATTTGATTGAGAGTGCTGGTGACTGGGTAAATTAATAAATTACAAATCAATACAGATTGGGGTGGGGTTTTTTTTTTTCTGAGGAGGAAGCTGCTGTATTTCAGCAATCCTGTAAAACACCTCCATTAAAAAACCATTTAGAATCGTGCTGGCCCTGAGCCATTTTTATTTCCTCTTACCATATAAACCAGAGTAACAATGTGGTCCATCTAAAATGAGGTGTAAAAAGGTCCCTCATTTTCCCTCGGTCTTCCTGTTGGAAACAAGCAGAAGCCAGATGATCAGGGCATTCCCTGGAGAATACACAACCCCCAGAACTATGCACTCCATCTCAGAACAAGTCTTTGGCTTCAGCTGAGGTTGGAGGAGCCACACTGGAGTTGGGGTCCAAGTAAAGAATTCCTTGGCCACGGGGAATTCTTTAGGAGCACAACAATGAAACACAGGGAAGGTGAGGATCTGTCAGAACAAGGAGGAGATGGAAAGAGGTAGAGCAGAACTTTGCCAGGCCATGGGTGGCCCCCAGCCAGCTCCTGACAATCGGAGCAGCCCCTCAGGGCTTCTGAAATCCTACAAGCAGCCCCTCTGCAGGCAGACCCCGGTGCTACTGGGTGGTTCTTTGAGAGGGAGAGAGTGGAGGGCTCAGCCCATTAATTTGTGGTTAAGGAAAAAGAACTTTCCCACCCCACCCTGAAAACAAAACCAGCCAAAGCTTGGAGAGCTTTCCTGCACAGCCCATCAGAATCCTCATGACTGAGCCAGGTGTTTGTGAAGGGCAGGAGAGTTCAAACCTTCCTGATCCAGACCTTAGAAAATCAAAGCTCCATCCCTGATCAGTCAAATGCTGTCACTCCCAGCCCTCTCCTGCCTGCCTTTACCATTTTGCTTTTGTTCCAATCTACAGCTCTCCCTCTGCTCTCCTTCCTTGCTGGCCAGCTTCATAACTTTCTTTACTTATAAAAGTCTGCTCTTTGTTCTGCAAATGCTGAGCTGCTTTCTCTGCTGACAAGGGTGCTGAGAAGTTGGCCATACAAAGCTGAAATGAAAAAAAAAATCCACTGCAATTCATCCAGTAATCTGCAGCTCAGCAGCAACAGCCTGAATCACTCCATGCATCAGGACTGAACAGGAGTCTTCAGCTTTCCCACTCCAGAAAATCAGGATTAGATTAAAAATGTGGTACAGTTAGAGTTGATTTCCATCTTGTCTCATGAGTTCAGGTCTGGGAATTCTGCTCTTAGTTCTTTGGAAACCTTGAGTTTTGATTCTCTTTAGTAATAGGGCCTTAGAGTTAGGTTAAATAACACTAATGCCCACTTTAAAGGTCCTTTTCACTTTAGGATTTTCATCTAAACAAAATAAAAATCAGAAACTAACTCTTCTTCACTGTGCAGGAGGCAGATACAACCATCTCTCATTTTTTATTCTGCTTGAGACATTAAAATGAAACTTCACATTGATTATTTGCTTATAAAAATCCATCTAAGTGTAGCAGAGTCTCACTGGATCCCAGGTTCCTCCTGTGCCTGTTACCTGTACATACCTGTCTGGAAATAATTAATTTTCCCAAAGGCATAGGAGCTCCATTCTCTGTTGCTATCCTCTTTAAAGTGGCAATTGCTTTTTCTTGATTTCCAGATAAAACATCATACCTGGCACTTTCTGGCAGCCACTAAGAGAGCAAAGCAGATCACACACACACAGTGATGTCAGAAACACAGCAATAAACAAACTGGGGATTTTTTTTTTTGTGGGTTTATGGTGGGAAATCTCTGACTCCAGCAGATCTCTAACAGTTCAGAGCCATCCTCCTGACAGATTAGGCTTGAAGAACCTGCAAAACCCCACTTACACCATAAAACAAGAACTCCAGTCTAAAATCTTTCCCTTCTGGTACTTTGGTTTCATTGTGGAGCAGTGTGAAGCTTTTTTGCAGGTTCTTTACATTGTATTTTTCCAGTAGGAAAGGGAAAGCATCCAGGGCAGACAGCAAGATGCTCCAGGAACTCCAAAACTTGCATTTTTAAGCTTTTAAAGACAAGCATGGAAGCACCTGTATAACTGGGGGTGTTTCTGGAAAACAGTCTCAGTGACTAAGGAATAATAGGAGCTGCAGAACAACCTGAGAAGACAGTGACTGGCAAATATATTACCTAACAGTGCACAGAAGCTCAAGTTGAACTCATATGCATCTTATTTCAGAACCTGACCTGCACTGTGCAGATTTATCCCTGTTTTGGGCAGATTTAATTATAAAAGTTATGATTTTGACAAAATAATTTTAAAATCTAAAGAGAAATCAGGGGAACAGGAACAGTTTTTGATAAAATATTGATTCCACTGAGCTTAGTTTAAAAAACAAAAAGTCATTAAACTGCCTGATTTGGTTTCACAAAATTCCAGCTCACCATTGTCCTCCAGCAATTAATCACATAAACTCAGCTCTGCCTGGAATCCTTGTACAACATTTCTTTCATTATTTCACACGTTACAAAACCAACAGCAACAGAGAGCTCAAAACTCTCAGGATTTCCTTCAGCCAGGTTAGAGAAGTGGTAGATGGATAGAACACACATCTTTGTCTTTGAAAAAATACCTACAAAACACAGGACAGCAAAGAGCAGAAGGGGGAGGGCAGAAAGGATGAGAAGCCACCTCCAGCCAAGGGTGGGCATCACCAGCACTGCCAGGAGGACTTCAAACACAGTCCCAATGGCCCAAAAGACCTGCCCAAAAAGAAAAGAAAAGAGTCACAAGTGAGAAGAAGAGTGTTTCTCAAGCCTCCTCCTGTGCTGTGCTCCCTAGGGACTACTGGAGGGAGAAATGCCAGAGACATTCCAAATATGCACCACTGCATGGAAAGAAAGTCCAAGCTTTTTAAGGGGATTTGTTTAAATGTTGCAGAGGCTAAAATGCTCATTTTGAAAACCCCAGCAGTGACTTTCTCCAGACACTGTGATCTCACAAGGATCACATCCATCACATGGTGTGTCTGAGGCAGAATTACTATTCATGTTTCTGTCTATGAATATTATTCCCAGCTACCCCCACCAGATTTATGGGTTTTGTTCTCCTTTCCAAATCCCAGCTACCAAGCCCACAGAGTTTGGCCTACAGACAAAAGAAAGATTTGATAATTTCTTAACAAATAAATAACAGAGCTGACATCCTCCTGCATGTCCTGCCCAGGCAGGATTATTCTCCTTTAGATTTTGAACCCACTTAGATCATTATTTAATGAATAAAATATATTTTAATGCTGGGCTGCCAAGAGGCAGCCAAACTGTGGCAGAATAAAAATGACACAGGAAGGAGTAATTAATCTACTGAACTCTATTTAGGAAAGATTAATCAACTGAAAGGAGGACTAACCAGCAGGTATCTTAGAAGACTAGTTTTGCTTTGAGAAGTTGTTCCAGTCTGGGGAGGATCCTTCCAACCTGACTGATGCAGACAACAGTGCTGCTCTCTGACCACCCATTAAAGGTGGTGAAATTTTGCCTGAAAGTATTAACAGGGCAAAATTCTGCTCTCTGTGACTTTGACACATCTGGACTGAATATGGGGAGCTGAATTTAGCCCTGCATTTACTGAACTGTGGATTCATTTCACCATGAAGTTGGGCAAGACCCAAATGCCCCAGCAATAACTTCTGCAGCCCAGGATGGAAGTGAGAACTTGTAAAAAGGCAGAATCACCAAAAAGAGGGGATTGTTACATGAATGTTTTGTGCTGCTGTTTGACCTGAGCTAGAATTAATGTATGGGGGTAACCTCTGCTCCATGCTAACTTGGTCAAGCAAGATCTGCCTGCTCTGGGTGAGCTCTCCAGTCAGGAGGAGGGAATTGATGTAAGCAACAGCAAAATCTGTCCCTCTAGGGACCAGCAAAGCTTCACTGCTCACCTCTATTAATAAAATGCATTTTGCTCTGGCTTTCATTGGAAGGAATTCAGCATATAAGGTTACCCTGTGAAGAGTGAACATTGAGAAAAATGTCAGGTTAGCACATTGAGAAAAATGCCACGTTAGCACAAGAGAGAGGTTCAAACATTTTGTTTGCCTTGTACTAAACCTGCCAAACCCTCAGCAGCAATGCTAAACCCTTCCCAGTCCTCAGAGTCAGCAAGGCTGTGGACCCTGGTTCAGACTTCCTTTTCTGCACCAGAACAAAGCCCTTTTGGTTCAGCATTGCAATGCAGGGCAGAATTTGCACTGCTCTGTGATTTCATAACCCCAGAGTTGTCAGCTGGATGGAACAGTTCTTGATGCCTGTGTTTGCAAACAGAAAGAAACAAACCATCAGCATTCAACACAAACTCTTGCTGGGTAAAGTATTTCTCCAGGGCTTTACAACTGGCTCAGAGAATTCCACATGGGTCTCCCCTGTCAGGATTCAATCCTCCAAGATGTGAATACTTTCAAGGTCTGATCCTGCTACTGCTATGAAACAATTTGCATTCCTCTACTTTGGGAATTCCAAAAGAAATCCTTGAACCCTGCAGAGACTTCCTTTGATGACTGTGCCACAGAGCAATGCTACAGCTTCTCTGGGAGTTTTTCCTGAGGATAAATGGAAGGACCAGCAGCCAGTCAAGGCTCCCTCATGTTCTGCAAACCACCAGGTAAGACTTGTCACCCTTTATTCCTATTCTGCCTTCCATTGACTCATCCTGTTTCTGCTTCTCAACTGCTTAGGTTTTCTTTGATGTTTGTGACAAAACTCTCCCTAACTTGACAAACAGTGGCCTGATCTCCAAGCAGCCTCTCAGAACTCTGCTCATCAAAGTACCAAGTTGCAGACAACATTATATTAAATCAGTGATTAAGAGGGGAAGGAAGCAGAATCATGTAATGAAAGGTAGAGCAGTCCCCTGTGCAGAAGTGCTTTCTGAAGAGAATACTCCATACCTTTGGGCTGGGTGTTGGCTCAGTGAATGAACAGTCATGCTCTGTGTTAGATAATATCCAGCAGCAAATTCCCAGAGGAGGCCACAGCTTCTCAGGTGCAGCTCCTCCACTCACACAGTCAGTTCACTGCATGCTGCTGGATGTTTGCTTTCTAATAGCACCTTCCATAAAACCTCTCTCTCATTCTCCTCACAGAACATGCATTTATAAAGCTGCCCATGTCATTCCATTGCAATTCAACATTCCTATCCTCAAAGCCTGCTTGAGGATATTAAAAAGGAGCAACTTTTCCTGCTTCCTACATATGTACTCCTCTGTCAAAGCCATCCCTGTTATCCTTAGAACCAGAACCAGACTCAGCAGGAAGGGAATCTCCTCTGAGATTAAGCCACACAGCTCTGGGTGTTACCTGCCTCTCTCTAAAATGGCACTGGCTGTGCTGGAGCTGTTCCTCTGGGGCTCAGCATCAGTCTGTGTTCCCTGGACACAGCATTATTAACCCTGATGCTTTGTCTCAGTTGTGCTCAGCTGGGACTGCATGGCAGGAACTGCCCCAGCAGGGTAAGGACTTTCCTTACAGACACATTCCACTGTTGTGCAGCTTCTGAAGGGGGGCAGGAGAGCAGTAAAAGAAAATTAATAATCCTGTGATGTTCCATCTCAGCTCTGAATCTTTTATCTGGGAATGGCAACAGAAAAGCCAGGATATTGACTGGCCTTGTGAAGAAGTCTATGAGCCATTAATCAAAGTTGGGCTCTGACTGCTCTGAAGTAGCAAAATATCAATTATTAAAAAGGATAAAGGACTACAGAGAGAGAAAAGCTACACTCTTCCCTTTACATTTATAATTAAAACCATACAGCAGAGTTATTTATTCCAGGTGGAAAATTCAGAGCTCCCTCTCTTCAGTGAATGGAATAACAGAGTAATAGAGAAATCTCCTGTTGCTGCCTCCTTGTTAGAAATGTGCCTGAGCCATCCTCAGTGCTCCAGGTTTGGGCTCTGTGATTTTGGAACTCCAGCTCAGGTCCAGATGTGAAAGTCCAAGCTCTGAGTGAACAATAATCTGGAGTTTTACAGTCAGGAGCTGGGGCTCAGCTCTGCCTCTCAGTGCCACTCCTTAGGTGGTGACCTATCTGTACCAAGACCATGTTGACCCTTATGGATTCCACCAACACAATCTGGCAACTCTGAGTTTAGGCACAGCTACAAAATGCTGTTTTGTTGTGGTTTACCCCCTTCAGGCCTCTCCTTTCACCCTGGTTTACCCAAGGGAATGCAAGAAGCTTAAAAAGAATCAAGACATGTAACATGTTAGGATCCCAGCTTGCTCACACAGAAGTCACTGTACATCAGACTCACCTCAGTGATGTATGCAGTAGCATCAAAGCCTTCTCAGAGTTTAATAAATTAGTTCCAAAGTACTTATTAAAAATGAGTTTGGGACAACAGAAGAGATGCACGACTTTGATTTGACATAACCATTTTGAAAAAAAATAAACAGAAAAGAGGAAGTTTGGGTTTGGGAATATTTACTTACGACTGAGGCACTCCTCCAATCCCAAAGCCCACCAGGCCCCTCAGCACCAAGATCCAGCTGTACACTGGTGCAAAACCACTGAGGATCCCATAGTAGAGTGTCCACAACACGCTGATCTTTAGGCCCTGCATTTAACAAACCAGCATGAGGCAAAGAAACTGCTGTGACAGAAAGGAATGAAACATCAAGTAGAGCTTCAAGCTCCTTTTATTTCATGGGAGGAGAATTCTACCTCTGCCTCATCCTGCTGTACACATGTGGACTATGAACATCATGCACTGAGACACCCACAGAATACAAATACCAAAGGAGGTTGGAGTGAGGAGGGAAACAGCCTCTCCTCCTGAGTGACTGTGATAGGATCAGAGGGAATGGATGGAAGCTGCACCAGCTGAGGTGAAATGTCAGGAAACATTTTTTCACTGAGAGGGTTGTCAGGATTGGAATGACCTGTCCAGGGCAGTGCTGGAGTCACCATCCCTGGAATTATTTAAAAGGCATTTGGACCCAGTCCTTAGGGACATGGTTTAGTAGTTGGTTATGGTGTTGGTCAGAGGTGGGACTGGATGACCTTGGAGGTCTCTTCCACCCTAAGACATTCTGTGATTAGAACACACCCTAGTAAGAGTTGAAGACTTACTGTTTTTCTCCCATACTGGTCTGAAATGTTTCCCCAGAGGGTGGAGCTGGACATCATCCCCACAAACACCACCTGTGAGACAGCAGAGAAATGATCTTCCCTTTAACAACCAGACAAACAAAAGCTTCCACATGGCAGCAAAGAGAACACAAATTCACAGTGCAACTAGAAAACTTCAGCTCTGCCTCTGGGAGATGAAGCATCATGTCTGAACAACAATGTGTGGAAAGCCTTACAGAATACAGGAGCTGTCAGTTATTTTTCCTACCGAGGTGAGCAATGCAACCTGCCAGCTTGGTAATCGCCACTCACAATGAAGCTGAGGAGCTAGGATACTTAAAATCATCATTTCCATAGCATCTGCCATCTAGAAGGGGAAAAAAGAAACACCAGTAAATGACTGCCTTGAAGTGACATTGCAATAAAACAGTAATAAAATACCTTCTTGAAACAAACTTTCAGTTCAGGAAGGAGATTGAGGTGCTGGAGCTGGTCCAGAGAAGAGCAAGGAGGCTGTGAAGGGACTCACAGCACAGACCCTGTGAGGAGAGGCTGAGGGAGCTGGGGCTGTTGAGGCTGGAGAAGAGGAGGCTCAGGGGAGACCTCATCACTCTCTCCAACTCCCTGAAAGGAGGTTGGAGCCAGGGGGGGGTTGGGCTCTTTTCCCAGGCAACTCTCAGCAAGACAAGAGGGCAGGGTCTCAAGTTGTGCCAGGGGAGGTTTAGGTTGGAGATGAGAAAGAATTTCTTTCTGGAGAGGGTGATCAGGCATTGGAATGGGCTGCCCAGGGAAGTAGTGGATTCTCCGTGTCTGGAGATCTTTCCAAAGAGCCTGGATGTGGCACTGAGTGCCATGGGCTGGGAACCACGGGGGGAGTGGATCAAGGGTTGGACTTGATGAGCTCTGAGGTCCCTTCCAAGCCAGCCAGTTCTATGATTCTATGATTCTCACTCCAGAGGGGAAACAAAAGGGTTAAAGTTTGGAAAGTGCAGGGGATGCACACAGGGGAGAGGAAAAAAGCAAGAGCAGCCCTTTGAAACTGATTTCTGATTGTCCTAATGAGTGGTGACACTGGCAGAGAGGAGTCCAAGAGCCCAATCAGAAGTTTTGGGTGGGTGATGTCTGGTCATCCAGGTTCATCCACTTCCACAGCAGTTACCACAGGGATGAGCTTTCAGCTCCTTTACACAGATTCTGACAGAGCTGTTTATTACCTTATAACTCACTCCCTTTCTCCCTACTTCTGTATTTGTATTAAATATATTGAGAGATCACCTGCAGACCAAATTTCCCTGCTCATTTAGGATCTAAACCATAGTAGGCTGTAACCTTATACACAGAGCATAGCTGGTAAACACAGGCTCCAGGTACCTTTATCCTAATACCACCAGAGATGTAACACAGAGTGCTTCAGACACAGCAGAAAAATAAAAACAAAGCCTATCTTCCTGTTCTTGATAAGACCAGAAGTACTGGGTTGCTGTTCACCTGAAACAGAGATTAGAGTAACACCAACTAAGAGAGAAAATAGAGATTGTAGCTAATGGGATCAGTGTGGTAAAATCACTGCACAAAACCTGAGACTTGCTTCTGCAGAAAGAGCCCAGTTCCCTTCCCATTTGAAACCAGAACCTGAAGCAGGGAAACCAATTGAGTTTTCAAATCCTGACTTATAAGAACTTCAGAGAGGGAGAACTCAATCAGTTATTCCTTGCTGTGTCCAGCTGTCATTTCACAGTTTCAAGGAAGATTCCTTCTTTATTGCAGAATTATCTGCTTGGAGAATTTGAAATTCACTGAGATTCTCCACCTGATGATCATGCAATTGACCTTGAGAACAATTACTTGCCCATGCTAATCCAGTAATCACAGACAGCTTCCACTGGAACTTCCCAAATCCAATGGCTTCCACCGCATCTTCCACCAAGAAAGTATCTAGGAAGAAAACAGTTCCAGTGCCAGGTGTATTCCTGCCCTGCTCAGAGCCAGTTACTTATTAACAGGGTAATCTACTGAAATCTAACATTTCTAACAGAGAGCTCCTTAGCTTTCATACAGTTCCTGCTCAGGAAAGTCTCTGTGTTCTTCAGCTACTGTGCTAAAATCAAACTAATCCTAAATCCTCCTAACATCTTTTAATCAGGCAGAAGTAAATCAGCATAGCACCAAGGACCCCAGCACATGTTGGAGTGACACCTGAACTGCAGCTTCCTCTGGGGAGAAGCACATGGAACAGCATACAGAAATCCTATGCAAGAGATGGAAAGGGCAGGGAAATGTTTTAATGAGTGCAGAGCCAAACTGTAATTATTTGAAAGCAGCATTTGTGCAGGACACATCCATCTTTAACCACACTTCTGTTAAAAATGCTGACTGTCCTTGTTTCCCCCTCTGTTGCCATGACCTCATTATTTTGCTCTGTCTGAAGAAGCTGAGATATCTCAAATTCCTTTGCTCAAGCACAAGATGAAATACACAACAAAAATACATTTTGATATCCAGGTTGTTGAAACCAATTCCAGTCTCAAAGTTCTTAACACTTTGGCAGTGTTAAAAAGTACATTCACCTTGGCAAAGCTTTATCTAGGTACAAGCTGGGTAACCTCACAAAAGACAAAAAAACCCCAAGACCAAAAAGCAACCAAACAAAACCTAACTGATAAAATGAAGCAGCATCAGAAGAACTCAGGTTGTGACTTTATCCCAGGCATTTGATGTGATGGCACTGAAGCTCAGCAGATTGTTGCAGCACTCACACTTTTTTGGGCCATGTGCCAGCTGCAGCTCTCCATATGTCTGCAGACTTGCACTGAGTCTTTCTGAGACTCACAGAGCTCCCCCACACCCTGGCTGCCTCTTCCCTCAGTATGTTAATAGCTACAGCCCTGGGAAAACATCATCCTGCAAAATTTAGTGTGCTTTGTGCTCAGACACAACACTTCTCAGATCTCCTAAATGGGTGTTGCCTTCAGGGCACTCAGCACTTCCCTGCTAGGCAGAAGGCAGAGTGTGTGTACTCATCCTGTCCTGTCCTTGTCCAGGCAAGGAGGACACAGGAATGCTGCAGAGGCTTCAGGCTCAGCCCTGCAGGTGAGCCATGTGTCACTGCTCCAGCAAACTTGGTGATCTTTTAGTTTTCTCTGGAACTGGGCAGTGTTCCTAAGTCAAACCTTCTGTGTGAACCAGGTGGTGACAACTGGGTACACAACTCATGAGAGGTTCTGCTCCTGGGAATATAAAACCAAACAGAAGCAGCCCTCAGAGAACAAGGCTGCCAAATCATGATTTGCAACACCATTTCCCTGTGTTTCTTCTTCTTTCATCTGGGGCTCTTTAACTCCTCCAATGTTTTCAGCCTGCTTGCAGCATGGCTGAGGAGGCCCCACCTTTCTCCTGACTGAAAAAGCAAGCTACTCACCATCAGATGGGTTAGCAAATTCTTTAGGTACTGCAGCTCCATCCTCAAGCTCAACAGGCTCTAGCTCTGTTCGGACACCCTCAATCTGAACTTCATGTTCTCCTGAAATGACATCTTCATCTGACCTTGAGCTTTCCCCTGTGCGACGAAACTTCACCACCCTAAGAACAGAAAAATCAAGATTAAAGCTTTGGGGAGGTCTCTGCCAGGATCTGGGGGGTCAAATATTCCCTGTACTCCTTCAGTAATGCTCTCATTGCAGCAGGAATGCTTTCCTCTGGTCCTGATGTCTTGGCAGACAGACAACAGTCACAGATTTTCTTTTCTAAGGTAACCTTTGAAGATCTCAGACATAAGAACAGAGAACAAAAGCCCAGGCCCCTTGGAAATGAGACAGAGAGACAAGAAAACAACCCTGACTGCAGCAAAACTTGAGTTTCTCTCACACTTGATCTGAGGTATGCAGAGGATCTTTCACTCAGCTTAAAGGAAAGGCAAAACAAATGAGGTATCTTGAATTCAGGTTCATCTCCAGCTCCACTGAGAAGCTCAATTTTAATTTCCTTCATCTGATTTATTTTTTTAACCTCAGTACAACTGTTCTGGTTTGCATTTTCTTTCTCTGGCCCTACAGGACAACCACAACTAATTCTTATTCTCGTGCTAAAGTTGTCACTGAAGATAAACTCCTCACATGCCATGTGAAATACACACTCACAGCAGACAAGCACTGAAATGTGTATGCCCAGGAAATTACCTTTTTTATTACAAAGGGCAATTAATATCTTAATTGCAAAAGCTTTACAAGCACCTGGTTTAACTATACAGGAAGGAAACTTTTATATTTGTATTTTCTTTAAAAGGAAAACTGTTTCTATAACTTCAGCAGCCTGGTGCAAAGTTCATTGAAGCATATGGCCACCTTTTCCCCCAGATTTCAGGTCTAAAATGCCATTATTCCATGGAAATGTGACTGAAAATCCAACCTATGCTGGTTCAGTGTCCTGCTAAGCCACAAGCAAAATAAAGATGCCAATAAAAACCTTCCTGATTTTAAAGTCCCTGCTCACAACCTCCCTGTTTCTTGTTTTGCAGTGTCTGAAGGAGACTTTCAGACCTGACCCTTTTGGAGGTGATGGTTCCAGATGCTCTGGAGAGGCAGGGACTGAGCTGAAAATTGTAAATACCTCAGTGGCAACCTGGGCACAGAGCTAGCTGGGAAATTCCTGATCACAGGAAATAATAATAATGAAAAAAAAAAAAAAGTGTTTACCACTTAGGAAGCTATGAAACAAATTAACACAAACTAAGGAAAAAAAGAGTGGGATTTATTGTTCCATAAATGCAAATTCTTCACAGCTGAAACACCTGAGACAGCTGCATTATTTGCAGTATCTCACAGCACCAAGTCACCTGCATTAAAGGCACTTCAGAACAGTTTCCTGAGAGGTTTTTGTTTGTTTGGGTTTTTTTAATAATAAAAAGATTGGGGCAAATGGCCTAGTGAAACCACAGATTCCTTCTCCTGGCAAGCTGGACACATCCACACTAAGTTATTAAAAATAACTGGAGTTTGTGTCCATTTTCCCAACTTATTCCCAATGGGATGGAACAGTTTGCTCTGTCACTGATGCTCATTAACATTTACAATGTTAATTACAACACTTAAGCATCTATTCCCTGCAGAGTCCTTGGTTTATAAATAGGAATATGTTTCCAAGCACCTGCTAATGGAGCATTAGGAGGAATGCTTGTTTTTAAAGAAAACATTTTGCAGCCATGGAAAGGAAGCACCGATGCTTTTATCACCTTTTTATTTGATTATTATTTTTATTGATTATTATTTTTTAACAGAACCAGCAAGCACATCCCAGCAGAGAGGAGTTCCTCCCAAATAACAGCATTTCCCTCTGCAACAACCTTTGCTTCTCCAAACCGTGCAGTTAGCAAATATCGGTGCCTCTTTGCAAACAAACCTTTGCAAAAAAAATCAAAAATAAACCCCAAAGCTCTGCTCTGCAACCGGGGAGGGAGCCGAGGCTGCTGCCTTCCCCCCTGATACCAGTATTTACTGATACAAGCCACCGTGCTAATGCTAGAGTAATGAAAAAAAGATGTCTTTTAGCACTTCCGTGCTTTTATTCCACCTTATTTTTACTGTCCTCAAGTTTATAAAAATAATAATAATTAAAAAAATATATAAATGGAGTGAATTTACATAACAAACGGATGCCTGGATGCCCCGGGGTGCTGAAGCCAGGCGGTTCTGCAAGGTTGGGGCCCAAAGCCCTTCGGAGAGAGAACTGGTGAAACGAAACCAGTCCCCGGGATTCCCAATCTTCCCGAATTGCCCGAAGCCCCGCGCACTCCCGCTCCCCAGGCAGCAGGGTTACTCACGGCAGCTGTCTCAGCTGGAATAAATCATCCTCCATTGCCGGGCTGCGTCTGCAGGAGCTGCGCTCATCCCTCCCGCATGGCGCGGGGAGAGGCAGCGAGGTGCGGGAGGGAGGGAGGTGCGGGAAGGAGGGAGCTGAGGGACGGATCTGCGGGGAGGGAGGGAGGGATGAAGGGATGGAGCTGCGGGAGGGAAGGATGGAGCTGCGGGGAGGGAGGGATGGAGGTGCGGGAGGGAGAGAGCTGAGAGAGATGGAGGGAGGGAGCTGCGGGAGGGAGGGATCTGCGGGGAGGGAAGGATGGAGGTGCGGGAGGGAGGGAGAGAGCTGCGGGGAGGGAAGGAGCTTAAGTAGGGATGGAGCTGCTCGAGGGAGGGATGGATGGAGAGAGGGATGGAGCTGCGGGACGCTGGAATGGAGGGAGCTGCGGGGAGGGAGGAAGCTGCGGGAGGGATGGAGCTGCGGGGAGGGAAGGAGCTGAGGTAGGGATGGAGATGCTCGAGGGAGGGATGGATGGAGGGATGGAGCTGCGGGAGGGATAAAACGGGCAGGCATGGAAGGAAGAAACGACTCGGCTCAGCTCAGCTCGGTTCGGTTCAGCTGGGCTGAGCTGGGCTGGGCAGCCCCCTCCCCTTCCTGCCCCACTGAGTTCCCGTGTCCCTGCCGGTCCCCTCGGGCAGGGTGCAGTGAGAAGGAGGGGATGGAGGCATCCAGCAGGAAAATCACCTTGGTGTGGAGGGCTCTGCCCCCAGGGGGGCTCTGGGGGTGCACGGCCCCAGAACTGGTGGGTTGTGGTGAGGGGCTCCACAGAAAATGGTGTTAGTAGGTGTGGTGAGCTGGCAGGGTGTCCCTGCTGGGTGCCCTGTGGGTGCAGGGTGGGGGCTGTTTGTAAGAATCTGTTTGTAAGAATCTTGGTTACTTACCTGGAAAATAAACTGTCACCCTGGCAGATCTGTGCCTGTTGGCTTCTCCTTCAGCTGGAAGGGACAGTTTGGGCAGGCAGAGAAAAACCTGTGGGGGGAAATGAAGAGGAAACGGATGACTCAGGGGCATTTGGTGAGGTTAAAATCTAAAACACATGTGAGAAAGTAGAGAAATGGCCCCAGATCAACACAGTTGTGTCCAGTGAAGGCAAGTCTCACCTGCTGCAGTGAGGAGGAAGAAGAATTAAGGTGTAAAAGTCCAGGGAGCAGTGGGTGCTGCAAGAGGCAGGACAAATGCAGAGCAGAGTTATTGCAGGGACTGGGACCAACCTCAGCTTCAGAGGACCCAAGGAGCCTGCTCTGCTCCACTGGGTAAAAACCTGTGAATAAAGTCAGGACAAGAGGAGTTGTTAATGACCCAGGGGGTCCCAGGACAGGATTTCTCCCCCAAACATGAGCTCACAGTGACTCTGGGTTGCTTCTCCCCAATTAAAAACTGTCATTTTTCAAGCAAAGCTTTGGCTCGTGTGCTCACTGCAAAAGCAACAGTTTTCCTGTTAGAATACAGCAGCTAAATTATTTTTTTCACTAAATAAGGGACAGAAGCAACAATTTTCTTTTTAGAATACAGCAGTTAAATTATTTTTTCACTAAATAAGGGGCTGGTAAGCTGAAGGGATGGGATGGAGCCTCTCAGCAGTCTCCTGGGTTTCATGTGTGTGAGGCAGAACTGCAGATGGATGCTGCAGCTCTCAGGACAACTTTATTTCTTCTCATCCTTCTCCTCTCCTCTCCCCAAAGTTCAGCGGTTAAAACCAAACAAAGACAAAAATGACAGCATTAGGAGGAGAGAAAACAGAGCAAAGCCCCCAAAAAGCAGAGAGGGGGGGTCAAGGAGCATGGAGGAGCCTGAGGGCTGGGGTGAGCTCTGGGGCAATGCAAGCTCTTTTCTCTCCGTGGGGTTTGGAGGGTTTCACAGAAATCTTTTTGTGGGAAAAGACCTTTAAAGTCATCGAGTCCAACCGTGCCCCCAGCACTGCCACTAACCCGTGGCCCTCATGGCTTTTAAACCTCTCCAGTGACGGTCACTTCACCACGCCCTGGGCAGCCTGTGCCAGGCCCTATCCGTGAGGAAATCTGTCCTAAAATCCTATCTCAACCTCCCCCGGCAATCTGTCCTAAGATCCCACCTCAACCTCCCCCGCTGCAACCGGACCTCGTGGGATTTACGCCTCCCACCTCCTCCCCACAGCTTCGAGCCATCTCCCCCCGCTGCCGCCATCCCCTCAGGGGCTGCCGGGGGACTGAGCGGCGCGGGGATCGGTGCCTGTTCCACCCGCTTTGCCCGGGCCTTGCCCGCTTCTCCGCCATTGCCCCCTCCTTAGCAACCGCCCGTTGCTAGGGCCGGTCCGTTCGCTCTCCGCTCCCCCGCGCCCCACTTCCGGCCTCCCGCCTCCTCGTCCGCCGCGCCGCATACCCGCGGGGCGCTGGTTCCGGCGGGGTGGCGACGATGCCGGGCGGTGCGGCCGAGACGGTGCGGAGGGTGCTGCGGGTCGGTTCGGCGGCCAGGTGAGGCGGGACAGAGCGGGACAAGGGCCGGGAGGGACACCGGGACCGGGTGAGCGGCGTGGCGAGGCCAGCGGCTCCGGACGGGCCTTGCCCCAGCACCGCTGGGAGCCCCGCGGCTCCTCAGGGACCGGGTTTATTTCGTTTATTTTTTTCGCTGTTTTTTCTCCTTCCCCCCCCTTTATCTTTCAGGTATAAAGTGATGAAGAACTGGGGTGTTATCGGGGGGGTGGCAGCGGCGGTGGCAGCGGGGATGTACGTGCTGTGGGGGCCGATGACCGAGAGGAAGCGGCGGAGGAGAGGTAGGGAGGGAGGGGAGGTCACATAAACCTCTGAGCACATAAACCTCCTTATTTATTTATTTTTTTCCCTCTTTTCTGCCTCTTTATTCTGCGTTTTTAGACTGCAGAGCGACCGTGTTCTGTCTGGGAGAAGCCCAAGTCTCCCGATCAGCAGGGTTGTACAGGAATACCCCATTAATCCCTGTTATTAACCCTGGGGTTTTCATACCCCATTAATCCCTGTTATTAATCCTGGGGTTTTCATAACCCTGAGCTGAGGAAAAGGGAAAAGGGTCCCTGGACACAGCTCTTGGGAGCAGCAGGAATCCCGAGGGCTCCTGCTGGATGTGCTGGAACCAAGAATTGTACAGTTTGTACAGCAGCTCAGGGATAATCCAGAACCTTAGTGCTCTGGATACAGATCAGTCCCTTCCAAGTAAGAAACTGGTGGGTTTTTTAAGTTAAATTGAAAGAGTTTTCACAGCCCTGCAAACCTCAGAGACCACCAGCTGTGTGACACTGGGTATTTGCTGTTGTACATCCTGGAATCCCAGAATCATGGAATCCCAGACTGGTTTGGGTGTGAAGGGACCTTAAAGCTCCTGCAGTGCCACCCCTGGGCAGTGTCACCTCCCATCCAACCTTCAGCACTGCCAGGGATGGGGCAGCCACAGCTTCTGGGGACAACCAGGGGCTCAGCACCCTCACAGGGAACAATTTCTCCTTTAAATCCACCCTGAATCCACCCCAGGCTCTTGTAGTTTCATGAGGTGAATAAACTGATATAATCTGATACCTTAACACGACACTTGCTGCTGAAAAGTTAAGGTTTTCCCAGGCTTTAGGGTGTGAACTCTTAATATTTCTGTTTGCAGGGCTTGTGCCTGGGCTTCTCAACCTGGGGAACACTTGTTTCATGAACTCTCTGCTGCAAGGTTTATCTTCCTGCCCCTCTTTCATCAAGTGGCTGGAGGAATTTACAGCCCAGTACAGGACAGAGCAGCCCCAGCCCTCTGAGCACCAGTACCTCTCAGTCACTTTGCTGCATCTCCTCAGAGGTACTTCAACATTTCCACCTTGTGATAAACTCAGCAGGAATTCTTTAACATCAATTTATCATTTACAGCCTCGTTTTCTAAAGGAAAGAAGCTTGGGTGATAGTCTGATTTCCCTCCACTAATTTTAACCTCGAGTTCCAACAACTCTCACTGAGGAGCAGAGACCCAAAGGGCTGTAAATTGGATTTGCCTCACCTGGCAATGGAGCAGCAGCCACCCCAGCCCTGAGTGCTCAGCTCTGCAGAGGTTTGCCAGGGGCAGCAGGGGTCTGAAAATGTGGCTGTGGGACCCATTGCCATGAGGTGTCAGGTGCACTGAGTATTGGGAGTTAAAACTGTGTGGAAAAGGACTCAGTAAAACTCAGTAATTGGGAAAATCTCATCACAGTGAAATGGGCACTCAGAATTCTGTCTGAAGGAGAGTGCATTATCAAGTAATACAAGCATTTTTTTCCCAAGCTTGCTGTTTGGGCTCTTAAATGAGAGATTTGGTATGAGGTTGGATGAAAATGCTGAAGCCTCTGTGCCCTCTTTGCTTGCCCATTTCACTTGCCCTGTGCTAAATCTCTGTGCCAGTTACATCCTATTTCAGCACTCCCAGTCCAACCTGTCTGGTTAGGTGACACCATGGGGCAGAGACTCTGTGGCATGTAAAGTACCAGTTTTTACCCAATTCACCAGTAAAACAACTGTCTTTCCAGACAGTGCTTGTTCTGTCAGTATCAACTCAGAAACCTTTCACTTTGCACTCAGTCAGCCTGAGTCAGAAGAGAATGGTAATTAATTAATCTCTGATTGCCATTGTCTTCCTGCCTTCAGAATAACTCTGCTGTAATCCATGGCATGATGTTTAAGTAACAAACAGCCTAAAATAAACATACCCAACTCCTGCTAACATCTCTAAATGCAATGTTTCCAGCTTTATCCTGTCAAGAGGCTGCAGAGGATGATGATGTCCTGGATGCAAGCTGCCTGCTAGAAGTCCTACGGATGTACAGGTGGCAGATCTCCTCATTTGAAGAGCAGGTGATTGTGGAATCTGCACCTCTCAGGGACACAAAACTGCAGCTGTGGTACTAAAAGCCCTGTACTAAAATCTTAAGCTTTGCCATAGTAAAAAAGTTTTGCTTAAAAAAGGGAAAAGCACCATGTGATTGATTGATTGATTGATTGGTTAATAATGTTTGGAGGTTTCTGGGGAATTTGTTATGGAAACCCTGGCTGCTTCCCCATACTTAAGTCCCTTCAGATTTGGTGCAGTGGAGCCAGCAGTAATCAAAGAAAGGGGCACAGCCCTTAGGGTGTTACAGCTGATGGGTCTGTGCTGATGTGCCACGCTGCTTGGAGGGATGGACTCCACCAGGATTCCCAGATTTAGTTACATGGAACATACAAGATGGCTAAATGGCTAAATTCTTGTAATTTCAGTATTCTCAGCCCTTATTTAAGTGCAGCTGGCTGACCTCACTCTTAAATATCATTTATACTTCAGAGCCAAAGCAAACAGCAGGGGTTTCAGCTGCACTTTCTTTTGAAGTCAAGGACAGCAGGCATTTGTGCATTCTTTTTTCTTTCTTTTTTGTTTTTTTTTTCTCCAAGTATTGCAGTCTCTTGAGTTTATATGGCCCAGAATATTTGAATAATGTGTGCTGTTAGGAAGTTCAGCTTTACAGAAAAAGCTTCTTGGCAAGACTGCAGTGGATGCACAAGTGATCACTGTCGAGACATAAGGTGGTGGGCTCTCAGCAGTCATTTTTTTTGGTGATAAATACATATATATAATATGTGATGGAGTCATAGTATATTCCTGGAATACATCTTGACATCTTTTGGTTTTGCTTCCCCTAAACCTGATGCCTCTGTTTAACAGGATGCCCATGAACTCTTCCATGTCCTTACCTCCTCCTTAGAAGACGAGCGGGATCGCCAGCCCCGGGTGACACATTTGTTTGATGTCCATTCCCTGGAGGTGACTCCTTTACCACTCTCATTTCATTACCAGAAGCCTCCTGCTCTGCCTAGGCTCCTAAGTGTGTCCAGTATCAAGTGGCTGTTTAGAAATGGAAGACATTTTAGTTGTTTTTACAAAGCTGTTCTTCAGTGTCTTGGTATTTCCCGACAAGTGAATCCATAGCCCAGGGAATCCAAAGAATCAAAACTCCTGTTCTGTAAGCAAAGGTGTTTGAATTCAGTGCTCCCACTTTCATGAGGGCTTCTGCATTCCTAAATCCATGGGAGATCAGGATTGAAATACCAGGACTGAATGCTTAGGTGGAACAGGAGTCCATCCAAGCAGTTATTCTTATCTGTAAGGATAGAAAGCTCCAAAATGGACATTTATGGAGTCATCCATTTGGAGGTGAAGTTTCTCTTATCCCCCAGTTTAGTGGCAAACTTGATGCACATGGAAAGTTCCTCTTTTTGTCTAAAATGTACACAAAACGTTTATAAAACCTGTTATGCTTTTGTTTTAATGCTCTGAGGCAGAGAATTATCAGATGAATTATTCACTTTATTAGCAGTGTTGTTTTTGTCAATGATCAATCTGCTGTGTATTAGGATTTTTTGCCTTCCTCAAATATAAAGAGACAGGAAACCCCCCACAATTGTTCTGTTGTCAGAAAAGCATGTTAAGGATGAAACAGCAACATATTTAATGCTTTCAGAGGTAGGGTTAATGAAATCTTTTATCTTCCTCTGTAGCAGCCAGAAATAAAGCAAAAGCAAATAATCTGCAGAACAAGAGGTATGACATTTTCAATTCTGAAATATTTGTAATGGAGTTGCTTTGTTTCTTATGGGGATAATATTAATTAATCTTTGTCAGTGTTTGATCAAAATATAGCTGTAAAAAACAAAACCCAAGCAACCAAAATAGCTGTCAGTGGGACAGAACATGTTTGAGAGCAGTTACTTTTGTTACCGTGGGCCACAGATGTGGAATTTTAGTGGTGAACACAGAGGTATTGAAAATAACAGGACAATTCCCTTGTGTTTCAGGGTCTCTTCCCCCTGTGTCAAGTCACTGGAAAGCTCAGCACCCCTTTCATGGCAGGCTGACCAGCAACATGGTTTGCAAACACTGTGAACACCAGGTATGACAGTGTGTGTCCTGCAGCATGTGTCTCACTGACCCACTCTGTGGGGCTAACAGCTTATCAGAGAGAACAGTGAACATCCAGCACCACACCTCTCACATACTGAGAATCCACTCACATGGGCAGTGGTGCAGGAGGAGCTGCTCACTGAAGCTGCACAATCAAAGCCAAATGAAGTGGCAGCCCAATTATCCAGAGGGAGGAGGTGGAGATAGCCTGGAGGAAGAAAAAAATACAGAAAGTAAATCTCATTTGTAGACCAAACCCTAAAGAGTCCATTTCATACCTTATCAAAACCTTGCCACCAAATCTGAAGTGAACAGAAGCAGTGAAGCAGCACTTGTTGTACCCTGGGAAAGCAGGTGGGTCTGACCTTCCCACCAGGTAACTGAGGACAGCAGAGGCCAAATGTTCATCTGGGGTTGGGTTTTTTTGCACTGTCTTAAGTTTTAGCTCACTAAGAATGTGGAATATTTTCTTGCAGAGTCCTGTGAGGTATGATACCTTTGACAGTCTCTCCCTGAGCATTCCAGCAGCTGTGTGGGTATGTATCCCTCCCTTCTTCCTGCTCCCACAGCTTTATTTCACTAGTGGATTCTAAGATTCTGCAGCCCAAGGTGCTGTAGCTGCAATTGATATAAATAATCTTGTTGTGCTAATACAGCACCTTGTCACTCAGGTATTGCTACAAACGAGCAGCTAGTGAAACAAACAGGACTTTGTTTGACACCACTAGGTTTTTCTGTGTCTCCTGGTGGAGTATTTAGTCCTTTGTGTGTAATTTGAACAGACCAGATCATATCCCAAGGGCTCTTTCTGGCAGTCTTGGAAGGTGACCTTTGGGTGCTCTGTCCCTGTGGTGACAGCACACGAGTTACCCAGCTCAAGCTTTTGGATCAACTGGAAGTTGTTTCCAGTTCTTTTTGGCTCTCTGAATGACAAAACACTGCAGCTTTTGGGGGACAAAATGGGCAGGGTATTTTTTTAACTATAATGGGTTGTTCCTTCATGTCTGCTGGCCAGTTGTCTTTCCAGACAAGTAGGAACTGCTTGGATTCACAGAAGCTCTGACTCATACCTATGGAATACACTCCTGGAAAGCTAGGAGTGGGATTTGGAGATTATCTTTTGCTCTTGATGTTTTATTTTATACCATCAATGAAGAGTATGCCCATCATAGAGTATGCCCATCATGCCTGGCAGTCCACAAGGAAGGAATGCCTAAATTCAATTAAATGCTGTATTTCCCTACAGAAAGGGTCAGAGTGCAAAAAGTGCTGGAACTTTAGAGGAAAACAGTAACAGGGCCAGGAATCTGTAGTTTAAAGCCCCACTAAAGGAGTTGCACAGGGAATCAGAGCTAGTGTTGCAGCCAGAGGCTGCAGTGTTCCCCATCTTTACTCCAGGCTGAGGAAAAATCCTCACAGTTACTTAAAGTTCTGTGCTCAAAGCCATCTAGCCAGTTTCCTCAAGAAATAAGTTTGCAATTCTCTAGTTTCTGTGGAAGAAATAATGAAAGAATCCTTTCACAAAGTTAAGTGGTGTGGACCTTAAAATTGCTGCAAATAATAATTATTTTTTTGTTGTTCTAAGGGTCGTCCTATGACACTGGATCACTGCCTCCATCATTTCATCTCCTCTGAATCTGTGAAGGATGTGGTGTGTGACAACTGCACTAAAGTATGTCATTTTTATTTATAGAGCCTTCCAGCTCAGTTTTAAACCTGCTGACAGGTTATGGCTACACTTTTCCACTCCTTTCTATGTGACTTCAGGAAAGCCTCTGGCCCACTTGGGATTTCTTGTATTTAAAATGGAGCTCTTATCTCACTGAATATTTTTAAGCTTTATTTCTTACTAAGATTACAAAATTGACAAATATTTTATTCTCTAATAACCAGGTATTAAGATACTTGGGATAATTCTTTTGCTCTGGGATTGGACAATTGCCTGTAATTAGTTGGTAGCACAGAGCCAAAGTGGCTTGTCTGAAACCCAAGAGAGGTGGCAGAGAGCCACACATCAACCTGGGCCTGAAAATGCTTGATTTTGCTCATTTCTGCTTGATTTTGATTTATGATTCTGATCCATCAGCACAGGCCAAATTCAAGTTCCTAGAAAACTGTAAATGTAATTAATGCACTGCAAATAGTTCTTGTCTGCAGTGTGCAGAGCTGCTCTGTTGGGTGCAGTCTGACCCAGCAGCTCATCAAATGGCTCTTAATTGTTTCCTTTTGATTTCAGATCCAGGCAGAAGGGACTCTGAATGGACAGAGCATAGAAAACCAGAGAACAACATTTGTTAAGCAATTAAAGTTGGGAAAGGTGAGAGAAGCTAACACTCCAAAGCTGGTTTTTTTTAAATTGTGACATATTTGTAGGTATTAAGGCCTCAATTCAGCAAAACCTCAGATTCTCTAGCTTTAAGAACATGAGTATTCTACTGTTAGTCAGCAAAACACTTCAGTGTGAGCTTGGCTCAGTGGCAGTTCATGTGTCTTGCATTAATTCTTCTTAACTTCCTTGGTAAGTTAAGTGATTTTTGTGTACAGTGTTTGTAGGACCTTTAGCAGTTGCATGTTTCAAAGAAATTCAGATGTTGTAAACACATCTGGTTTAAACAAGTTGAATATGCTGCTAAACATCATATAATTATATATCTGATGCAATGCATCATATAATAGTATGTAACAACCAGATAATGCAGAGGACAACAGGGTCCTCTGGTCTGTAATTAAGAGCCTCAGGTGCTGTTAATAATCACGTGTACTTATTGACAGAAGTTAATCCTGGCATGACTCTGGATGTCAGATATTTATAACTCCTTCATCTTTTTTTCCCCCATAGTACTCTCACTGTGCAAAGCCATTCCTTAACAAGTATTAGCCAGTATCTTGCCATAACTCACTGCAACAAGTTCCAATCCTCATTTCTACCTCACAGATCAACAAGCTCCCTGGCACTGACTGGTGGGCTTTTTAGGAACATGGATGTATTTTTATAGATTTTTTTCTTTCTTCCATTTGGGAGAAAATAATGCCCATTATCAATCCTTCTGCACGAGCAGAAATGGCAAGAGAATTGAGAGGTATCTTGGGGATGCTATTGCCAGTGAGCTTGGAGGCAGTTCAGTGATGGATTTCCCTAGACTTACCAGTTTGGTCAGTGTGCTTTTCACTTGGACAGCTGCTTCTCTTCCTGTAAAATGTTTTTTGGCTCTTTTTTCCTATGGAATATTGCTGAAGCTCCCTCAGTGTTTGTGCATCCATCTGCAAAGGCTGAGCTGGTCAAACCAAGGCACTCCCCTGAAACGACAAGAACACGTCCAGTTCAATGAGTTCCTCATCATGGACATCTACAAATATCACATCCCTGTCCATAAATCAAGCCAGAAGGAGCTGAATCAGAAAACCTCTGAAGAGGCAACACCTGGAACAAAGGATGGGAGAGCAGTAAAACCTTCAGGTATTTATTTTGAGAAGCAATCTGTTGTGTATTTCTGTGTTTCAGTGATAAAAGCTGCAGAACAGACAGAAGAGCAGGATCTTTATTTGGGTCTCTCAGCAAGCAGCAGGAGATCCTGCTCCAAGTTTACAGTTCAGTTTTGAGAATTGGAGTTGATCCTACTAAAAAAACTTACAAACAAGCAAAGAAAAATCCCAGATAGCACATAAGTCTCATGTTTCTTGTCCAGAGGATGAAAGAATGTTGAATTTGAGGGATTATCTTGTTAGTGATCTCTCCTGAGGCTTCAGGACAAGCAGAGAAAGAATGCTGGGGATGGTGATGTCTTCAGAAACAACCCAAGTCTCACTGTAGTCCTGTCACTTGGGCAGCTCAGTGCTGAGTTGGGATTTTGTGGTCATTTTCATATTTCTGTCATGTAGAAACAATGACTGCTGTGTTTGGGGGTGAGATGATGCTCCTCTGCATCTCTTAAGGGACTGTGAGGTGTAATGAGTTAAAATAAGTAAAATCCTTTCATATTCTGTGATGAAAGGCAGGGCAGGGATAGAAGGAGTGTTATTAACAATACTACCAGTAGCTTTTCAGTTAACTTACTGAATATCTGCTTTCTCTTGCAGATGCAGAGCAGCTGTCTGGTCCCAAACCACTCTTTAGGAATGGTGCCTGCTCCTCTTCATTTTTAATGCCCTCAGGAACTTTCCCACTTGCTCCATTCCCTGAGTGCAGGTAAGTTGGGGATTTGTGCCCTATCTTGTACTTTGTCTCTTTAAATTTAGTCTTCTTTTATCCTGTCTTTATGATCAGGCTGCATAGTCTTAACATCTAGGTCCTCTGCAGAATTGTTTTGCTGTGCTCTTGGATGACTTCAGTGTTGTGTTTGGCTCCATTTCTCTTCTAGAAAAGAGAGTAGATTACAAGCAGAACTCAAAATCTCCTTTCTTTGTTCTGTGGGGCAGTAAATCATCCTGAGTAGTCATGATCTTATTCTTGATGCTTTCTTCTGCTCCTTTTCATTTCCTTATCCTGATTTTAAAAGCTTTGCAAGAAATGCATACATCTCATAGATTTTTTTCCATTTTCTTTAACAAACTCAAGTTGCTGCTGCCATGACTCTGCTCAGTAAATCAGCCTTGCTGCTTTTCTCCTGATAATCTGTTTTCTTGCCCTGTGAGAACATTCCCTTGTTTTCAGGCCAGTGACCAATTCTGTTATTTCTACACCACTTCTTCTATCTCCAGTTGCATGTTTTCCCCAGGGGCAAGACAATTCCCACACTCACTGTGTGAAATGAGAAGCCTGGAAACATTTTGTGCTAAATGCTTGTTAGGAAAACAGTCCTGGAAAGTGTATCCAGGGTTATCTCTGGGTTACCTCTGCATTCTTGCCTCTTTTTTAGGTAAAAGCACATTCTTCTAGGCTAGCTTTGCTGTGCTTTAAGAACTGCATCGTGGCACATCAGTGGGGTTGATGGGAAATGCTGCTGCAGGATTCAGCCAGGTTCTGCTGCACAGCCCCCCTGCAGGATAAACTTTTGAAATAAACAGTTTGATTTTCTTGATAGTAGAACAAGCTAGCACTGCAGTGAAGCCTTGGCATCCAGAAACATACTGGGCCCCTCAGTTTAGGAAGGAGATTGAGGTCCTGGAGCGGGTCCAAAGGAGACAACTGGGCTGGTGAAGGGATCACTCACAGGAGAGGCTGAGGGAGCTGGGGGTGTTGAGGCTGGAGAAGAGGAGGCTCAGGGGAGACCTCATCACTCTCTGCAACTCCCTGAAAGGAGGTTGGAGCCAGGGGGGGGGTTGGGCTCTTTTCCCAGGCAACTCTCAGCAAGACAAGAGGGCAGGGTCTCAAGTTGTGCCAGGGGAGGTTTAGGTTGGAGATGAGAAAGAATTTCTTTCTGGAGAGGGTGATCAGGCATTGGAATGGGCTGCCCAGGGAAGTAGTGGATTCTCCGTGTCTGGAGATCTTTCCAAAGAGCCTGGATGTGGCACTGAGTGCCATGGGCTGGGAACCACGGGGGGAGTGGATCAAGGGTTGGACTTGATGATCTCTGAGGTCCCTTCCAACCCAGCCCATTCTATGATAGCTGCAAGGCAGGGTGTCTCCTGCTCTAAAAGGGAAATTTCAGCTCAAAGAGCAGGCAGGGGGTGCTGTATGTGTGTGCTGACCCCCTTGTCCCTCTCCTCCAGCTCCCCCGTGTACCTTTACCGCCTGATGGCAGTGGTGGTCCATCACGGTGACATGCACTCGGGTCACTTCGTCACTTACCGCCGGTCCCCTGCCTCTCCCAAGAGCCCCCTCCCGGTGAGCAGCCAGTGGCTCTGGGTTTCGGATGACACAGTCCGCAGAGCCAGCCTGCAGGAAGTCCTCTCCTCCAGCGCTTATCTGCTGTTTTACGAACGCGTCCAGTCCCGGGTGCAGCACCAGAGCTCGGGGGGGAGGGCTGAGGAGTGATGAAGAGAGGAGCAGGACTTTGCAGGGAATCCCTGCTATGAGATGGACTCTCACCTCCTCTCTGTTATGCAAAATAACCCACCGCAGGCCCTTTAATTTCCTCCCTCCCTCCCTGGCAATGGCTGGCTCCTGCTGGGAGCTGGGTTTTCCTACCAAAATTACATGACCCAAAGTTGGTCTGCTAAGGCTGTGCAGCCCCAAGTCTTGTCTGTGTTAGAGAAGCATTTCTCCTCTTGGGCAGCACTTCTGACAAGGTGACAGCTCTGAAACAGCCGTTCCAGACAGGGCCTCTTCCCCAGGCTGCACTCCATCTGCTGGCACAGAGGTGCATCTCCAAAGGGAGATGCTGAATCCCACACCTTTCACTGAAGAGGGGAGCCCCAGGAAGGGCTGGTGGGAAGCTGCTGTTATCAAAGGCAAGGATTGAAGAAACAAAGTGCCTTGAGCTTATCTGAAGAGCAACACGACCATTATCTGAGTCTGCTGCATGTCAGCTGTGTTCTCAGCAATGCCTCCAGATGATGGGATGAGCTGCTCATGGAATCAGCTTCCTCCTGCCAGCCCAGCTCATCAGCACAGCCAGGCAGCTCTGCAGAACATGCATCATCCAAAAAACTACTCCCCTCTTCACCTCATCCTCCTAATATTTCAGCTCTTTACTTCTGATTCAAAGTGCAGTCTCCTTTTTTTTTCTGGGAGAAGGGATAAATTCTTTTACCTATGAAGAGCTGAGACCCTGATTTATTGCTCTGGAATGAAAAGACAGGAGCATTTGCTAGCAATTGTAATTTCCTTTGTCACTACTGACTGTTTCATGTGGTTGCTTGTAGTATTGACTACAGCTTTTAATGCTGTGATTTCAAGGCTACTGTTGTTGGGGTTCTGGAGCTGCCCCTCCAGTTTTTAATGCTGAAAACTGCCATTTCTCACTCAGATCCTTGCCATCTGCCTTGCAGTCAGGCTTTTGAGCTGGGACAGGTTGTGATTGTGAGTCCAGCAACACAAACATCTTTGTTAAGATAGAGCAGACAGGGCTGAGAGTCTGTCACTCTGTCACTGCACTATGGACACAGAAGTCAGGTGCACTTTGAGGCACTGGATTGTTTGATGTGTTAAAAAAAAAATAATCCCAAACAAAGGGAGGAAGAAGCAGCAAAAATTATCCCTTTTGACTGCTTTTAAGTTACCAAGAATTCATTATCTAGGCTGGTTTTAGCTTTTTTCTACCCTTGTAAGCTTGAAGGAAAATAAAGGCTAATTCATCAGCCAAGCTCTTGCAGAGTAGAACAGCAACTAAGCTTGCAAATGTTAACAACTGTCTTAATAATATTTTTTTAGGGCAACTTTGTACCTCATATATTCATATTGCTGCACAGACCTCATAGACATTCAGAGCTTCTTAATGGGAAGCTCAAAACCAGCCAAAACAGGAGTGGTAATGGATGTATGTGAAAAACTCATCATTCCAGGGCATGGATCACAATTCCTGCTCCAATTAATGCTCATAATACATCAAATAGTTTTTATAAGCCCAGCAACACACTAGTTCCTGAGAAACCTCCCTATTTGTGCTAGGTCTAGCATGGTTTTAACCTTTCTGTTTTATGGAGAAACAAGAAAAAAAAAAGAAACCTAGGATGATGCAAAAAGCCAAAAATGCCCTGGCCATTGAACTGGCAGATTTGCAGCAGCTAAGAGGAGAAAACCCTCCCTTCTGGGCAGCAGGAGCTCTGTAAAGCAGTGCTGGGCATCACCTAAGGAAAAGTACTGTGTAAAACATCTCACTCCAGCAGGTCTGCCATTTGTACATCAAAACTTCAAATCATTTTCACTGCCAGCAGTGTGTATTCTGCAATATTTATTCTCAGTGGGGTCTGTTTAGAGGTTTTACCTCTGAATTTTTGGGAAGTTCATCTGAACAGGTCACTTTGTTTAGAAAGCAGTGATGCTGGAGGTGGGTCAGAACATATGCACACGACAGACAAAGTCTTTAACTTATCAGCTTCTAACAGAGACATAAAGCTACCTACCCCAAGGTTCAACTGGTTTTCTTTTCCTTTGGCACAGAGCTGCTTCCCAGCAGGGGTGAGTCTGATCAGAATGAAAGCAGAGGTGCTGTATGACACTCACAGTCTGCTCAGTTTCTGCAGGTTTACTCTGAAAGCTTCCTCGAGGGCTACAAAGGTTGAGCAGTCAGTGTTTGTTCTAGCTTTCCCTGTGAGGAAGGAGTAGACAGTCCTGGCTTAGCTATTGGTGTGAGGAAGGAAGTATCAGCACCTCAGTCCTGGTCCTGAGCTGTGCTAGGTACTCCCAGCTTCCTGTGAGCAAGACCCTTTGCCCCCCAGCCCTCACCTGTTGCAGTCACTGGGCTCTGTGCAGGCACGAGGCTCATCAGATGCTCTGACTTGGTACTCACAAGCTTCCATGGTGCAGAAAATGTTAATAAAATGTAAAAGGCTAAAAACCATCAGATAACCTCCAAGATGACACCTCTGTGTTTGGATTATTCTTGTCTTATTTTGTGTGTTATTTAAAACGTATGATAATGTAGTCAAACCACTGCACTGCTGTTTGAAGTTGTGTTTTCACTTCAGGTATTTTTGTAACTGTACAGTAGCAATAAAGGAACAAACTTATTTAACAAAGGAGCTGTTCATGTGTGGTGATGTCTTCCTCCTGAGCAGTACAAGGGTTTTACTCATGATTAGTACCAATCAGTGGCACCACAGCAACGTTTCATGGAGACTCCGGGCATTTAAAGTCAGTGGCTGCAGTCTTTGTTATCAGGTTACCAAGCACACTGCCTCCTCTCCTGGTTTAAGTTGCACATCTGGTACCTTGGATCACCAGGGACAGCAAGTTAAAAAATGCAGAGTTATGTTGGGGAGGAAAACTGCTGTTTTCAGAGCCAAAAGCCCAGGTGCTTGCTTGCTGAACCCTTCACTTCTTGGCTGTGGCCATGACTTTTCGGAAGGTGAGGTTGATCCTTGGGGCAAGCACTCTCCTGCGGGTGGGCAGGCTGTGGTACCAGTACACATTGGTGGGGTACTTCATCAGCAGCAGGCTCCCGTGGGCCAGCTGCAGTTTGATGGGCTTCATGTGGCACGTGGCATTTTTCCCTCTGGAATCACAGTGCCTGAAAACAAAGTCCCTGGAAGCTCCAAAGGACACGGAGGCAATGGGGCTGCGTGGCACCAGCTCCCTCTCATCATCCCGGTGTTCACCAATGTGGTCCTCACCATCTTTGTATCTGTAGTGAGCAGAGATTTTAGCTCAGTTTGTCCACCCATGCAGTCAAACTCCCCCCTGATGTGCCCACAGTGTTGCACGGGTGGTGCAACTGAATTTTAAGACATACCTGTTAATAAGAACAAAATTAAAAGTGTGTCCTGTCTCCAAAGCAACACGGTCTCTGATGCGGGTGAGGACTGGGATCCATGGTTTAGGAGAGAAGGTAACACCTGAGTAAGTGTAGGTTAACTCAGGGTCTCCATAGGTTACCTGCTTCCTTGGAATGTCATGCCACTTCCCAAACACATGCAATTTTGTCATCTCACCTGTTACAAGAAGAAATGAGGAGATCAAATCCAACTCTATATTACCCCTGCACCTCACAGGTTCACCATTCTCCTTTATCTGGAGCTTCTGTGAACCCCCAGTGGGACAACAGGAATGATGTTTATGACACCCCAAGAGCTGTCACCCTCCTCCTGTGTTTCTGTCCCCACAAAGTACTTGATGCTCAAGGTTGCCACTGATCCACTTATCCCCCTTGAATGTGGGAGTGGGATGAACACCAAGATGTCACTGACCCAACATGACCCGGAAGGTCACATCTACAACAAATCTCCTCTCCCCAGCCCAGGACCAGCCCAGGTCCAGCCCAGCTCTCCTCCTGAAACCTGAATTAAATCCCTTGGCACACGCAGGATCAGCCCTATGCCTGCATCTCGTTCTGCAGGGCAAACCCCAGCCTCTGCCCGCCTGCCAGCTCCACCCGGGCCACCCGAACCCTCCCGGGACCCGGCCCGGTCCGGCAGAACCTTCAGGGGGCAGGGGAACGGGATGTGCGTGGCAACCGGGCCGTTACCTTCGAAATATTCCACCTGCTCCTCCAGCTGCCGGAAAATCTCGTCAGCCTCAGCCTTGCCGAAGAGCATTCGGTAGTCACAGTCCAGACCCGGGGCCCGGATCTCCTGCCAGGGGGGCTTCCCAGACACGGGCTCCGCCGCCCGCGGCCTCTTGCCCCCGCCGCCTCCCGCATCCCCGGCGGGGCGTTTAACCACGTACCGCTCCATCAGAGCCGCGGCGGGATTCGGAGGGAACCGCAGGGACCCCCTGAGGGAGCAGAGCGGGAGGTTCCGACCCAACACCCTGCGGGGAAGGAGGCGACTGCGCCTGCGCATAGGAGGGTCCCGCAACCCCGCCCCGCTCGCTCTTGGCGCCAAATCCTGCAGCCCCGCCCCGCTCGCTCTTGGCGCCAAATCCCCGCAGCGCAGCCCCCGCCCCCGCTCTGCCGCTCCAGCCCCGCAGCGCTCCGCAGCCATGATCGGGCAGAAGACGCTGCACTCCTTCTTCAGCCCCGTGCCCGCCAAGAAGCGCGGCCGCTCCCCGGAGTGCGGAGGCGATGCTGAGGTAACGAAAGGGGGAGAGGGGACCGGGGGGCTGGCGGCGGCGCTGAAGGGGGTCGAGGTGCCGGGGGCTGAGGTGCCGGGGGGTCTGTGACCCAGGGTCTGTAGCTGGGGGTCTGTTGTTGGGGGGGGCAGAGACCCCTCCACGCGGCCGTTTCCAATATCCCGCGCTCCTGTCCGCCTTTAATTATTTATTAATCGCGGTGTTGCTCCGCCGCCGCCCAATGGGCGCTGAGAGCCGGCGGCGCGTCACGGTTGCTAGGCAGAGCAGTTCTCCGCCAGCCACGGCAAGCCAATAGGAAAGAGCGTACGCTTTTTCGTCAGCCAATGGGAAGCGCGGGTTTCCTTTCTGCTTGTGGGCGTGTCCCGCCCGTCCTGGCAGCCAATGGGAGCGGAGCTTCCTCTGTGTTTGCCGCGAAATCGCCGCGTGCGCAGGGCGGGGCCGCGTCATGGCCGCCGTTCGTGTCCCGGGGCTGTCCCTGTGCCGCCATCCCTGCCCGCTCCGCATCCCCTCCTTTGTTCGCCATTTCCAGCTCAGCGCCGCCAAGAAGGCGAAAGCGGCGGGGGATGGGGCGGGGGCGGCCTCGCCGCTCAGCTCCGAGCAGCTGGAGCGGATCCGCAAGAACAAGGAGGCGGCGTTGCAGCGGTTGGCAGAGCGGAACGTGCCCCCCGGGTTCGGGGAGAGCTGGCGGCGGCAGCTGGCGGGAGAGTTCTCCAAACCCTATTTCGTGAAGGTGAGCGGGGTAGGGGCTGCCTTAACCCCTCTCCCCGGTCCCCGAGCTGACCCCCGGTCTGATCTCCGCCCCCTGTCCCGCTCTCTCCTCAGCTGATGGAGTTTGTGGCGGAGGAGAGGAAGCGCTACACGGTTTATCCCCCCCCCGAGCAAGTCTTCACCTGGACGCAGATGTGTGACATCAGGGATGTGAGTGGAGCTCCTTTCAAGGAAAAAAAAAAAACCAAAAACTAAGCATAGTTTTATAGCTGTATTCATTCACTTTGTATATATGTAAATGTGATGTATCTAGGCATCAGAAAATACTGTTTGCAGCAGGGCTTTAGGCTGCAAAAAGATCGTGCTGGTCTTGTCATAACAGACTGGGGACTTGGCTGTTTTACTTTATTATTATTCCTTTACTACTTTGTATTATCTTGTACCCCACTGACTTCATAACAGGGGGCTGGGGACATTGCTGCAGCTGCTGGGACCCTGAAAGGGATGAGAGCCCAGGGCTGGGTGCACAACCCCCTCTGTTCATGTTTGTTTGGTCCCACGTGGTGGGGATGCTGTTGTTTTTTCTGGTGTAATTTGTAAATCCTCCCTTCCCTTTCATCCCTGCTCCTGAAGCCTGAGTTTATTCATTTATTGTACTCACTGGCTGCAGAATTTCTTTCTAGTTGGACTTTTGGCTTTTGTTTTCAGTGTTACTGACTTTATTGCAGTGCTTGATTTTTGGATCTTGTATCTCTTGGTTATTTAATTAGTCTCTGACAATCTGTAATAAAAAAAGATATCATCTGAGGTAGTCCCATTGCCACTAAGATCTGCCACAAATAGCACAGAATTTTGCCCTAAAACAAGAGTGGGAGGAAATTTGCTTAGTACCCTCAGGAGCTGTTTTATTGTGGCTCTTTTAGAATCTTTTGCACTCTATAATCTTAGCAGCAAAGCTGTGGTGATGTTAATCCTTATCGTTAGGGGGAGATGGTGTTCTTCCACTTGTTTAGCAGGAAATGTCAGTAATGTCCCTTCAGTTCCTGTTTGGTTTTTGGGTTTGTTTTCTGTCTGTGTATTTGCTTATTTATAAGCTGCTTTATTTTTTACCTCTTCTGGTAATAATACTCATTATAATTCAGAGCTAACAAAGGTTTAATTCCAGGTGAAGGTTGTCATTTTGGGACAAGATCCATATCATGGACCTAATCAAGCTCACGGGCTCTGTTTCAGTGTCCAGAAGCCTGTCCCACCTCCCCCCAGGTAAGACAGAGCTCAGTCTGCAAAATCCCTTTTGGTTACAACCTGTTGTTGTTCTGCTACTCCCAGCTGGGAGCCAGGTCAGTGTGTTGGAACTGCTGACACTTGAGATGTGATTGCTTAGAAAAAAACATTGCTGCAAAGTGTGGATAGTTCTGTGCACTTTGGTGGCATTTTGGAGAGCATGTGGGTGATAAACTTACATTTTTTCAGTGATGCTGGGATCTTATTAGATTTCCAGCCAGACACACCAGGGGACTTCCTTGCTGCCCTGTTTTTACAACTGTCTTTATTATCATGATTTATAAGGTGAAAATTAAGACCATTTTGCCTAATGTAAGAGTGGTGAGTGGTGCTGTTTGCTCTTATCTAACATGTGCATATTAAAAAAAAAAAAACCATTATTTTTTTTTATTTGCAGTTTAGAAAATATTTACAAAGAACTATCTACAGATATTGAGGACTTCACTCATCCTGGTCATGGTGATCTGACTGGCTGGGCCAAGCAAGGTGAGCTGACAGACACTCTAGTAATGTGTCCACTGTAGCTCATTAAAAAAAAGCAACCCAAAAAACTGTGTAGAAAATAAACCCCTGGTTAGAAACAGCTCATATAAAAGACAAAATCAATAGTGAGTGCCTGTCAGGTACTTTAGAGCAAAAACTGGATTTCTCAGCTCTCGGGGGAAGCAGGAAAAAGCAGCTCAGCCTTGGTTTTTGTTTCCTCCTCTCCCTGCTAGGTGTGCTGCTGCTCAACGCTGTCCTGACGGTGCGAGCCCACCAGGCCACCTCCCACAAGGAGAGGGGCTGGGAGGAGTTCACAGATGTGGTGGTGTCCTGGCTGAACAAGAACTTGCATGGGGTTGTCTTCATGCTGTGGGGAGCCTATGCCCAGAAGAAAGGCAGCTCCATTGACAGGGTACAGGTTTCCTCAGCTCTTCCCCTTCACTGTTTTTTCAGTGGGGTGGATTCTAGAGGGCATTTCCCTTGCAGGCTTGGGCTTTTCTGCTTCAACTCTGCTGTCAAAACTCAGTCAGCCTTCTGCTCCACCTTGGCCTTTGCCAGAATTAAGCAACCAAAGTGGAGCAAATGTGACCTTCTGTTGTTGGACAAGCCTCCAGCTGAGAGCAGATCTGTCCTTTTCTAGGAAAAGGCTCATGAATAAGTATAAAACTTGCTGTTAGGATTACAGCAATTGAACCATTACCTGGGTATTGCTGCTGCTGTGCATAGTTCAACCCTTTCAGTGGGACAGAAGTCTGGGTGCTCCTGGCTGGGTCCCCTTTTGGGGTGCTCCTGGCTGGGTCCCTTTTGGGGTGCTCCTGGCTGGGTCCCTTTTGGGGTGCTCCTGGCTGGGTCCCTTTTGGGTGCTCCTGGCTGGTCCCTTTGGGTTGTCAGGCTGGTGGTTGGGGAGGTGCAGAGATGGAAGCCCCTCTGCCTTGTAGGGACAGGAGCAGGGAGCTGAGAGATGGGAATCTTAACAAGTTTCCTCTTGCTTGGCAGAAACGTCACCACGTCCTGCAGACTGTCCATCCCTCCCCTCTCTCTGTCAACAGAGGGTTTTTTGGCTGTCGACATTTCTCAAAGACCAATGAATTGCTCAAGAAATCTGGCAAGAAACCCATTGACTGGCGAGCCCTCTGAGCTGGCCAGAGGCTGGTTGGAAACAGCCCCTGCTGCAGGGGTGGTTTTGTTCCTGAAGGACTTTTGCTGACCTGGGAACTACTCTTCAGGTGGTTGCTCAAGGAATAACCAACCAGGCTTTTACAGAGAGGTTATTTTTTTTCAACTCTTTTTGTAACAAGCAGATTGGAGTGTTACATGGACAACTGGTGTTTGAACAGGTCTCAGTCTAGCTTGAAGTAAAGAAAAAAAAAAGTTCTATATTAATTTGTTTGTTTGTTGCAATAGGAATATATTTTCAGGCTCTTGTAAAGGGATGTTAATTCCTACAGGTGAAGCTGCTCAGCTTTTGAGACAAACCTGCACCTCCTTTGCCTCCTGATGGAGAAACTCAGATTTCATATTTGGGCCATGGGAGAAAAGACAGATGCTGTTGGTTTTAACTTTTTGCTGTAAATTGAGATTTGTCAGAAATACAGCCCTTGGCACTGTAAGTACTGGACACTACTGGAAGTGTACTTGGTGTATCTGTGTCCCAAACTTCAGGGCTAATCCCTCCCAGCAGCTGAGGGACAGACTGTGAGCTGGGGGTTTGGTGGTGTTTAGAGAGGAAAACTTAAATTTTTAGCTTCTTACTGGGTGTGTGAATCACTTGGATGCCAGGTGAGCTGCAATGATGATGAACTCTGTGGTACACACTGACAGCAGCACCAAAGGCTTGTTCTTTAAAATCTGACAATTAATGGGCTGATAGTTACTGATCATTAAAGATCTTTTAAGATCTTAAAACAGACTTTGGGGGTTTGCCTTCATGGGTGCAAATAGAGGTTTCTACTACTGTTAAAAATAAGTGTTGGGACTTCAAGATGGAGACAAGGTTGGGTTTTCAGCCTGTCTTTGACTTTGTAATTAATGGAGTGAAGTGCCTTCTTTGTTAAGAAATTACATCTGGTTTTGAGGATTATTTCCATAAACCTTTCTTTATTTGCTCTGATAGGTAACACTAGTACAGGTGAAGTTACACTTTTTGTTGCCCTGTTGACTGTTTTTTTCTCCCCCCCCCCTCAGTTTATTTGTTTGTTTTGTGGTTGTTTGGTTTTTGTACAACTTGCTTCCATGTTTCTTTTTTCCCCCCTCAGTTTGTTATTTTTTTCCCTCCAACTTGTTCGTATGTTTTTTCTTTTTTTTTCCCCTTGTTTGTTTTTAATAAACCCAGTTTGTTTACGCTGTGGTGTGACCTTCCCCTGGTCGGAGCAGCCTGGAGGAGGCTGTGGGTGGGCAGGGTGCCAGTGATGGGGCCCTGGCTCTGCCGGGGGTGGTGGTGTGGAGGGGAGGGGGTGTCCCCTGCACCCCCCGGGGGTTTCCCTCTGCACCCTTCAGAAGGCAGAGCCACAGGTCCTGGATCTTCCCCTCCATGTCCCCATCACCGGGCGTATGGCCAGGACACTTTGTCCCCCAAGGATCGGGTGTCCCCCGCTGCCCCATGCCAAGCCCTCCCCTTGCTTTCTTTATTCCATTTCCACCCTCCTCTCCAGCAGAAGTTTTCCAGGCGTGCTAACGGGGGGAATATTTCAGCTTGACGTTTCCATCACGTGTGAGAACGTGGCTGTGGGAGCGGGGAGGCCCAGGGCACGCAGTGTCCCTGTCCCCAACATCACCCGGGGCCTGCCCGGCACCGTGCCGCGTCTTGGCCCCGGGGCCATGGAGTGACCACGGGCACAGATAAAGGCAGGAGGGAGCCAGGGTGTGGGCAGGCACAGCCCAGGGCTTGTCCCTGCCGAGCTGGAGAGGGGACCCGCAGGGCTTGGCACCCATGGTGAGTGGGCATGGGACCCTGGGATGGGGCTGAGGGGTACGGGGGGACTGAGGGAAGGGGGTGAGGGTTGAGTTGGGTTAAAAGGTTGGACTTGGTGGTCTTAAAGGTCCTTTCTGACCCAAACAGTTCTGTGAGGCTGAGGGGAACACAGGGGGACTGAGGGGAGGTGGTGAGGGGAGCACTGGGGGGACTGAGGGGGCATGGGGGGACTGAGGGCAGGGGGTGAGGATGAGGGTTGAGTTAGGTTAAAAGGTTGGGCTTGGTCTTAAAGGTCCTTTCTGACCTAAACAGTTCTGTGAGGGGAGCGTTGTGGGGCTGAGGGGAGCACAGGGTGGGACAGGGGAGGTGGTGAGGGGAGCATGGGAGCAATGAGGGGAGCATGGGGGGAGTGAGGGGAGATGGTGAGGCTGAGGGTTGAGTTAGCTTAAAAAGTTGGACTTGATGGTCTTAAAGGTCTTTTTCCAAGCAGAACAGTTGTGGGGCTGAAGGGAGGTGGTGAGACTGAGGGTTGAGTTGGGTTAAAAGGTTGGACGATCTTAAAGGTCTTTCCCAACCCAGTTCTGTGAGGGGAGCGTTGCGGGGCTGAGGGCGCACAGTGGGGCTGTGGTGATTTTCCCTTCACGGCCATCCCCAGCTTTAGCTGCTTGTAAAGATTTCAGGGTTTGGGTTTAAAGACCCCCACCCCATCTGTGAGGGGCTGGGGTCGGCAGGGCAGCCTCACCACCGTCCTGAGGCTGCTGTGAGTGACTTGGGAGGACGGGGGCCATTTCAACAGAGTTGTGCCCCCCGCCATTCCCCCTGCCAGCTGCTGCTTGTTTTGGGGAATAAAAATAGCTCTGGCTGAGCATGCAGGCAGCCTGGGTGAGCTAGAGGAGGGGGGGGACACCAAGGGAGGGTGTTGTGGGGGAGCACTAAGGAAGGAGCTGCAGCGTTGTGGGGTGCTGTGCCCCCCAGACTGGGTGACAGGGGTCTGCCCTGATGGAGCATCTCCGTGTCTGCCCCCAGGGCAGATGAATGCTGGTGGCTGCCCTGCTCCTGCTGGTACCGCTGCTGCTGCTTGTCTGGGCCAAAATGTCCAACTCTGAGCCTGAGGAGGAGAAGCCGGAGCAGGTCCTGGAGGAGCAGGCGGTGGCTCCTGCCGTAGCCAAGCCCCCGGTACGGCTGAGCTCCCCTCCCCAGAGGAGCAGCAAGGCTGCGGCCAGGGAGAAGGAGCAGATCATGGTGTACAACCCTTCTGCTCTCCGCCGGCCAACCCTGGCCAAGTTCGTGCTGGGCTCCTTTGATGACAACTCCTCTGATGAAGAGATGATGACCACGGCCTTCAGGGTGGGACGGCGGCGCAGCAGCCTGGCTGGGATGGGGGGGACTGGGGCTGACCCCTCGGCTTTGTACCCTCTGCAGGAACCGGCAGCCAGCATGGGGTAAGATGTGGGGTCAGGACAAGCAGTGAGTGGGGCAAAGGTGTCCCGTTTGGGGCTGGCAGATGCTTTATGTGGGTGTGTTTTTGGGGGACCCTGTTGCTAAAATCAGGGTGCATGTGATCCTCAAAGTCCCAAACTGATGCCCTCATCATACTGTGTTTGACTTGGGGCTGTGGGAAAACCCCTGATAATAAGGTTAACAGCAGCACTCCGGGAAGAGCAGATGTGTCCAAGTGCTCTATGTGACAGCAGCACCATGTGAGCACAGCAAGGACTGGGGCAGGGGTTGGTCTGTTACAGGGATTTTGGATGTCAGAGAAGGGAGTGGAAAGTGCTTTTAGTGTGTATAGTGTTCCTTCAAACAGCACCCCCAGTGCTGCAGCCAAACTGCCCAAAATTTCCAGTTATCTCAGCTTTATCTCTCATTTTGCTGCTTCCCTCTGTCCCCACACCATCTCCTGGTGTTGGGAAAGGCTGTGCCCATGCACTGGGCACGGCTGTGATTGGCACAGGATGGATTTGAACTGGGGAACGGGGATTTTCTTCTGTGGCAAGGTGAGATTGCAGTCAGTTGTTGTGGTGAGCGTGTGGATAGGGTTTGCCCTGTGCTCACCATCCTTCTGGGTACACATTTTGTGTGAACATTGCTGGGGGTATATCGTGGGTTGTGTGGAAGCCTGGTAGCTGAGCTTTCTGGCAGGGCACTTGCACTTGTATGTACCAATGCTGCCCTGTGCCCCCAGGGCTGGGATCTGCTCCTCCTGCTACAGAGATGCTAACATGCTCCTGGCATTGCATGTGGAGGGGAAACACAATGTCCTGGGAGGATGGGGGGACGTGGAGGGCTCATGTGCCACTCCTGCCCTTCCTCTCTTCACATCTACTAAATTAATTCAAGGCAGAAAAGTTTTGCAGTGAGTTGCTCAATAGTGGGTGTGTGCAGCAGCCTGGTGCCCAGCGCCACTGCCGCAGGCTGCTGGGCTCTCTGCCCCAGGGGAGGCTGAGCCAGGGGCAGCACACACCGTGTCTGCTGAGGGTTAATTCAGGTGACTGAGGGCTCTCTGGTGGTCACTGCAGACCCAGCATGTCCGGGCTGCACCTGGCAAAGAGGGGCCGGGACCACAGGAAGATGGATCTGCAGCGGGACTTCAGCGTCGCCTCCCCGGCCGAGTTTGTCACCCGCTTCGGGGGCAACCGTGTCATCGAGAAGGTCTGTCCCCAGACACCATGCCTTTGCCCACCTGGAGGGGCTGTGCTTTCCACAGGGCATCCTCAAGTGTTGCCCAAGCCTCCTGAACCCACCAGGCTTGGACTAATGATAATCGGGGGGTGGGAAGGGGCAGCTCAGAGCTGTTTGTCCCACAGCTTCACCTTTCCTTGTGGGCTGGGAGCAGGAAACCCTCCCAGTACTGCCCTTGCAGGTGCTCTGTGTGCCTGGCACAAACGAAGGCCAAAGTCCCATCCTGCATTAACCCCAGTGCCAGGCATCAAAGCTGCTGTTGAGGAGCCTCCTGCTCCGCTGGCACATCCAACTGGCTGTGGCAAAGCACCCAACGCTCACCCCTGTGCTGCTGTCCCTCAGAGCCAGGCACCCCAGCAGCAAGGGGAGGTTTCAGCCTGGCAGCACCCCATGTCCTGTCCCCCCCAGGTGCTCATTGCCAACAATGGCATTGCTGCAGTGAAGTGCATGCGCTCCATCCGCCGCTGGGCCTACGAGATGTTCCGCAACGAGCGTGCCATCCGGTTCGTGGTCATGGTCACCCCTGAAGACCTCAAGGCTAATGCTGGTAATTCCTAAATTCATCCTAGAGAGGCTGTTCCTCCCCCCCAGGGCTGAGCTGGGGTAGCTCTTTGCTTCTCCCTCTGCTGCTGCCTGCGATGGGGGTCTCTGCACAACACAGGATCACACACTTGCTTTCTGCACAGCCAAATCCAGGAGCAAATAATTCCCCCCTCCCTACACTCCAGCTTCCCTGGGCTGCAGGATTTGGGGAGAGGAGGTACAAGGGCTGCCACGTGTTGTCTGAATTTCAGAGTACATCAAAATGGCAGATCACTACGTGCCTGTCCCCGGCGGGGCCAACAACAACAACTATGCCAACGTGGAGCTAATTGTGGACATTTCCAAACGGATCCCAGTCCAGGTAGCAGCCATGTGCTGGCCTCCCACCCTTTTCTGAGGGATGTGGGTGGGGAAGGAGGAGCCCTCAGGCAGGGGGTGACATCCCCTCGTGTAGAGGAACTGAGTGTGCTGCTGTGGGCAAAGGGAGGATGCCAGAGCAGGGAGGGTAATGGCTTGTGCTGCTCCTTCTGTTGTACCAGGCGGTGTGGGCTGGCTGGGGACATGCCTCAGAAAATCCCAAGCTGCCAGAGCTGCTGCAGAAAAATGGGATAGCTTTCCTTGGTAAGGTTTCTTTGCCTTCCCAGTGCTGGAGGGAACAGTGGGCACTGGGAGAGTGTGTGTGCATGCAGGCTTGCTCCCCAGGGACGCTGTGCTGGGCAATGCACATTTTGTGGCTCTGGCATCTCCACCCTCTGGTGTGGCAGCCCCCAGGTTGGTTTCCTGGAGCTGTCCCAGGAATCCCACTCTGGGTTTTCCCTGTAATGCTCATGGGGATGCAGCACTGCTAAAGAAAGGTCAGGTGGGAGGAGGAGCAGACCTCGTGTGCTGCTCAGCCAGGGAACAGCCTCAGCTCCCCCTTGCAGAAGGGCCAAGCTCTGTCCTGAACCAGGCAGTGGGTGTGGGGGGGATTCTTACTCCCCCAGTATTTGCAGAATGGTGGATGGTGGTGGTGCAGTGGGGAGCAGCTCTCTGCAGCATCCATGGCATGGTTGGGGTTAGGCCCAGCTCACCCCTTCCCTCCCTGCTTGCAGGTCCCCCCAGTGATGCCATGTGGGCACTGGGGGACAAAGTTGCCTCCACCATTGTGGCTCAGACACTCCAGATCCCCACACTGCCATGGAGTGGGAGTGGTAAGTGCCTCCTTCCCAGCCTCACACTCCCTCCCTGCTCCCCCATTTCTCTCCTCCTGCCTCCCCTTCTCCCCCAAAGCAAGCACCAGAGCTGGGGTCCCCAGCACAGGGACCCCACTGCAGCCAAGTGACTGCTGCTTTGGGCAGAGAGATATTTGGAGATGGGGTGAATGGGAGCAGGGGATTTCCTGGTGGCATGTGCCACCATGGTGTCCCCAGCTGCCCTGCGCACAGGCAGCATGCCACCCTGGGGGTGACCACAGCCCTGGCCATTCCTGCAGGTCTGGTGGCACAGTGGTCTCAGGATGAGCAGAAGGATCAGCAGATGATCAGCATCCCCCTCGAGACATATGCACAAGGCTGTGTGAAGAACATGGAGGAAGGCTTGGAGGTAAAGCTGAGCCCATGGGCACCTTGTTATCTCTTGCTCACTCTTACAGCTCTCCTTGGAGCCCTTTTGGGCTCCCAGCACGTGCCAGCAGTTCTGCCCTCTGCACAGACACAGCTCTGTGCTGCAGAGGCTGGGGCAGGGTGGGCTGTTGGGGGGTTTGGGTTGGGGTCCAAAGCACTTCAGTCACTCCAGTCATTTTCCCCTCTTCAGGTGGCCAAGAGCGTCAGCTACCCCCTGATGATCAAGGCATCAGAAGGTGGGGGGGGCAAAGGCATCCGAAAAGTGGAGTCAGCAGAGGAATTTGCCGCTTGCTTCCGGCAGGTGAGGAACCTCCATCCCCTTCCCTGTCCCATCCTGAGGCACATAGCAGCGTCCTGCTCCCACCCGGGGTGTCTCCTCCTTCCCACCCCTCGCCGCGGGAGCCGCCCCCATCTAGGGATGCGTTTTGGGGGTCGATGCCAGCCGACAACCCTGTTCCCTGCTGTGCAGGTGCAGGCAGAAGCACCGGGGTCCCCCATCTTCCTGATGAAGCTGGCGCAGCACGCACGGCACCTGGAGGTGCAGGTGCTGGCTGATGAGTACGGCAGCGCCATCTCCCTCTTCGGCCGCGACTGCTCCATCCAGCGCCGACACCAGAAGATCATCGAGGAGGCACCCACCACCATCGCTGCTCCCTCTGTCATCGAAGTGATGGAGCAGGTGGGTGGTCTCTGTGCAGGGTTCTGGGGAGAAAACGGCCCCTTCTCTGCTGGGTTTGTTGTGGCTTTTGGCACCTGAGGCTCCAAAGGAAGGGAGGGACACCCCATAAAACTGGGGAGCCCCCGCGTGGCTCGTCTCCTTGGATCCATGCGAGGATCCCGACTCCCCGGTGGTTTTTCTGCCCTCTCCCGCAGTGTGCTGTCCGCCTGGCCCAGATGGTGGGGTACGTCAGCACCGGTACCGTGGAGTACCTGTACAGCGAGGACGGGAGCTTCCACTTCCTGGAGCTGAACCCGCGCCTGCAGGTGGAGCACCCCTGCACGGAGATGATCGCGGATGTCAACCTCCCTGCTGCCCAGCTCCAGGTACCCCAGTGCACACGGGTTCCTGAGGTGTGTGAGATGGAGCAATTTGGTAATTCAGGGAGAAGTGCCAGGCTGGAGCCTGGCAGAGGGGAAACTGTCCCATCTGCCAGCGTGTAGGGTACAGGCAGAAGCAATGTAATATCCCTCTGCACCTCTGGCTCCACGCTGTGAGCAGCTGCTTGCAGCATGGCTCCTCTTCCCCTCACTCTTAATTTAGATCATCTGTCAGTGTCTTCTTGTTGTAACTTTGATGCTCGAGTCTTGTTCCAGCAGCTAAATCCTCCTTATTACTCACGCAGATTGCCATGGGCATCCCCTTGCACAGGATAAAAGACATCAGGGTGCTGTATGGGGAGAGCCCCTGGGGTGACACACCCATCTGCTTCCACAGCCCCACCAACCCCCCCGTGCCCAGGGGCCACGTCATTGCTGCCCGGATCACCAGTGAGAACCCTGAGGAGGTGAGCTGAGGGGACAGGCTCTTGTGCACCAGCTCATGGGGTTAGGATGGGCACGTTCCTACCCAGTGAGACAACTCCCATGGGTTTGAAACCCATAGGATTCATGACATCCCTGTGCAGACAGATAAAGAGCACAGGGGTTCCCCTTCTGTTTACACAAGTGTCTCAAGCCTGTTTGAGAGTCTTCTCAAGTGTCTTCTCTTCTGGTTTTGCTCAGGGTTTCAAGCCCAGCTCGGGGACAGTGCAGGAGCTGAACTTCCGCAGCAGTAAGAATGTCTGGGGGTACTTCAGTGTGGCAGCAGCTGGGGGGCTGCACGAGTTTGCTGATTCCCAGTTTGGGCACTGCTTCTCCTGGGGAGAGAACCGGGAGGAGGCCATCTCGTGAGTGTGGCAGGAGGGGGTGGAGGGTGGGTGTCCTTGGGAAGAATCACAGTTGCTGCATGAGCTGGGAGAAGTGGCTTTTACCTCAGAGGACTTGTTCAGTCTGGGTGGGAGGGTGCCCAGGTTCAGGAGCTCATCATCCCAGTGCCTGTGGTTCCCTGGTTTCCTCTCCTAAAAGCCAAGCACTTCCTTGTTGGTCATTAATGGAGGGTTTTTCTCCCTAAAAGGAACATGGTGGTGGCCCTGAAAGAGCTGTCTATCCGTGGGGATTTTCGGACCACAGTGGAGTATCTCATTAAGGTTCTGGAGACAGAGAGCTTCCAGAATAATGAGATAGACACTGGCTGGCTGGACCATCTCATCGCTGAGAAAGTGCAGGTGGGGGAGATCAGCCACCCTGGGGTTGCTGCTCTCCTTGGGGTTTAAGTCTCAACCCCTGTTCCTTTTGCTCCCCCCAGGCTGAGAAGCCAGACACGATGCTGGGTGTTGTCTGTGGAGCCCTGAACGTGGCAGATGCTGCATTCAGGACGTGCATGACTGACTTCCTGCACTCCCTGGAGAGGTAGGCAGCAGGGGGCTGTGCCTTGGAGGACCTGAGTTTTTCTCTCCCTCACCATCCTCCTTCCTACTTTTGCTGCAAAACCTTTGCAAATCCAAAGGCAGTGCCAGTGGCACTACAACAGCCTGAGAAAGAGGGGTATCTGCTCTGACTCCCAACTCCTCACCTATTGCTTTATCTGGAGAGAGGAAAAAGTTTCCCAGGATTGGGAAAATTTCAAGGGAAAGGGGCTTGGCTGAATGCAGCTTCCTTTTCTTTTTACACTTGAACATCAAGGTTATTCCTCCAGACTTGGAGGACGCCTGGAGTTCTCCCCCATGCCCTTATCTCTCAGTGTGGTTTTGCCAGTGTCTGGCCTGCCTCCGGGTGCATTTTTACCAGGCACTCATGTGGGTCATTTGAAGCAGATTCTTGTCCTCTTTGGTCACCTTCCTGTCCTTCCCCAGGCAGCTCAGAGCCTGCAGGGCCTGGTGCCAGCAGCACTGCTGACATCTCTCCCGTTTGGCTCCCTGCCAGCAGTGTTTGTGGTGCCTCTGACTCCACTGCTGTGTTTCAGGGGGCAGGTGATGCCAGCAGACTCCTTGCTGAACATTGTTGATGTGGAGCTCATCCACGAAGGTGTAAAGTATGTTCTCCAGGTGAGGCTGGGCTGGGCTCCTCCTGAACTGTGCTTCTCACAGGGGTAAGGGACGTGTGTTCCTGTCCTGAAGGAAAAAGATGCAGTAAAGATAAGGTTGTCCTTTAAAAATGTGCAGTAATGAGGTTAATAACCTCATTCTAGCTAGACAAACATTTTCGTGCAGCCTGTTGCCCTGAGTTTATAATAAAGGACTTCCTTTTCTTGCTGTTAAACCCAATTAGTTGAACTTAGTGCAGAAAATCCCTACTCACAATGAAACCAGCAGGTGAGCCTTGAGTTAACCAGCTCCAGGCTGCACACTGAACCAGCTCTTGGGTGCAGGATGAGGTTGCTGCCTCCAACCCTGCCTGGCAGCATCCTGCTCCCACCCCAGCCCTTGCACCGAGCTTGGGGAGATGCTGCTCCCCCTCTGCCATGCCCACCACCCCCAAAGGGTCATCGCACACATTTCAGGGGGTTGGCATTGAGGGATCTGTCTGGCTGCTGCTTGCAGGTTGCCCGCCAGTCCCTGACAACCTATGTGATCATCATGAACCACACTCACATCGAGATAGATGTGCACCGGCTGAACGACGGCGGGCTGCTGCTCTCCTACGATGGCAACAGCTACACCACCTACATGAAGGAGGAGATCGACAGGTACCTCCCCGCCAGGCCGCCGCCAGCCCTCCCTGCTTGTCTGGCAGCCGACTGAGCAGACCTTTCCCTCTCTTTTTAAGATACCGGATCACCATTGGCAACAAAACGTGTGACTTTGAGAAGGAGAAGGACCCGACGGTGCTGCGCTCGCCCTCTGCGGGGAAGCTGCTGCAGTACACGGTGGATGACGGCGGCCATGTGGCTGAGGGCAGTGTTTTTGCAGAGATCGAGGTGAGTTTTGCAGGGGAGCCTGGAGGAGCAGCTTTCCTGGGATGCTGGGAAGGTGAAACCCAGCGATGCTGCCGGGATGCTCCAGGCTCTCTGCAGCATGTGGGTGCTTCTTGCCCAGTGAGCGGTTCACCCGTCCTTGCCCAGGTGATGAAGATCATCATGACCCTGACGGTGGAGGAGGCTGGGCGGGTGCACTATGTCAAGAGGGCGGGTGCCCTGCTGGAGGCAGGCTGTGTCATAGCCCGCCTTGAACTAGATGATCCCAGCAAAGTGAAGCCTGTGAGTCTGCTGGGGGCTGTCCCTGCTACCCTCCCCTCTCATCCTCTCCCAAACGGCATCCTGTGGGACACCGAGGATGCTTGTGGAGGGACAAAATGGAGGAGCTGCCCTGGATGTGTCCCCAAGCTGGTAGAGGACAGCTGTAGCTCTCGGGGATCTCCATGCCACGTTGGTGAGTCCCACCTCTCTCTCTGCAGGCAGAGCTGTTCACCGGAGGGCTGCCGGCCCAGCAGCCCCTCCCCATCACTGGTGAGAAGCAGCACCAGGTCCTCCGCAACGTGCTGGACAATCTGACCAACGTGATGAACGGGTACTGCCTGCCCGAGCCCTACTTCAGCACCAAGGTGGGTGCTGGGGGCAGAGGTGCTCCGGGTGTCCTGCCGGGGGTGCTGGTGTTTGCCATGAGGACAAGGCAGGTCCGGTGGGTGCAAACAGCACCAACTTCTGCTCCCTGCAGGTGAAGGAGTGGGTGGGGCAACTGATGAAGACCTTGCGGGATCCCTCCCTGCCCCTCCTGGAACTGCAGGAGATCATGACCAGCATTTCAGGAAGGATCCCTCTATCCGTGGAGAACTCGATCCGGAAGGTGATGGCTCAGTACGCCAGCAACATCACCTCTGTCCTCTGCCGCTTCCCCAGCCTGCAGGTGAGCAGCGTGGCCCCAGCTTGGCCTTTGCATCCTTTTTTGCTGGAACCCATTAGGAGTTTCTGCCTGAATTTATCCAGCCAAGAGATGTTATCAAAAATTCAGTAAGTGAGGGAAACATCCCTGGGTTTGTGTTTGTAGTTTTATGCTAGTGTTTTTATACTGCTGGCTTTATGTTTGGGGTTTTACATTTGTGTTTATATTCACGTTTCTGTATTTATTTGTTATTTTGCATTTTTCACTTGGGGAAGGGAAACAAAGCAAAACAAAAGAGAGGCTCTGTGTGCAGCATCACTGTCCCCAGGCAGCCCTGCAGCTGAGCTGGCCCAGAGCTCCACCAGACCCTGTGGCCTCTCCTTGCAGATTGCCAACGTGCTGGACACCCACGCAGCCACCCTGCAGAGGAAGGCTGAGCGGGAGGTCTTCTTCATGAACACACAGAGTGTGGTGCAGCTGGTGCAGAGGTGAGCCCCCCACTGCCCGTAGCCCCCCACCCTGGTCCCCCCATCACCTCCTTGCAGCACTCTGGGCTCTCTGCTCCCAGGTACCGCAGCGGCATCCGGGGCTACATGAAGGCAGTGGTGCTGGATCTGCTGAGAAGATACCTGCAAGTGGAGAGGCAGTTCCAGCATGGTGAGGGCTCAGGGGTTCTCCAGGGGGGGTCTTCAGGGCTTTCTAGGGGTCTGCAGGGCTCACGTTGCTCTGCCCCACAGCTCACTATGACAAGTGTGTTATCAGCCTGCGGGAGGAGTGCAAGCCTGACATGACCCCCGTGCTAGAGAGCATCTTCTCTCATGCCCAGGTGGCAAAGAAGAATCTGCTGGTGACCATGTTAATTGTGAGTACTGCCCATGTCCTACGACACCAGAAGTAAAGGCTGGTGGCAGGGAAAAGCCCCTAAGCTGAGGGAAGCTCTGCCTCACTGTGGCACAGGAGGTGGCTGCTGCTGGCTGGCTGGCTGGACTCCTGAGGAACTGCTGTTGTGCTCCTCTGTTTAATGCATCCCTAAAGTTTGGGTTTTGCACTCAGATGGTCTGCCTGGGGCAGTGGTGGAGTCACCATCCCTGGAGGTGTTTAAAAAGCATTTGGACCTGGTCCTTAAGGACATGGTTTAGTAGTTGGTTATGGTGTTGGTTAAAGGTTGGACTGGATGATCTTGAAAGCCTCTTCCAACCTAAAACATTCTCTGTGATTTTTCTCTCCCTTCTGTATTGTTGCATTGCTGCCCTTGCTTCAGAGAGCAGAATTTTCCCTATTTTAGCTCCCTGGTTCTTGCCCAGATGGGGGCTGGGGGTGCAGGATGAGGCCATCCCACAGCAAGGGGTTTTGAGGCAAGCCGTGGGGGTGTGTGCATTGCAGGACCAGCTCTGTGGCCGGGACCCCACGCTGACAGATGAGCTGACAGCCATCCTCCACGAGCTGACAGAGCTCAGCAAGACTGAGCACTCCAAAGTGGCACTGAGAGCCCGGCAGGTCAGTGAGCCCCATGCCCTCCCCAGCCCTGTCCCTGTTGTCCCCCACCCTTCCAGCCACCTCTCCCCTTGCAGGTGCTCATTGCCTCTCACCTGCCCTCCTACGAGCTGAGGCACAACCAGGTGGAGTCCATCTTCCTCTCTGCTATCGACATGTATGGACACGAGTTCTGCCCTGAAAACCTGAAGGTTGGGAATTGTGGGGTTTTCCACAGAGGGAATTTGGCTTTGGGGTGGCTTTGGGGAGGAGACCTGGCTGCAAATGGTTTGGCCTTCAAAGTAGCCAAAAAAAAAGAGAATTCTTGCCGTGGTGTCAGTGCCTGTGTGGAACTGATGAGAGGGTGCACCCCTTTGTTGCCAGTTCCCTGCTCCTCACCCCATGTAGAGGGACATTTTGTGTGGATCCATGTTGGGTCTGGCAATGTCCCCATGGTTGTCTGGGTGTCCCATGGCACACCCCCACATTGAGAGACCCCTCTGGAATGTGCCTCCCCCTATCCCCCAATGGGCTGAGGGGGTCTTGCTTCATCCTTAACCCTAAATTTTGCTTCCTTCCCACAGAAACTGATCCTCTCAGAAACCAGCATCTTTGATGTGCTTCCCACCTTCTTCTACCACACCAACAAGGTGGTGAGCATGGCAGCACTGGAGGTGAGGGCTGCGGGGGGCACAGGAGCTCTGGGGGGGTGGGCTGGCTGCCCCAGTGGGATCCAGGCTGTGGTGGTGCCTCCTGCTCTCCCCCTCCCAGGTGTACGTGAGGCGCGGGTACATCGCCTACGAGCTGAACAGCCTGCAGCACCGGCAGCTCTCGGATGGCACCTGCCTGGTGGAGTTCCAGTTCATGCTACCCTTCTCCCACCCCAACAGGTATGAAGGGAGGCCCCACACGCCTGGCCTACTCCCCTGGATGTGGTCCTTTTTGAGGAGCTGTTGGGTGTGTATCGTCTTCTCCCAAAAAAACATGGGGACCCTCAGAGGGAGCTGCATGGTCCCTTTTGGACCCACGAGCAGTGTCTCCTCCCATGGCTGATGGTTGCCTTGCTCCCCTTCATAGGATGGCTGTCCCCATCAGCATCTCCAACCCTGACCTGGCCCGGCACAGCTCTGAGCTCTTAATGGACAGTGGCTTTTCTCCCCTGAGCCAGAGGATGGGAGCCATGGTGGCCTTCAACAGATTTGAGGACTTTGCAAGGTGGGGGTGCAGAGAGGTGCCTGGCTGGTTGTGCACGTGTCTTTTGGGTACCACTGCAGTCATTAGAGAGCACAAAGGGGTGGAAGAGCCAAAACTGGTGGTGGCTGAGCAGTGCTCAGGGCAGCTTCTGTGCCACTTGCAGCTGGAGGTCAGGGCCAAGTGGTATTTTCAGTACAGCAGTTACCTGGTTGGGGACATAACGTGTCATTTGGGGACACGTGGAGCCTGGGAGGAGCTTGCCTGGCACAGGTTAAGCATCTCTGTACATTAACACAGCAGTGCTCAGAACTGCATTTCAAGAGCTGTGGCCTTGCTGTGGGCTGGTGGAGCTGGCTGTGCTGGCATATGCCTCCTGGGCCACTGCCCTGGCACCCACATCCCTGCCACAGCAGCTCCCTGGCACTGTCCCCTTGGGCAGGGGATGGACACAATGTCCTGATTTGCTACCCCATCCCCACTATTTGGGCAGGAACTTTGATGAGGTGATCTCCTGCTTTGCCAACCCACCTTCAGACAGTGCACTCATCAGCGAGACACAAGGCACTGTGTATGAGGAGGAGGACACCAAGGTGGGCACAAAGCCATTGCTGTCCCCCCAGGGGGTACCAGGATGGCAGTGGTGCTGCTGGTCAGGTCTGACTGGGGGGTTTTGTTGCCAGAATGTCCATGAGGAGCCTATCCACATCCTCAACGTTGCACTCCGTTGGGCTCATCACGCAGAGGATGAGAAACTGGTGCCCATCTTCAGAGCATTTGCTCAGTCCAAGGTCTGTTGCTGCGGCTGGGCCCTCTTTTAGGAGATGTCTTTAAACCAGGACACTGTGTCCCAAGGTGCTGCCTCATCCCCAAGCAGCATTCCTCAAAACATGGCATCCACTGGGGGTTTGTTTCCTCCCTTGGTGGAGATGTTTAAGCTTTCATGACTGGTGGAGTCTTCTGTTTCCATGTTTCCATGCAGAAAAACATCCTTGTTGACTGTGGCCTCCGGAGAATCACATTTCTTGTTGCCCAGCAGGTGAGTGCAGACTGAGCCATCCACAGACAGAGGGACCTCAGACACAGCCTGTTCCCACCTCTCTTAAGCCCCTACAAACATCTCAAAGTACCTTCTAGGCATGGCATTGCTTGCTGGGTGTACATACTGCTCATCAGGAGCTGAGAATCAATTAATGGGGGATTCAGAGAGTGATTTATCTCCTGTATGATCCTTTATGCTGCTAACTCTTCAGTATCATGTGGTAGTATCGTGTGGTCCCTGCCTCATAGCTTTAGGTTGCCTTTAGAGGCATCGATTACTCCCAGCTCCTTTCCCTTTGGGGGAGGAAGAAGCCTGCAAGGTTTTTTCCTCCTTAATGAATTCACTGCTAATTGGAAAAGCCCTCTGCCTGGCAGTATTATCCACAGCAATCTTTTTGACTCTTTTTTTTTTTTTTTCCCCTCCTTTTTCTCCAGAGAGAATTCCCAAAGTTTTTCACCTTCAGAGCAAGGGATGAGGTAAGAGCTGCAGTTACCAGCAGGTCTTGGCTGCTGCTGGATGTCTGGCAGAGCTGCCTCAGCCCCTTCTCAGCCTCCTTCTCAGCCTCCTTCTCAGCCTCCTTCTCAGCCTCCTTCTCAGCCTCCTTCTCAGCCTCCTTCTCAGCCTCCTTCTCAGCCTCCTTCTCAGTCCCCTTCTCAGTCCCCTTCTCAGTCCCCTTCTCAGTCCCCCCTCTCAGTCCCCCCTCTCAGTCCCCCCTCTCAGTCCCCCCTCTCAGTCCCCCCTCTCAGTCCCCCCTCTCAGTCCCCCCCTCTCAGTCCCCCCTCTCAGCCCCCCCCTCTCAGCCCCCCCCTCTCAGCCCCCCCCTCTCAGCCCCCCTCTCAGCCCCCCTCTCAGCCCCCCTCTCAGCCCCCCTCTTAGCCCCCCCTCTCAGCCCCCCTTCTCAGCCCCCCTTCTCAGCCCCCCCTCTCAGTCCCCCTCTCAGTCCCCCCTCTCAGTCCCCCCTCTCAGCCCCCCTCTCAGCCCCCCCTCTCAGCCCCCCCTCTCAGCCCCCCCTCTCAGCCCCCCTTCTCAGCCCCCCTTCTCAGTCCCCTTCTCAGCCCCCCTTCTCAGCCCCCCTTCTCAGCCCCCCTTCTCAGCCCCCCTTCTCAGCCCCCCTTCTCAGCCCCCCTTCTCAGCCCCCCTTCTCAGCCCCCTTCTCAGCCCCTCTCACCCCCCCAGTTTGCAGAGGACCGAATCTACCGGCACCTGGAGCCAGCTCTGGCCTTCCAGCTGGAGCTGAGCCGCATGCGGAACTTCGACCTGACAGCCATCCCCTGTGCCAGCCACAAGATGCACCTCTACCTGGGCACTGCCAAGGTCCAGGAGGGCACCGAGGCCACCGACTGCCGCTTCTTCATCCGTGCCATCGTGCGCCACTCTGACCTCATCACAAAGGCAAGGTGGCACCGGGCCCCCTGGGTGTGCGGGCGCTTTCGGGTTGCTGAGGCTGCCAGGATCACTCCTGGTTGGTGGCGTTGAGTTGGGGATGGGAAGTGGTGATCCTAGAGGGGTTTTCCAACCTTAGTGATCCTGTGGTTGGCTCCCACAGGAGGCTTCCTTTGAGTACCTGCAGAATGAGGGCGAGCGGCTGCTCCTGGAGGCGATGGATGAGCTGGAGGTGGCCTTCAACAACACCTCTGTCCGCACCGACTGCAACCACATCTTCCTCAACTTTGTCCCAACTGTTGTCATGGACCCTTCCAAGGTGTGCTTCTTGGTGTCCCCTCTGTCAGCACACTGTTGAGGGAGGCTGTGTCATGCCCTGGGTGGGCTGGCTCTCCCAGGCTAGCTGTTGGACCTGGTCCCCTCCAGTGCCCACCCAACCCTGAATGGGAGATGGATTTGGCAGCCCCAGAGACTCCTGCAGCTTAATTTCTGTGTCAGAGCTTTTCTGTGGGCTGTTTGCTGGGAGGTGATGAGGTTTCACACTTGGCAACCATCACAGCTTATTGTGCAGGTGGCTCGTTGGAGAGCATGAGGGTGAGCATCAGGCTCTTCCCAGGCAGTGTGTGTTGTGAAGGAGTGGGGCTGTGTCTGTTCAGGAGACTGGGGCACCATCTTTCCCTCTTCTCTAGAGGAGAGGCTGGATGGCAGCATCACCCCTCAGGGATGGAGAGAGAGAGAGAAAGAGAAGGGGCTTGCCCAAAGCAAACCTGAAATAATTGGGGTGGAGATGTAATGAGGCTGCTCCAGGCTTCCATCCCATTTCCGTGCCACCCTGTGCCCAGATCGAGGAGTCGGTGCGGTCCATGGTGATGCGGTACGGCAGCCGCCTCTGGAAGCTGAGGGTACTGCAGGCTGAGGTGAAGATCAACATCCGCATGACCCCCACTGCCACCGCCATCCCCATCCGCCTCTTCCTCACCAACGAGTCTGGCTACTACCTGGACATCAGCCTCTACAAGGAAGTGAAGGACCCCAGCACAAGCAGTGTGAGTAACCACAGGCAGTGGCTGCACACGGGAGCCCAGGCACATCTGTGTGAGCAGCTATCAGCCACAGTGAAGTTTTGGGGTGGTTTCTGCAAAATTCCTCATGCTTCTGCAGTGCTGGTCTGTCCTAGTGTCCCTGGGACTGTATGGCAGCTGAGATGTTTCCTCTCTCCTCTGTGCTGCATCCAGTTGGGCACCTCAGGGTGATGCACTGTGGCACTCAGTGCCCACAAGAGCTGGGCTGGGAGATTGTGGGTTTTGGTTGAGTGGAGCCAAGGCACAAGTGTCATGGCCAGGCAAAGCTCAGCATTGCTCCAGCCCTTGGGGGCTCTTGCACCTTCGTGTTGCAGAAAGAGCTTGTCTGGCTGAGGGAAGGCAACCAAACCTCTGCCCTTCTCTCCAGATCATGTTTCAGTCATATGGGGACAAGCAAGGGCCACAGCATGGGATGCTCATCAACACCCCCTACGTCACCAAGGATCTGCTTCAGGCCAAGCGGTTCCAGGCACAGTCCTTGGGCACCACCTATGTGTATGATTTCCCTGAGATGATCAGGCAGGTGAGTCTGAACAGAAAGAGGCTCCAAATTGCTGCGTTTTCCTTCCCCACCATCCCCAGATGTTCCCATCTGAGGAAAAGGCTCCTTCATGTCTCTGCAGGCTCTCTTCAAGCTGTGGGGCTCCTTGGAGCAGTACCCCAAGGATGTCCTGACATACACTGAACTTGTGCTGGACTCGCAGGGGCACCTGGTGCAGATGAACAGGGTTTCTGGAGAGAACAAGGTAGCTGGGAATGATCTGGAAATGGGGCAGGAGAAGAAGGGTGGGGGAAGCTGTGCTGTGGCAGGTGGGAATGGCTGCTCCAGCTGTGTTTCAAACCTTGGGAGATGCTCCTCAAGCGTCTTGTCCGTCGGTTTGTGTCCCGTGACCTTGTGCTGTTTTGGAGCAGGTGGGGATGGTTGCTTTCAAAATGAAGCTGAAGACCCCTGAGTATCCAGAAGGCCGGGACATTGTGCTCATTTGCAATGACATCACCCACAAGATTGGCTCCTTTGGGCCAGAGGAGGACCTGGTGTTCCTGCGGGCCTCGGAGCTGGCACGGGCCGAAGGTATTCCCCGCGTCTACATCGCTGCCAACAGCGGCGCCCGCATCGGCTTTGCTGACGAGGTCAAGCACATGTTCCAGGTGGCCTGGGAGGACCCTGAACAGCCCCAAAAGGTGTGTGGGCACCTCCCCTCCTGCCATCACAGGAAACAGCAGAGGACTTATTTAGGAAAGGAAAGATCGGAGCTAAACTGGGAGATAAAACTGGGACCAGTGCTTGGGAGGGTGTGAGCTCAGGTGTGCACCTGCTGCTGTGGGGTTGGTTCCCTCTGCTGTCCCCAGTGCAGTGGGGATAAAGCATGGCTGGTTGGCCACTCTGCTCCCTGAGCCACAGCTGGTTCATGAGGAGGGTTTGGAGAGGGGCTGTCCCACGTTCATGGCATGTCCACAACTCCTCCTCCTTATTTCCAGGGGTTCAAGTACCTGTACCTGACTCCCCAGGACTATGCGAGGATCAGTGCCATGAACTCGGTGCACTGTGAGCACGTGGAGGAAGGGGGCGAGTCCAGGTGAGCCCTACTATTCTGTGGGGTGCACAGAGCTGCCCCCAGCTCCCACATTCTGGCTTAGCATCCTGCCAGAGACATCATGTATGTGATTGCTTCCCCTGTCCTGCCCATGCCACGATAGCTCTGCTTTCCTGCAGGTATGTCCTGCTGGACATCATCGGGAAGGACAATGGATTTGGGGTGGAAAACCTGAGAGCTGCTGGTACCATTGCTGGGGAGTCCTCTCGTGCTTATGATGAAATAGTGACCATCAGCATGGTACAGCCTTGGGTCCTTCCCCTGCTCCACTCCTTCCCTCTTACCCACTTGCTTTACGGTCACCAAGTGACCTGGTGGAGCTCCTGTCATTCTCCCAGTGCTCTCAGACACTGCTGCAGCCTTTTCTTTCTGGTTAACCCCCTGTGTCCTTATGTCTGTGCCCAGGTGACCTGTCGTGCCATCGGGATTGGTGCCTACCTGGTGCGGCTTGGCCAGCGTGTCATCCAGGTGGAGAACTCCCACATCATCCTCACGGGTGTTACTGCTCTCAATAAGGTACCAAGCTCCCTGACACTGTCCCTAACACTGCTACATGCTTGGGCTCCTTCCCTGTCCCATGGGAAGAGGTGGCAGTAATCTGTGTGTCACCTTGTGAGACCTGTAGGGGTTTGGAGGAGATGCAGGGGATCTGGGCTTGTGTCATGGAGAATCAATAAAATGCCACCCTGCAGTTTTGGTGTTGCTGTGGGGGTCACTAAGGGGCAGGGCTGGGCAGCAGAGCTGCTGCAGGGACTGCTCACCTCCAGTCCCAGGGACAGGACCCATCTCAGGGCAGAATCTCACTGGTTGGAACTGATGTGAAACCTGTTCAGCTAAACCCTGCACTTGTCTAAAGCAGGATCCCTTCATTTTAGCATCAGCTGGGCAAGCAGAGGTGGAAATACAGCCTCAGACCAGGGGGGATGTGCCTGGATGGAGTTTTGACTTAATAAACAGAGCAAGGAGGAGCAACTCCTGGGTGAGCAGGGCCTGATCTGTGTTTTTGTTAATAATTCTCTCTAGGTGTTAGGACGGGAAGTTTACACATCCAATAACCAGCTGGGAGGTGTGCAGATCATGCACAATAATGGTGTTTCCCATGTCACTGTCCCAGATGACTTTGAGGGGGTCTACACCATCCTGAAGTGGCTCTCATACATACCCAAGGTAGGAGGGTGCTGCAGGCTGGTGCTGTGGGCTGTCACCCCCTGCCAGGCTGGTGACCTGCCCTCTGGGGCTCTCCCTTGCAGGATAACCAGAGCCCAGTGCCCATCACTGCCATAAGTGACCCCATTGAAAGAGAAATTGAATTTGTCCCTTCCAAAGTCCCCTACGACCCCAGGTGGATGCTGGCAGGAAGACCCCATCCAAGTAAGCAAGGGTGGCCTGGGACCTCAGTACCAACACTGCCAAATGTCACCCGTGGCTGCAGCTCTCCCCACCCTGGTGCAGAGGGTGCTTTCTGTGCCACAGTGCACAGGGAGCCCTTCAGCTTTCACTATCACACAGCTTTGCCTTTCCCTGTGCTCTGCAGCTCTCAAGGGAACCTGGCAGAGTGGCTTCTTCGACCAGGGCAGCTTCTCAGAGATCATGAGGCCGTGGGCTCAGACTGTTGTGGTGGGCAGAGCAAGGTACTACCTGGAGTAAGGGATGGAGCCTGGACGTGTAGCCCAGGGCACTCAAGCCCTGTCTGTGGCACTGCTTTTGGGTTGTTGGAGGGGAAGCACCTCTCTGGTGGGGCTAGTGTGAAGGCTGCAGGGGAGCTGGGCTCTGCTGAGCACCCTGCATCCTGCAGGCTGGGAGGGCTCCCCGTGGGTGTCATCGCCGTTGAGACCCGCACTGTGGAGGTGACAATACCTGCAGACCCTGCCAACCCGGAATCAGAGGCAAAGGTGTGTGGGGAGGAGGAGGCTGGAGGGGACAGCAGGGACAAAGCTAAGTGTAACCCTTTGATCCATCTCCATTTTCCTTAAGGACTGGTGAAAACAAGGGAGCTTGCTCAGCTTTCTCTCAGCTCTTTCACGCTGCGTGCTGCCGAGCTGCCAGCACAGTGTGCTGGGAAGCACAGGCACTGAGCTCGGCACTGCTGCTCCCTGTCTGTTCCAGATAATCCAGCAGGCTGGGCAGGTCTGGTTTCCAGACTCTGCTTTTAAAACAGCCCAGGCTATTCGGGACTTCAACCGGGAGCATCTCCCACTGATGATCTTTGCCAACTGGCGAGGCTTCTCCAGTGGCATGAAAGGTACCCAGCTCCCTCTGCTGTGCCACCCTGCTGGCTCTCCTGTCATCCCCCAGGTCCTGTGGTGACACAGCCTGCCAGGATCCTACCCACACCATGCCAGGATGTGGGGCTGGGCTGGGAAGGTGATGGGGCATCACCAGGACTCAGGTTCCTGGGCTTGGTGGCTTCCTGCCAGGCTGGTTTTGGGTGCTTGTTTGGTCTCTCCGATGGAGAAGGTGGCTTGGGGCTGCTAGGAGGAGGTGAGGGGCAATCTCTTGGGCCATGGCAGTTGTGGCACCCAGCTGCTGAGTCCCTTTGTGTTTCAGACATGTATGACCAGATGCTGAAGTTTGGTGCCCTCATTGTGGATAGCCTCAGGGATTTTAAGCAGCCTGTCCTGGTCTACATCCCCCCCCCATGCAGAGCTCCGGGGGGGCTCCTGGGTGGTCATCGACTCCACCATCAACCCCCTGCACGTGGAGCTCTATGCAGACAAGGAGAGCAGGTCAGTGCCTGAAATACATGTGCATCCTCTGCAGCCACTGTGCAGAGAAAGGAGGGTGGGTGCATGGGGTCTGCAGAGCCATTGACCCCTGTCAGAGACCTCTGGTCACTTGGGGTGTGTGATTTTTTACCCTTAAGTTAATCAAAGCCCTCAGCTGAAAGTTCTAGAGCAGTGTGGCAGATATCTCCCTTGGGATACCCTCCTGCATCCAGTAAAGGCTCTGGATGAGTAAACTGAGTGTTTCTCTAGGAATCAGGAGGCCTTTTTTGTAACCTGAATTACTGCACACTGGAGCAAGCTGTAGGGTGTGGGAGGATAGACAAGAATCCCAGACTGGAAACAGAACTCTTTCAGCTTTTCTTTCTCCCTAGTTCTTAGACAGAGTTGCCTGGACCTCTTGTCCCAGGATTCATTCTCCTGTGCAGACCACTCTCTGCTTTACCAAACTTTCCTTCCAGGGGAGGCATTTTGGAGCCTGGAGGAACAGTGGAGATCAAGTTCAGAAAGAAAGATTTGGTGAAGACCATGAGAAGGATTGATGCAGTCTATGCCAAGATTGTTGAGCAGCTGGGTAAGGGCGGTTCAGCTTCTGGGCATTGGTAGTGGTAAATTCAGGCATGAGGCTCCAACACCATGGTTCCCCTGGGAAAATTCTTTGTCTTTAATGCCCTGGGTCTCCTTTCCCCCTGTGATCAGCTCCTACCTGGTGGAGATGCATTTGGAGGTCCTTGTCCCTGTGCCCCTGCACCCTGCTAAAACGCAGTCCCGCCGAGTGGGGTGGCTGATGTGGGAGCACTGAGTGGAGCCCAAACTCCACCAGGGGTGGTGACGGGGCTGCTCAGCCTGACCTGTCCCCTCAGGGACCCCCGAGCTGCCCGAGGCAGAGCGCAGGGAGCTGGAGAAGCAGCTGAAGGCACGGGAGGAGCTGCTCCTGCCCGTGTACTACCAGGTGGCCGTTCGCTTTGCTGACCTGCATGACACCCCCGGCCGCATGCAGGAGAAAGGAGTCATCACGGTGAGCCAGGGGCCCTGGGTGGTGGGAAAGGGCTCAGTGCAGGGGGTTCTGCAGTGGTGGCATGAAGGCAGCAGGCAAAGCCCCCCCCCCATCTCCTCCTGGGGGTCTGGGCTGCAGCAGCAAAAGTGTTCCTGCCCCAGGTGCTGCTCCAACCCAGCCAAGTCACCTTCAGACCCTCCAGCAAGCGCTGGCTGCACACCAGCCCCTCTTCTTCCTGCAGAGGCAAACGTGGGCTGTGTCCCCCCATTCCTGTGTCCCCCCCATTCCTGTGTCCCCCCCCTTCCTGCAGGACATCCTGGAGTGGAAGAACGCCCGCTCCTTCTTCTACTGGCGGCTGCGGCGGCTGCTGCTGGAGGAGATGGTGAAGGCAGAGGTGCTGAAGGCCAACAGTGAGCTGAGCCACATCCACATCCAGTCCATGCTGCGCCGCTGGTTCATGGAGGCAGAGGGAGCCACAAAGGTACCCCTCACCCCAGCTCCCCCAGATTCCCTTGGGGGAACCCCAGGGCTGTCACCTTACTCACCCATCACTCAGCCATTTCCTTGGTGCCTCTCTGAGGGGTTAAACATGTGATGAGAATTCCTGCTCTGCAGCCTGTGCCAGGCTGGAGTTCTCTCTTCAAATCTGGTGACCTCAGCTGGACACTGGTGCTCAGCAGGAGTGAGGTGGCCCCCAAGACAAGTTTTCCAGCATCATATAGGGCTTCTCAGGGCAAAAAGGGGATTTGGGTTCTGCATTTGTGCTGCTCTCTAATGCAAGTGCCCCAACACACCCATTGCTGTGTCTGTCCTGCACTTGCTGAGCCGGGGAGTGAGGGCACGCAAAGGGCACACACTTTACCTTAACTGTTTGCATTTTAAACAGTCCACAAAGGTTTCCTGACTTTCAGTTTCCAGGCTGAACCTTTCAACCCAGCAGCTGTTAGGTGGGAGTGTGGGATTGTGCTGTGCTGTGACATGTGGAGGACAGAAGAAAACCCTCATTACCTGGTTTTGTCATGGGTGGGAAAAAAGCCCAAGGCTGGAGCAGAAAGGGAGGGGGTTCAGGGTGTGCAGGCAGCAGGACCCCTGCCCACAGTGCTGCTCTCCCCAGGGCTACCTCTGGGACAACAACCAGGTGGTGGTGGAGTGGCTGGAGAAGCACATGCAAGAGGATGATGGCATCCAGTCAGCCATCAGGGAGAACATCAAGTACCTGAAGAGGGACTACATGCTGAAACACATCCGCAGGTGAGTGGCTGCAAGAGCTGGGATGTGACAGGCACTGCTGTCCCCTGGGCTGGGGTGGTGGAGATGAGGTGGTTCTTGCTTAGGCCTCCCTAGCAGCTGCACTTTCCCCTCTGCCTTGCAGCTTGCTCCAAGCCAACCCTGAGGTGGCCATGGACTGCATCATCCAGATGGCCGAGCACCTCACCCGTGCGCAGAAGGCTCGGGTCGCCCATCTCCTCTCCACGGTGGATGATGAGAGCCCCCCCTGAGCTGGTGGCCAGCAGTGTGGCAGGGCAGTTGCCACGGGGCAGGAGGGGCACTAGGAGGACGTGCTGCTGTTCAGAGGACCGACCTCACCTCCCCACCTGGTTCCTCAGCCCTCGAACTGAAGCCTTGGACTCTCCCTCGTGTGCCTAACTAAAGGGTGCTGGTGTTTGTGTTTTGAGCCATGAAAATGGCTTTGCCATCCATGCAGAGTTCCCTCTGCTGCTGGGGATGTTTGTCAGAGGGGCAGCCTGGCAGAAGATAGACTTGCCCCGAGCCAAGCCTGGAGTCTGGACCTGGTGCAGAACTTGGTTTTAAAAAGAATCTAAAATCTTTTACTGCGTTTTAGTTGCAAGCTCTGGCCTTGGTCTTCAAAAGAAGCACCAGTCTCAGATGTGTCTCATCAGACTGGATGGAGCTGCAAGCACAAACCTTCTGGCCCAGGCACCTCCAGGGAGCAGGATGCAGGAGGAGGTCTCTGTACAGCTGTGTTGAAGCTGGCCAGGCACCAGCACGAGGAAATAGAGCCTTGCTTAAGAAGCAATATGAAACTGGTGTTTTAAAATAAACTCAGGAACTCTGAGGAGCAGTCTGTTTAATCCTTCCTCTCACTGGGGAGTGACCAGCAGATGAGACTTTGAGTAGCTGATGGCCCAGAAGAGATGGCAGTGAGCTGTGCTGGGAGCTGTTGGAGCAGGAACATCAATGGATCCACCATGGTTTGGCTGACCTGACTTTCTCTCACCCATCTCCTGTCCTTTCTGGCTCCTGTCACAGCTCCTTCAGGTGCTTCCATCCTGTGACTCCTGTGGAGTTCAGAGAGGAAGGAGAACATTGCTCCAGGTGCTCCTGATTCCTCCACTGAAGCACAGGTGCTAGGGTGAGCTCTCCATCTCCTTGGACCCAGACCCTGATTCTTTGGTGGCTTTTACTCAGCTGGGTTCACAGAGGGGAAATTGGACCATGAGCTTTCCAGAGCCCCTGGCTGGGTGTGTGCAGCATTTCACCAGCACAGGTTTAGCTTTGGAGGTGATGAAAGGTGGGACACAGTTCTGGTTCCAGAGCAGTGCTGGTGTTGCTGTGGGGGTGTTAGACACCTCCCTGGTCGTGCCTGAGCCTGGGGGTTCCCAGCAGGGGCTGCAGAGGGGGGGTTCTCCCTCTCCTGGGGATGGGAAGGGCATTGTGAGTGACTGGTTTGAGATGTGCACTTGGGCAGGGCAGGGGTGTGGGTGCCCTAGGGGAGCCAATGCCCACCAATAAAGCACACGCAGTTCTTGGGACATTTTCTTGACTTCTCTTTCTTTTGGTGGTGGATGAACCTGGTGGATCTGCAGCACAGAAACCATTTCAGTGTAGAGCAGCTCCTGGCTGCCCTCCTTCCAACGCCTGTCCCCAAACAGGAGCTTCTCCACCTGCTTAGCTACAGAGATTTTCAGGAATAAGCTGGCAGCACAGAGAGCTCATGGTTAATACCTAGAAACTTTTATTCTCTTTTGGAGGGCCAAAACCTCAGCTTGGACACAGCAATCTGGGCAGTGAAGCCTGGGGAAAGCTGCTCCTGTGGAGATCAGCCCTGCAAACACTGCATGCATGGATGCTTTGTGCTTTTGTCAGTGGTGGCTGCACACATGCAGGTTTTAGGCTGAAGAGAAGGCTCTGCTGCTGCTCAGCATGCTGCTGGCTGGAGCTCTGGCCCTTTGTCACCACCTGTGAGTTGCATGAAACCATTCCCTTGCTTTCCAGCCAAGGTGCCTCGGGGCGGCTCACGCTGGGCACCAGCACAGTTCTAATGCAACACATCCAGAGTCAGCCAGGCCTGGTGCTAAGAAAGATTTATTTTTTTTAAAAATGAAGACATCGTAGATGACGTCAGTCCCAGCAAATGATCACTAATCACTTCTGTTCTTGAACAATAAATTACGACGTGGAGCATCGTGGAAGAGGTCGCCGTGGAGGTTGGTGCTGGGGCAGGCCCAGGCAGGGCCATTTTCCAGCTCCTCATCCTCCCAGTGGGAATTTTCAAGGAAGAAAGTGCTGCTCTGAGGTGGCTCCAGCATCCTGCACCCGCCAGGCACTGGTACAAGGAGCAGTGAGGAAGAGAGGAGCCCCTGAGCACCAGGCACGGGCAGGCTGGGACAGCTGCTAATGCAGAGGAACAGCCCAAACTCAAGGTATAAATGTCACTTCCTGGTCACAGAGGTGTAAGTAGATTAAATGTTCCCACACACAGTTTGGTTTTTGGCATTTTCAGTAGTTTCATCACACTTTTGCAAGGTGTTACCAATTATAGAACAGGGTTTGCAAATTTAGGAGAAAAAGATGGCATCAGAATGAGTTTTACTTGGTTAACAAGGGAAGAAAACTTCAGGAATCTGGCTGGTACACTTACAGTATTTGGTCTCTGAATTTTGTTTTTAAAAGCCCAAGTTTCACAGTATCAAAAGTGCTTATTTAAAATAAATGTAGTGTAACAGCAGTGATCAGAATTGTTGCATTTTTGATTATGAATAATTTAGTGGATGTAAACCAGGTTACTGCAGCATTTAAAAATCGAACAGTGCTCAGTTCACATAATTTCTTCTTTCTTCATAACAATAAATATAAATAAATTTACAAACAGTAATACTGCCTAGCACAAGGGACAGAAGCACAATACACAAGACTATAAACAAAGCTAATAATGTTCTTAAAATTGCTAAGAATAGGCATAATTTCTACAATCTTCTAGCCAGTGATCAGTTCAATAGTTCAGTAGTATTGCTTCCTTCGTGGTGGGGCAAGGACTTTGTTTTTAAGCCTAGCTGTAACAGGTGTCTGCTAGGGGCTTGATTTTTGAATTTTTAACATTTTTCCTCCCTTTTTCCCACCTCACAACAATAAATTAACAGTAGTCATGTCAGGAAAGTGGTGGTGGTGCAAGTGTCTCTGGAGACTGTGTAGTTTTTGTTCAGTGGCAATAATTATCTGGCAATTGAAAGAAAAAATGATAACACAGGGTCCATGTTGGACTCCAGCTTGGTGCTGACCAGCCTCTTGACTTGTGTTGGCTTCTGTGGTGGTGGTGATCAGTCCAATGTGGTGGTCCATAGATATGTCCAGGTGACAGTGTGTCAGTTCCATGGATTTACCTGAACAGGACTTTTCTTAGTGAAAGAAGTGAAAGTTCTGCTGGCTGATGCCTTCCAGGTCCTGCTTGAGGGCTCCTCCCCAGTCCTGTGACACAGTGTCCATGCCATGGACCCTTCCTCAGTCTTGTTGTGGGTGAAAGTGGTTCTGCCTGGAACAGTTTGATTTGTTTTGGCATCCCAAGCTGCCTCCCAGGGAACGGCACCACGTTCCCAGTGTCTGTGGGAGGAGCAGCTTTTATTGCTTTCATGGTTGGATTTTGGTGCTTGGCAGAGGAGCCTGGAGCAGTTCAAAACTTAAAGCAGAGCAATGGGTTTGTTGCCTTGGGGGTTCATGTACTGAGCTGCTGCAACATTGTCCAGGGTGGTGTAGGTGGTGTAAAGGCCAGTGACCTGCAGGTCTGAGCAGGAGTGCTCACTGCCACTGGAGGCTGGGGTGAGGCCAGGGGTGCCCAGGTCACAGTCTGAGAGGTGGAGTGGGGAGTTGCTGAAGGCACCCAGGGTATCAAGGCTGAAGCTGTCATCTTTCATGTCCTCCCATATGTTACCTTTAAAAGATGAAATTCTGGTCACAGCAACGCGTCCACCCGCCCAGGCTTTGGGCAGGGGGGGTCAGCCCACAGCATGCTTGGGTTGGAAAAGGTCTTTAAGATCATGGAGTCCAACCATTAATCCTGCACTGCTAAAGCCACCACTCAACTGTGTCCCTCAGCACCCCCTCTCCATGGCTTTTAGCTCCCCCCAGGGATGGTGACTCCACCACTGCCTTGGGCAGCCTCTTTGGTGTTGACAATCCTTTCAGCAGAGAAATTTTTCCTAACACCCACTCTAAACTTTCCCCCCTGAGCACCCTGGTTCTGTGTTCAGTGACTGCCTGATCACACAAACCCTGCCCTCCCCTGCCCCCCCCTTCCTTTTCCCTTACCTTGCAATGCAAAATCCATGATGCTTGGGTCGAGAGCATCCACCTCAGTGCTCATGTCTGCTGTCACGTTGGGGAAGTCCGGCGGTGCCCGGCCCAGGGGGTGGTGGGGCAGAGGGCTGTGGGTCATGTCAGGCAGGGTGTGGAGAGGAGGGGTCTGTGCAGGGGCTGGGGAGTCAGGGGTGATGCGAGCCTGGGTCTGGAGCTGGTGGTGCAGGGACTGCAGTGAGAGGGTCATGATGGGCTGGGGCTGCAGCTGGGAGACGGAGATGCGGCCGTGGGCTGCTGCCATGTGGCTCAGGGTGGAGACCTCGGGCTCTGCCTGCTTGTTGGGCCTCCTGCAGCTCTCAGGTCTGTCTGTGATCAGCTTGTCCAGCTCCTCTGCACCAGCCACACCCATTCCCAAGGAAGAAAAGAGAGAGTTTCACCCCTTTGGCTGGGTGTTTCGCTGTGTTCGCTGCTGCCATCCCACGAGGTGCAGCACGGGAGGCAAACCTTGGCTGAAGAGATGTTCCCACCAGTGTCCCACAGAGCAAACAAACCCCCACTGCAGGCAGCTGACCCACAGCCACAGGACCAAACACCCCCAGTGGGTCACCTGCTGACAGGGATACTCTGAACTCTGCTTGTGTCTCAGGGTCACACGAGAGACTCCTGACACTTCCCCCAGCACTTTCCCTTTTTAAGCAAAGGAGAACATAATTTATCATCAATTGCATGTTTTGCAGCAAAAACCTTCAGTTGTTTGAGCTCCTGAGAGCTTCAGTAATGTGTCTTTGCAAACAAGAAGGGGGGAAGTGTGAGTAAGAAGAGTTTTGCAAAGTAGAAAAACTGCATTAAAACGTGGCACTATAAATACTGACACTGGAGGCAGCAGAACTCCTCAGGAGGCCTTGGATAGGTTAGCACAGGGGAACAAGACAATTCATTTGGAAGCTTGCACTGAGGGCCCCCCAAATATCTGCCAGCTCAGGTGCCTCCTCCTGCTGTGGTGTGTCACCCTGCCACACAGCCAGGGACTTAATTCAGAGCAGAGCAGGGGGGGTTCAGCCCCAACCTGCTCTATTTAATTTCTTAACTTCTTTCACACATTCCTGGCCCAGGAGCCATTTCCCCTCCTTGCTGGCAGCAGAAGTGTACTGGTAGCCCTACCTGGGTTAGCCATGCTCCTGTGAATGGCAGCCAAGTCCTTCCTCTTCCACTTCTGCATCTCCTCCTCCATCTTGTCGATCTTGGCAGGGTTGAGAGCCCAGAGGCAGCCCTTGCGGGAGGTGCCGCTCAGTTTGTTCTCCACCTTCTCAAAACACTTGTTGAGGGAGAGGTTGTGGCGTACAGAGTTCTTCCACCCATCTGGGGCTGTCTGGAGGAGGCAGGAGGGGGGCAGTGAAATAAACCCTGAGCAAAAGAGTTGCTCCCAGCTGCAAGGTCTTGCCTTACCTTGAAGTAGGGGAAGTGTTCCTTCATGAAGCTGTAGATCTCGCTCACCGGGAGGCTGCCTGTTTTGCTGTTCTTCAGAGCCATGGCAATCAAACAACTGCAGGGCAGAGACAGAGAGGGAATGACAGCAGAGGGGGTGGCCTTGGCCATCACAACCCTTCCCAGCAACAGCTGGCTGAGGGTGGGGTGACGTTTGCCTTCTGGTTTAGCAACAGCTGGATGCAGGTGGGGTGACCGTTCTCAAGTGCTCAGGAGTCACCCTGGGATCCTACAGGTTTTCCTTCTCCCTGCTGCTACCCTATCTCCACACCACTGCCCAGGAATGCTTCTCCATTCCTGCTACCTCCCAGAGGCAGCTTCCAGAGTGGTCCTGAGCCAGATGATGGGATTTTGATTCGAAAGGAACCAACAGTGTTGTCCCAACACAATGAGCTGCCCTGCTCCCTACTCACTCACCTGTAGGAGTAGATGGGTTTGGGATAATGCTTTGGATGCAGTTCTTGGGCAGAGTGAGGAGCCAGGCGTGGCTGAGGATAGTGGGGCTGGGACCCATAGGATGTGTTGTAGATTGCTGCTGGGTGACACTGTGTGCAGAAGGAAAAGAAGGAAAATGTTGGATACAAAATGTCCGTGGGCAGGTAGGTTCAGGGCTATTTTCTTGCTTTCCTTTTATAACAGCTCTAGGTAGGATTTTGGAAGGCACTTCAAGACCCAGACCACAGGGAAATAGCAGTACCTGCTGCGTGTTCTGTGCTAGGGCAAACACTTGCTGTGAGTGAGGAAGAGGGAAGAGCTGCTGCTGTGTTTGTAAACCAGGAGATGGCTGCCCAGCCACGGCATACGGGCTCATCTGCTGAGAGAGAGACAACAGGCATGGCAGTCCCCAAATGACCAGCACCTTTTCCTAAGCAGTGTTGCAGTAATGACCCACTGAACCTTACGTTTGTTCCATGTGTTGAAATGGAATTCAGGCCCAGGATGCCCTGTGGCAGGCTGGCCTGGACATGAATCATTGCTCCAGGGGCTCCTGTGGAGTGCATGCTGCTTGCCACGGGACCTGTGTTGGAGAAAGCAAAGGCAATGAATGTTCTCCTGAAAGTCCCCTTCAGAAATGAGAGCTGGCATTTGTCCTTAATAGACACCCTTGAAGGCAGCTAAGCTGTGGAGTGGATAATCACACCTCTCAGTGCCTTTCCATCCCCAAAGAACCCAGAGCATTTCACAATTTGCAAAGATGACATCAGCTGCTTCTGAAAGTTGCTATGCAGGGAATGAAAGATGACAGCTGTGGAACAGTCCACAGCCTGGTTACAGCCACAGCATCTTACAAAAGGAAGAAAAAAAATTAAAATGAAAAAAAAACCCCAACATATTCAGCACTGTCTGTGCTCTACAGCAAGCAGGAGGATGCCCTGAGCTCTCAGCAGAACATCTCAAGTGTGTTACCTAAAGGATGGTCAGAAAGGAAAGCAAGGCCTTGGGTGAACACACACTGTGAGGCTGTGTGAAGCAAACAGGTGTAGGGCAAATGAGATACTCCTAATTTTATCAGTGTTGAAACAAATGAGAAAGACTAATTACCTAACTTCAGGGCTGTTAGAAACCCCTGAAGTGCAAGGCTTTAAATGCCTTGACCCAAGTTCATACAGCAAGGCACCAGCACTACCTGGAGCAGAAGAGGCAGTGGGATGCTCAGATCTTTGCCTCCTGCCCAGCAAGAGCAGAAGACAAGAGGCTCCAGGTCTTCTGTCAGGAAGTGAAATGGAATCCACTGATAGGAAAGCTATTCTGGGGGGGAGGGAAGGGGGAGGAAGAGAGGCAGCAGCAGGCTGTGCTGTTTGAAGAGCAGTTATTTAACTCCTAACAGTTCACCTGTCTGTTGGAGCATCGTGCTCTGGGCACCAAGGCTGAAATCCATTCTTCCACTGGCCATCTGCTGCAGCCGAGGGACATCAACAGATGTCAGCCATGACAAGGACTGCAAGTCACTGGGGAGGTCATCTTCCCTCAGCTGGGAGGGGTCAGAAGCTAAGAGTCTGCAAAACAGGACAAAAGGTTAGCAGAGATGCTGCTGCACTGTCCCCTGGTGAAATGGGAAAGGAGTGGGATGCCAGAGCTCCCCTAGGGCAGGAGGGAATTCCCTCTGCAGGATCCAGAGGTGACCTCTGGTCTCACTGCTGGTTCCTGCTGCCCTTCACCTCATCACATGAGCCTCCCTCCATCTGAAACCTTTTGGGTTAGCAAACTTCTTGTGTGGTGTTTGCAGGGAAAGGAGGTGTGAGAACGGGGAAGAGAAACTGCCCAGAAATGAAACCAAAGCTGATTTGTTTTCACATCAGTCAGAAATCTGTGCTTGATCCTCAAGGACCAGGGAATCCTGGTGAGGAATTTCCCTGCCACTGCATCCTCTTGGTGGGACAGATCAGCTGAGAGCTTCTGCATAAAGAAAACCTTAGAGCATGAACTGGGGATCTCCTCCATTCAGGTTTATGAAGTTATTGATACTTAACAAAGAACCATGAAGCATAGGAAACAACTTTTCAGGCAGTTTTTGGCATGGAAAAGGCTCAGAATTCAAAGCTGGTGACTTAAGCAGCATATCCAGTGGTTTAAATCTTCCTTTTTGACAGATTCTGCATGCTCCTACCTGATTTATTCTTTTCTGATAGAGTGTGTGGTAAAAAAAAAAAAAAAAAAAGTGAAACATTGGAATATATTTACAGCACTCAGAAATTCCTGTGAGGTCAAAACTTCCATGAAATTCAGTGACAGAACTGCTGCAAAGGAAGGGCTAAGATGCTTTTCTCACAGAACTCATGGATAAAGCAGGGATTAGAAGATGTCAGGAAGTTATCATTAGATGCTCAGGGTAAACCCAAAGGGATCCAGGTCTGGGGAAGCATCTTTTTCTTTTGGTAGAACCAAGTTTAGTTGGATGGGGTTGATTTTGCTTCCAAATCAAAGGCTTTCAAGTGCTCTCTCCTGGCAGTGGCCAAGTCAGCTGTGTGGTACTGATGTGTTTGCTGCCAAATGACAATGCAGAAACCTTACAGAAATCTGGCCTCTTGCTGGCATCTTTTATGTTCTATACAATCCCAAAACAGCATAAAAGACCCAGGCAGAACTCTAGTGCCTGGCAGCCCAGGAGCTTTCAGCTCCACTATTCATGACACCAAGAAACCTGTATCAAAGTTCCTTAAACTATTATCTGGGAGATCTTGCAAGCAGACTACACTTTATTTGTTTGCAAAAAAAGATTTGGAGGAGATGGAAAAAAACCCAAACAAAACCAAACCAACACACCACCAAGAGCCAAAAGCTCAAATCCTGGCCAAAACCCCCATCTCCAGCTCTCCCTCCCAGCCTGCCCTCTTTTCTTTTCCCTACTGTAGTTATAGAGCAATAATTAGCATTGCCATGGTTACAGCTCTTCAGTGATTTTGTGAGGCCTGGGGGTTAAATCCATAAAAAGGACACGATCAGGTGACAGCTCTGCTGGGCTGCAGATTGGCTGGGTTGGAAGTAAACAGGGGAATGAAATGATTTGAAAACTGGGCAGGCTCATGTCCCTTCCAACAGTTGGGCCCATTCAAGGGGAAGCTGAGAACCCATTGTGTGGCCAACGACTGCCCAGTGGCACGTGGCCCCCATTGTTTTGGGGATTCCTGCTTAATTGTTTCTTCCCCCCCCCCTTCCCTCTTCCCTTCCCTTTCCTTTCCTCCTCTTTTTGTTTTTTTTTTCCCCCAAACTTCACATTAATCTGCCTGCATGACAGCCGACACACAGCAGACATCCAGATGCCATCTGGCACCCCGGGTCCTGCCAGCCCTCCCAGACAAGTCACCTCCTCCAACACCCCCGGGGGTCAGGGGGGCTCTGGGGTCAGCACCCAGCACACACGCTGCCTGTCAGCTCCTCCAGACACCCCCTGACCCCACACCTCCCTCCCAGCAGCTCAGCAGCCTCCCTGCCTCCAGCTTTGCTTGGAAAACGGGGCTCCAGGGAGACCTTGGAGCACCTTCCAGATCCTGGAGCTGGGGAAGGACTTGGGAGAAGGGGCTGGAGGGGGCTCCAGGGAGACCTTGGAGCACCTTCCAGATCCTGGAGCTGGGGAAGGACTTGGGAGAAGGGGCTGGAGGGATGGGGGTGAGGGGAATGGGTCTGAACTAGAAGAGGAGGGATTTAGGAGAGAGATTTGGAGGAAATCTCAGGGGTGACAAGCTATAGGACAAGGGGCAATGGTTATAAACTGAAACAGAGGTTGTATTCTTATATAAGAATAGATATTCTTATATATTCCTATATTCTTCCTTAAATATCAGGAAGAATTTTGTCACTGTGAGGGTGACAGGGCTCTGGCCCAGGCTGCCCAGGGTGGGTTTGGAGTCTCCTTGCCTGGAGACATTCAAAGCCCACCTGGAGGTGTCCCTGTGTGACCTCCTGCAGGTCACCCTGCTCTGGACTCCATCAGCTTTCGATGTCCCTTCCAACCCCTCACTTTCTGTGATTCCATGGAATTCTTCCCTGTGAGGGTGCTGAGACAGCTGTCCTGTGTGACAGGCAGCAGCATTAATGATGCAGGGGAAAAAATGTCTATTTAACTAAAAGAAAATACTTCACATTTAAGGATTATTCTCCAGGCTGTCTCCAAAACCGATGCTGAAATTCCATGTCCTGTCAAGAAGGTGAATCTGCCTCAGGCATGGCCATTGCTGCCCTGCTTGCTGTTCTGAGTGCCCAGGTATTTTCTCTCTCTATATATATTGTGTATATATATATATATATATATATAAAAGTGCCCAGGTATTTTCTGCAGCATAATCACTGCTTATCTCACAGCAGACAGGCTCCAGGTGTCTCCTGCTTTTAGTGAAAAAATGCTGACCTAACAGTCTCTGGGAAGTGAGCAGTGCCCAGTAATAGCTGGCATTTTCATCTCACGGGGTGCAAGCTTTCTGAGCTGAAAAATCAGGTCAGCTCCAAACACCTGAGTTCACTCTCCCACATTGCATCTGCTTGGATTCTGTTCCCCTCCCAGCACCTTTTCCCTCTCACGTTTGAAGCAAAACTTGAGGGGTCAGAGCTCCTGCCTGGAGCTGGGTGTTCACAGCCCCTGGCACAATGGGGCACTGTGGTAAAAGCAGCCATTTCCTTTCAGTGCATGTAAATGAGATAAATAGTGATACCCTGTAATTAATGCACCCTACTGAAAATGTCCCCAGCTGCACACTGCCCAGGGCTCTCTGTCTGCTCCTGAGCCACCAAACACCTCTGAAGGAAAGGTTACACTCACACCAAGTGTGTTGCAAACATGATATTATTTTTAAGGGTGTGGTGGAATTTTGCAACTCTGGTTTTATCCTTCTCCTTTCAAGCCTCTGCAGGAAAATGCCTTTCTGTCCCTAGGTGTTGCTGTCCTAGATGGGCACCTGGGGTAGTCACAAATCCCTGGGATGCTGGGGATGTTTTGCTTTCTGCTCCAGCATTGCTGCCCAAGCTTCCAAAGAGCTGGATCTCAGGTGGTTCCTCAGCACAGAAACCACTGCCAAGGTGAGCTGTCTGCTTCTCCATTTACCAGTCCTCTGGTGTGGTGAGTGTGTCCCTGGAGGCTGGGAGGACAACTCTTCAACAGCATCAGAGAACAGTCTGCCAAAAAGAAATTTAAGACTAAAGGCCAGCTGGGGAATGATGAGCACACCTTAAGGTACTTGATCTCCAGATAGTTTGGCCAATAACTCAGTGCTTGGGGTTAGGATTTAGTGTGCAGAGCCACATGTTTCCATGCACTGTTCCCACCTTGAGGACTCTGCTCTGGAAGCTGTCCCTGCAAGACCTGAAGGTGATGGATGCTGCAGGGTCAGTGCAGTGCTGCAGCTTGTCCCAAACCTCACTGTTATGCACAAAAGTCAGACCAAAAGATTGCAGGTGCCCTTGGCATGTTCAGCTTCCACCACAGATTTGTCTCTCACCCAGTGAACGATTTCTGTCACCACTGCCAGCTCTGACACCTCAGCTTTCTGCCTGTGCTGAAGCCCTACAACTGTTCAGCAAACAGGAGCAAACAGTTTGCAGTGGTTTGTCTGGTGTGAGTGAGAATCAAACAGGCAGAGTCACAAGAAAACCTCTTTGGAAAGTGATGAGAAACTGTTTTTTCTTGTCTGGGCTTACCTAGTGCCCTGCAAACAGCCACAGTGGTTCCTAAAACAACACAAGAAAAGCTCCTCACCCCTCTGCTCTCCTCCTCACCCCTCTGCTCTCCTCCTCCCTTCCCTCCACCTCTTCTCCCACCCTTCCAGGGACTTTGCTCTTGGTTCTCTTTCCCACTCCCATCTCTCTCCTCTCTGCCTCTTCACTAGGTCTTCTGTCTGGTTCCTCTTTGCCTCTTGAAGGCACCCACCCCCAAACCACCAGCTCACCTTTCTTCTCCCTGCCTTAAGCTCTCTGAGGACTTTCTGGCCTTGCTGGAAATAAGAACAGAAACCAGGCAGCTTCCCAGGGACAAGCAGGAAGTCCCTCCTCAGCTACAGCTCATGAAACTTTGGATTACAGGAATCAAAACGAGTGAGGAAAAAGCAAATAACATGATTACCCTGTCAGGTCTTGCTGTTCTCCTTTTCTTACACCATGGTTCAGCAGAGAAGATTATTCTCCAGAAACCTCCTGCACTAACAGAGCAGGCTGGAGATGTGCTCCTGGAGACTTTTATACACTTCAGCTCCAAGTTTCACAACCCCTCATTACATCATTGTGCTATGGGATGAAGGCAAACTGCATTACAAGTGACCTACATGATGTGCTTAAGCCCAAGAGGAAGTCAGCAGCTCCCAGCCTCGCTCCCTGCTCAGCTTTACTCGCAGAACCATCCTGAGGGGCAGATTTGCCAAATGCAGCCAGTATCTGACCCTGCAATTTCTTTAAAAAATGACAAAAACCAAACCTGTGGCTGATGTCAAAATAAGCTCCTCCTTCATGTAAAAATACATTGAAGTACCTGGTCCTACAGGAGTGTTTTCTGTTAAAACCAGGAGCATTATCTACCTGGGAAGGGTTTTTTTTTCCTTTAGTGTTGCTTCAGCTGCTGTTTATTAGCACTGAACTGGTTTGCTTGCCTGGGATCTTCTGTACTCATTTACTCCAGTGCAAAGGGAATATAAAATACACTTTTGTTGTATATAAAATACCCCCTTAACCCTTGTTTTGCACTGCTGTAAGAATCCATCCCAGTGCCACCACTTGCTGCTGCCCCCATGCAGCAGTTCTGCTTTCCACGTGCAGGAATCTTTTGAGATGGGTGAAATAGGAGCAAGGTACCCTGAGAACCTGTGGCCTCCCAGGACTGCTGAAAAACTCCCAATTCCTTTCCAAGTTCCATGTTTTGGAGGGGAAGTCAAGCACTGCCCACCAGGCATGACAGGAACTCTCTTGTGTTCCCACTGGAGGCAGAGGAGCTGTGAGCCTCCAGTACAAACCAGTCCTGCCCATCCCTGCCTCTGTCCTCAGGAGGTTTTTAGGGAAGAAGGGCCACAATTTTTTATTACTCCAGAAGAGCACATTTCAGGAACTGCACAGGAAACAGCTGAGCTAATCCACTTAAATGAATCCACACTGGCCTGAGTTTGACTGATTCCTAGGAGGTTTCTCACTTTTTTTTTTTTTTAAAGGATGAAGCAACTCCTGAGATGAAATTCCTCCAGCTCATGGAGTCATTATCTGAGTCCCTGTCAGGCACACAGGGTGCCAAGGCAATGGGCACTGACATTTTCTTCAGGAGCAATCACAGTTTTGTTAGCTATGCATTTCTAACCTTTTTTCTGCAGAAATTCTGCCTTCAAGCAAACCCCATCCACCCATCCCCAGTGCTCAGGAGTCCTCAGCTGGAGTTTGCTCTCCAGAAACCCAAGTGCAACACCAGATGTGAGAGGAAAAATGTCCTGGGTGCCACCAGGGGACAGACCTCTCACCCCCTTCACCCCTGTGATGCTGCCATGTCCAGAAAACCAGGAATACAGTGGGTGCTGCTTTATGTGTCCTTGTTTCTTAATCCAATTTTAAGCTAAACTCTGCTAGCATGAAGTAATTACAGCAAAAAATTAATCTGATGAGCTAATGAATATAGACTGATTTTTTTTTAAGAATCAGAGGGACAATGAAGGTGGGGTGAAGGAGGATATAGCCTGCTAATACACTGAATAATTAATGACTGAATAACAACTTCTGATCAAAAATATATCTATTTCAAACTGAAATCCCCTTTGATCTCCTCTTGCACTGGTTATGTACATTAAATTAGACTGCAAGAAGATAGATTGCAGCTTTCAGTTAAGAATATTGCTTAAAAGACCCCAGATTTCCATGAGCTTTGTTGCTCCAAGCCCACAGGAACTCTCCACTGATGGAGCAGCCTTGGAATGGGCTGCTGGAATTCACACAGCTTTGTGCTGAAATAGCCACCATGGCAAAGGGAACTTGGAGTCTGGCTATTGCTTTGATCATCAAAATATTTACACTGAACCAGCATGATAGATTATTAATTATCATTCATAAGAATACAGTGTTAAGGGCTTAAAAAAAACCCCAAACCCACTGTGTTACAATTCTCTGCTTTTGTCCCCTGAAATGTAAAATGAACTCACTGGAAATATTTGCCCCTGTGACAATGATAAAAATATTGGGAGTATTTCCTTTGGAATCTGCTAACATGAAGCTTTATTTTGCACTGGCAGCCAAGCAGTGACAGTGCCATAAAGCCAGAGAAGATATGGCAGCAGAGAAGATATGGTGGCCCTTAATCATTCCTGGGGAGTAGGATGCTTTACACCCCCCAGCTGCATCAGTGGAGGAGATAGTTGTCTAAAATCATTTTTTCCATGGTGCAAACAATCCCTGGGCTTTGCATAACAGCCTCATCCTCATCACTCTCTGCTACATCAAATTTACTGTAGGTGCTTTGGAATTCAGAGCTCTGCTAAAATCAGGGATTTTTTTTTTTTTTCCTCAACTATTAAGAGAAAAAAAAAAAAAAAAGAGAGAAAGCTCCCATCATTTCAAACTGTAAGCATCAGCTGCATGAGGACTTCTAGGTGTTTGCTGATCTGCTCCCTGCTTACACACCCAGCCTCTCCCTCCCTCCCTCCCTCCCTTTTTGGTGTTTCCTCCCTGACACTCACAGGAAAAGCCTCCTTGGTCTCCTGCAAGTCCAACTGTCCCATTGAAAGATTCCAAGTGAGACAGAAGAGTATTCTCAGCACAGCCCCAGCCTCCCACTCACTAATTGGAGGCCATTCCCCATTTTGTGGAGCCTTGATGCTCCCCCATGGAGAACTCAGGACTCTGGGTTCCAGTCTTGGACTGTGGTGACAGCAGGAGAGTAAACAGAGCTGATAGAATTTGACAGGTCTATTCTTTTCTTAAAATCATTCAGTCTAAAAGATTTTCTTTTACATAATCCAAAGTGTTTTCTCATGAAGTAGGACAAATACTGCTCTGCATTTATGGTGCAGTTCAGATTTTCTGCACCTTTATCAGAATTTGCCACTGTTAAAGGAGGTCAAATAATTCAGTTTATAGCTGCCTTAGGGAGACTGCAAGTGTGCTAAAAAACTGTGGAGAACTGGGATCTTTGAGTTCAAAATGTTTAACAGAGAACTGAAATTAGCTTTTAAATGCAGCTGACTTCTGAATAAAAGAAGAAATCCTCACAATTCCTTTACAGGCAGCCAGAAAAATCCTGTCTTCCTCCCCCCCAAAAGAGTGGTTTTCTGCAGCCCTGAGTCAAAGAATAGTTCTCTGCATTAAAAAGGTCTTTGTTAAGGTGCTGTGTTCTTCAGGGCACTGAAGACACAGACTCAGAGGTCCCCAGAAGCCTCTCTCATGCACACCCTTCATTAAATACTGAATAATTCCTTTACAAATATTTACACAGCCAACAAAAACGCCCGGAGCAAACAGGGCTTTAATAAACAGCAAAACAGAGCTCCACAAACCTTTTCCCCCAGTTGTTCAGAGAATAACAAATCACTTGTTGAGCTGCAAGAGGCTGCAGTGCAGTGTCTGTGTTCTGAAGAGAGGAGGGTGATCCAGGAGTCCCTACACTGACCACTTCTACCCCCAGAAATGGGTGAAAACACCCCCAGGCTGGGAGGAAGGTCATAATCTCTTACTCCTCATTTTAAAACTAGAATACAGATGATTTTTTTTTAATTTTTTTTTACTGTGGGAACTGGACTGTGTTCTGCTATTCTGTATTTCTTGGGACTTTGCATCATGTGACAAGATGTAACCTAAGTTAACCCAGAGCACTGTAATTCATGCAGAACTGTCCCCTGACTCCCAACAAAGCTTTTATAAATCACAGGTAAATTACCCAAGGTTTGGCAAATCCAGGTTTGTCCCCACTGATATTAGAAGATCTCTGACAGAAGTCAGGGCTCTGGAGCACTGCAGCAATACTTGTTTTAATGAAAAGCTCCTCTAGTGCCAATCACACTTGATTTAACCTCTCTCTGACTGCTTCATAACAATACAAAATGTGATCTGAAAAGGAACTTTTAGATGAGTATTATTTAGCAAGAATACCCTTTTCTGGCAACATTCATACAGTGGAAAGAGTTTACTAGAGTCAACCCGTGGCTTTGAAACATCAAACATCATTTAAACAGGAAAGTTTCTAGGTAAGCAATGCATAGCAACTGATCAACAGTTTAGAGATGAAACTGAGAGAAATGATGCAGTTAACTTTTGGGTTTGTTTGTTTGTTGTTGTTTTTAAGAAAAAGAAAGGCTTTCAATACGCCAAGGGATTTATTTTTAGGAAATAACAAGAAAACAAACCCCAGTTAGCAGGCTGTGAGAGGGCAGTGAGCATTTTTTTGTTTTTGGTTTGTTTTGGTTTATTTGAAAGGGATAAATGCCTCACCTGTACTCCTGTGGCGGGTGGTGGCTTTGCCCTGAATTCCTAAGGATTCCTGACATTCTGGCCGGGATCTGGCTCTCTATCATCTCCTGGGAAGAGCAGAGGAGGCGGCGGTCAGGCCCCAGTAGCTATCCAGCACTTCAGCACCGGCCCCGGCTGCAGAACCACCCCAAAAACACCCGGGCCGAGGAAAAACCAGCCCCGATCTACACCCTGCCCTTCCCCTCCGGGGGCACTGCTTTGATTTGCGCTGTAAAATGTTTTATGGGGTGGGGAGGAAAAATAAAAAAGCAGAGAGCGGGCACATTGCCCCCGGTGGAAGGGGATGTGCGGGGGGATGCACGGCGGGGCAGCTCGGGGGCCGGTACCGGAGTCGCTCCCGTCTCGGGGCTTCCCCGCAGCTCCCCAAAAACACCCGCGGAGCATCAGGGAGCAGCGGGCAGAGCTCCGGGCGCTGCCGGGGGGAGCAGAACCCCCCTGCCCGAGCTTTCCCCGACTCCTTCCCGGCGCTCAGCCCGTAGCCAAAGAGGATTCCCCGCACCCCTCCAACCCCGCACCCCCCGGACCAGCGCTGGGTTCTCCTTCCACAAACCTGGCGGGGCCGGGGGGCTCAGGGGGGGGGGCCCGGCCGGAGCTCCGCGGCTGCGGCTCAAGCGCGGCGGGGTCTCCCTCTGAGGAGGGGCCGTGCCGGGCCCGGGGGGGGATGGAGCTGAAGCTGGCCCTGAGGGGGACGGTGCCGGCGGCGGGGCCGGGCTCCAGCCCGGTTTAAATTTCCCTCTCCGGAGCTGTCCAGCCCCGAGCATGCGCGGCCGCGGCCGCCCGCAGGGTCAGGGCCGGGGCAGGGCCGGGGGATGCGCTGCGTTTCCCGGCGTCACCCCCCCAAAAAACCCCCCTCCCCTCCAGCCCCCGCCCCCGGGGGACCCTGCTATGGGGCGGGGGAAAGGGATGGGCAGGGGAATTAAAGGAAAAAAAAAAAAAAAAAAAAAAAAAAAAAAAAAAAAAAAAGGAAAAAAAAAAAAAAAAAAAAAAAAAGAGGGGAAAAAAAAGAGAAAAAAAAAAAAAGGCACCACAAAAATCCCTCCTTTACCAACCAAACTCCGACAAAACAAAAATAAAACAAAAAATCCCCCAAACTTCTCGTAACTTTACAGAAAGCAGAGGGAGACCCACCCAGGGCACCCGCGGGAGGGGATAAATTGGGAGGGGGTGGAGGGGAGCGGACTTTGCGCCGGTACCCGCGGACCCCGCTCGGTAGCGGGAAGGGGTGGGGAGGGAATGGGATGGGAGGCAGCGCCCGGGGCCGTCTCTCCCCGCCCGTTCGCTTTCCCCGCCGCCGGTCCCGCCGTGCCTGGGAGCGGCCTCCAGCCCGGCCCCTCCGCGGGAAGGAGCCCGGGAGCTGCCGGCAGCCTCCACAGGAGCGGCGGGAAGGGCGGCGGGCAGAGCCCGGGGGTAGCGCTGCCCGTCCCGCCGCTGCTGAGGGAAGCGGCCCGGCCCTGGGGGTCCCCGAGGGCTCCCTGGGGGCTCCCTGAGGGCAGGGAGCGGGGAGGGCTCGGTCCGTGGGGCTCCATCCCAGGAGGGGCTTTGGTTGCTGGAGGGCAGAGGCTGAGGGGAAGCGCTCCTCGCCCTGAAGCGCGGGAAGGGCCCGGAGCAGCCCCGGGCACTGAGGGTGAGGGGCTGGGGACCTGGCCTCAGGGTGCCTGGGAGGTGTGGGCAGGCTTATTTACTTCAGTTAATACCTAAAAAACCCCCCCAAAACCTAATAGGAAATGAAAGACTTGATTCTGACCCACACAGTGCTGGTGCTCCTGTCACCAGAGGGTTTTTCATCCCTCAGTGAAGCTGCCCGGGAAGGTGTGAGGTTGGTGCGGTGTCACCGCCCTCTGCCAGGGGGATGGGAGGGCAATGGTTGGAACAAGGTCAAACCCCGAGTCCACCCCCTGAATATCGCTGGTTTTTTTCTTGAGACCCGAGTTTTCTGCTTATAAACCCATCAGCAAAACGGGTGCCAGCTTTACTTGCCAGGAAAGGTGTCCTGTGTGTAGAAGCAGTTTGAAAGTGGTGATGAAACCGGGTCATTTGGGCTCTGTGTAAAGTGTGGAAATACTTAAAATAGACTTGCAGGATGAAAACACGAGATGATCTCATGAAAAATTGATTTCCTTCTGCTTTCCTTGACAGTTAACTGCATGGTATAGAGGGAATGAAATGTGAAGACAGGAGAGAGCTTTTCTCTGCTCGTAATGAGAATCTGTTCACTTTGATGAGCATCAAACCTCTCTCTGTTAATTACTGGCAATAGAAATGGAGACTAATCAATACTTCTCAGCATCGAGGCCTCTACCAGGCACATCTGGAGAAACAAAAAGCAGAATAAAAGAAAAAATCCGGGTACTGCTGGAGCCTAAGGAGTGGAGTTTGCACAGCTGCAAGTGGTTCCTTAATTGCAGCAACGTCTTGTGCCATTTTGTAGCTTATTGCAAGGTCAATTTACAGTTGTCAGGTACTTACCCTGTAACTTAAAAAGCACTTTTAAAAACTGATTATTAATTGCGTTCCTGTAGCTTCATACTTGCAGAAGGAATAAAGGTGAAATGTGCTGTTTCTTTCAGACTTTTTTGGAGTCTGTTGGAGCCGTTGTGTGGGGACTTTTTGCCTGAGTGCTTTCCTCCTGGCAATGCACTCAGGGCAGAGCTTCGTTCCTCCTCAGCTGGTTTGCAAACCAAGATTATAACAGGTAAGGAGGTGCAAGGGTGGTTTATACCCGGCTTGCTCACTAGGGGAGCTTAAACTTGAAATGCAGAGGGATCAAGAGCTTAGTTCTCCAAACACTTGGAAGAGTACAGGTTGCAACAAGGAAAGGTCTAAATCAAACATCACGAAGGAAATTTCCACAAGGAGGGGAGCCCAGCATTGCAGTGGGGCACAGGAGGATGGTGAATAATCCAGGAGGATGGGGATAATCAGCATTTGACTGGGCAGAGCTGGGGGCAAATCTGCTTTGGCCCTGCTTTTGGCAGGGGTTTTGGAGCAGAGACCTCTGGAGGTTCACTTCCAACCTCAAATGCTCTGGTGCTCCTCGGGAAACACACAGAGGAATATCTGGAGGCTGGGGTGTTTGTGGTTGTTAGGCAGAGCAGGTGGTGGAGTCTGCCAGTTACCAGCTGAAAGGCTGTTAAAAATTACCCAACAGATTCTAAAGCAGAGTTTCCTCAGTGAGCAGCTGGCCCTAGGAGCCATGTTTGTCCATGTTTGTGTTATATTACTTTGTTTACTGTTTATTTGCTCCTTTCTGGCACTTCCCTGTGTATTTTCAGAAATTCTATCACTTTTCTGTGTTACATCAGCAGTTTCAGTGCAGGTAAACTCCAAACTGATGGCTGTATTCATAGGGATGGATGATAACCAATTTTGCCCTTTTTTAGGTGTTTTCTCACCCAATTAATGTTACTCTGGAGACATTATGCTGCCTGAGAGAACAGCATGAAACAAGTGTGAACAGGAATATTGGTGTGTATTTGTTTTCAAACATACATCAGCTGGGTTCTTTTATGTGATTTAAAACAAGAGAATACAAAAATCATGGCCAATGGCTGCATTAATTGATAGTCTTGTCTAAAGGAAGGAACAGGGCAAATTCACCTGACCCAACTGGAGTCATTTTTACAGAGAGAAAAAACTGTAGTAAGCATATCTATTAATCTCATTGCTAGGTAGTTTATTTCTGCAACATGCAAGATTACATACAGCTTTTTATAAAAAATATGATATTCAGCAGTTAAGTTTTCCTGTCTTTGAGTAACTCGTTTGTAGCAAATATGTGATAAAAAAACAGAGACAAAAGAAGGATTTGCTCTGTTAAGGAATTGGCTTCCTTGTGTGTGAGTTTCTCCTAAAACTAGCTCAAATTTCTATTGAATGTCATTTAAACTGTAGTTTCTTGTGGATGTTGAACTGGATTCATTTTGCTACCATCATAAACAATTTTGTTTTATTTTTCCTGCTCTGAAGTGTGCTTTGGAAGGTGAGTTTAAATTAAAAAAAAAAGAAAAAAGAGAATAAAAAAAAGGTAGGGGGGTGTGAGAGAGTTGAGGACCACTCAAAACTAGATATTTATAAGAACTCTGTGAAGACTTTGTGTGTGTTTTCTATCTGCCATCCAGTCAGGATGGAAGATAAAAACATTTCCCTCACTTCATGTTCCTGTGTTGAACTCCTCAGCATGGCTGAGAAGCAGCTTCATGTTTGCTCATCACTCCTTTTTTTTGCCAAAGGACATCAGTGTGTCCTGACCCTTCTAACTCCTCGCCTGGAATATTTTCTGATTTTAGTTTTCATCCTTCTTCAGCTGAGTTTCTAAAGTGTGTGGGGAAAATAATGATGGGAATGAAGCTCAGTGCCCTCTGTTAGGGGAACGAGCTGCTTCCAAAAGCAGTTAGTGCTGCTTAAAAGGGAATAATTTCCTTGCACACTTCAAGCCAGCTTTGTTTTATGTGAAAGAGTGGATTCTTTAGCTCCTCCTTTATTTACCCAGTGCCTTTACAATTCATCCCTCTATTCCTCTCAGCACAAAAGTGAAATATTCTATTTACATTTTCAACTCCAACCTCAGCATGCAAATTCCCAGTCCCTGCACGAGATGGGGAGGAGGTTCCACTCCATCCCCTTGCCAGGGCACGGATTCCACGTTGGGGTTTGAATTCTTTCCCTCAGAAAGAAAAAGCAGCTACTTCAGTTGCCTGCAGGTTCTTTTCCTGAGACACTGGCATTCACATCTGAATGAAACTCCTGTGCCACTGCATTCCCTGCACCCCATTTTGAAACACAGGGAACTTTGCAGCCTCCCTCCTGTCCTTCCAACCCGAAAGCATCTGACCGTTGGGGTTTTCCTTCTGCTTTTTTGAATACTGTATCGTAACAAATGATACTTAAAAATCATCTAGTGTGAAATTGCAGATTAATCCCATCGGGATAGGGTTTTAGCCCTTGTCTGGCCACTTGGGAGCATGCAGATGGTGAATCTGAGTTGGACAAAAGGCACAATCACTGATTACATGCATGGATGTAACGGACAAAAAGCCCTTCCTCACAGCTAAGGTAAGCAGCACACACTGGAGGTCCTAGTGCCTGGCTTGCTCAGAAAAAAACTACATTTCCAGATGCCTTTACTGTGGAAAACTTTCACAATCTGTATCCCAAGCAAAGGGAAAACTGCCTTTGACTCCCAGTAGGATCCCATTTTTACTTTCTAAGCAAATGGCTGCTTTTCTGACTGGTTTTGGTTTTTTCTTTTTTCTTGTTGCTGTTTTGTTTTTGCTTTTTGCCTCTTTAGGCAGCAAACATATGGTGATTCCTTCATAAGGAGTTAGGCAGCTTCTAACTATCACTGTCCTCATTACTAAAACTCCTGCCTGCTGCTCTCTCTTCAGCAGGGACAAAGTTGTTTTGCTGGTTGCCTGGCCTGTAAAAAATTAATCATCATCCTCAGGAAGATGATCTTGCTGCCCTGCATAGCTGTGAAAACTGCCATCTCACCTGCCCACTGAGTTCTATGTAAAGTTGTTAATAATTTGGGGAAAAATCCATCATATTGTGTGACCCACTGCAGTGCAGCTGGGCTCAGAGCAGAGGGAGAAGCTGGTATCCCAACTGAATTTTTTCTGTGGGTTAAGATACAGTTTTTAGAATGCAGTGTTACTGAATAGCTCTGAAGTTTAGGGGAAAAAAAAAATGAGCTGGAGATGGCTGCTCTGTTTACCTCAAGTGTTCTCCTGATACTTACATGTCTCGTAGAATTTTTCTAAAGTATGAAACACAACTGCATCTCATAGGGAATTCCTTTTGAGGCTGAAACCATCTCACTGCTGTTTGCTTGCAGAGTGCCTGGGAAAATGGGCCTGGAGCTTCCAAGTGCCCCTGTAACAGGAACAGCACAGAGCTGGTTTTATGTTGGCTTTAAGAGCTGTCAGAACCAGAAAACCAGACCCACACAAAGCCTGACTGTTTATAATTTACCCCTTTTCTTTTAGAAGAACAGCTTTCCAGCTACCTGCTTTCAGCTTTGGCTAAATATACACCTTTTTTTTTTTTTTTTTTTGCAGAAACAATGAATGTTCACATCAGTACTTGGGGAAATTCACCTCTGAGGGACTCCTCATTGCCTGGGTTGGAGGCACAGCTGAATCTTCAGCCCCTGAAAGACAAAGTCAGTGATGGAGCCCTGGGGCAGAACTGGGTAGCACCAGAGAGAGCCCAGGCTGGGTCCACCTTGCCTCCCAGCAAGGTCTGATCTGGGCAGAGTGGAGCTCAGCTGGCCCAGGATGGTGCTGAGCTGCACAGAGAGATGGGCAGCAGCTGAAGATGACAATCTGGCAATATCTAAACTGGTATTTCTTACAGAAGTGCAGTGCAAGGCAACAGCTGGAGAAAGGCCAAGGTCTAGTTTGGAATCTAAAATTCTGCAGAACTCAGATTTCCTTGATTGCATGAAGTTTATTAACCATGGCTAAAAATACTGATGTGAAGTTCTCCAAGGTTTCTGGAGTTTTGGTTTCTGTTTGTGCAGTGTTTTTCAGCATAAACACCAACACATCTAATCTAAAAAAAAAAAAAAAATAGCACCAGGGGCTGTCAGGACAACACTCTAAATGTGCAAAGCCCAACTGCAGCATGAGAAATGACTTCCATAATCTGGGACAGAACAATTGATTTCCATTTCCTTCCCAGCTTCTCTGAGTCTTGGGTGAATATATGACTGGTCTTGCTCATGTATCATACCTCAGAAGAGCAAAGCTGCTTTCCTGCTGGTTGCTCCAGGAGGTTGGGTGTTTTCTGGGATTTCTGGTTCTCAAGATCCAAGTATTTGCATAACAAAAACCCTACAGGTGGAAGCATTCTGCAGAAACCAGCTCTGTGATCATTCCTTTGAGGTCTGGGAGCCATTCCATGGGAGCAAAGATAAGCATCTGTGAATTTTTCCAAGTATCTGAAAAGTTCAAGATCCTTTCTCTTAATAAGGCCATTGCCAAATTACCATAATCAAGAAGTAGTTCTGTTATTCCAGCAGGTACCCTGCTACCTCAGCATCTCTGTTCTAAACAATATCCCAGCTGAGAGGAGAGTTGTTCCATGGCACAGAAATCTAATTAAACCATTTCCCTACCTTCCACAACCAAAATTCTTAATTTCAGTAATTAGAAGACACCCCACTCCAGCCATGCTGTTTCATCAGATTTTAGGGCTATGAGACTTAAAACTAACATTTTCAAAAGCATTTCATGGTTTGAAAGAATGGTCAATTAACCTTCTGTTTCCTGGGGGGAACCCTGCAAAGAACTGTCAACAGTTCAGTTTAGAGAGATTTGTCCAGTGACCTACAAGGCCACAAAGTTCATGAATGCATGTACCAGTGTCATCATAGATTTGTTTCCTGGGTTACTGTCACCAGAGAATAAACTGCTGGCAGTTCCTGCTACAGTACAGGGGTGACCAACTGGGATGTGTCCTCCAATACAGCCTGCTCAAAACTAGAGTCACCCAACAGGGAAAAAAAAATCTTCTTTATCTTCAAGATGATTTATGTGTCTTTTTTTATCTTCCATAAGGTGGTGGGATGGTTTGTTCTTTGGTTTTTGTGATTTATTGTGGGTTTTGGGGGGATTTTTTTAAAGATGTGGCTAGGGGGAATTGACTGACTGCCCACTGAGTTTCTTTGTGTTTCCAGTTCTCCTCAAATGGCAGTGTAAGATAAATGCCTGATTCTTCTAGTGGGGACAGTCCTCAGATTTGAGTGACAGCAACATCTCACTTCTTATTCCAAATTTTAAGGGTATTTTGTGGAGCTTTAGACATGGATTCAGGAGCTGCACCTGCTGAGGAAAGGCAGGAGTGCCCATTTTAGCCCTCTCAGGAGGCTTGCACTGTCAGGCTGCAGGGAGCTGATTTTATTGTGAAATTGAAAAGAAACCAAGGGTCTAGTCCTGCCTATTGAAGTCAAAAGAACCTCTGGTTTCACGAGGGAGGCAGAACTAGCCATAAATAAAATCATCTTCTCTGTAGAGTTTGCTGCATGGAAATTGAAATCTAGGAGCTGGCTTTTTGCTTTTACCCCAGAACTGTATAATTAGCATTGTTGCACCATTCTGCAGGCTGCATGGACAAGGGAATAGTTTTTTATTCTGTTGTTTGGTTGGTTGGGATTTTTCATTCCACTCAGCATCAGAATGTTGTGTCTCTCCAACCTGGCCAGTGAAGTTTGATGTTTTCCCTCTCACCTTCCCAGGTCCCCAGCTGTGTGGATGACTTCAGCACCTCCCAACGTGTGGCTTTGGATGCTGTGGATCCTTCCCTGAAGCTCAGGACCTAATTTAAAATAGAAGGCAATGCTGGATGGTGGCACTGGGTGAAATGAGAACACTTCAGTGACAGGTGAGCAGGAGGTTCCTCCAGTAAATCTGATTTTCCTGCCTTTTGTCATCTTGGCATAGCCCTTGCACTGCCAGAGGTGGTGTTGGGGTTGTTGCTGTATGACTGTAGCTGTCTGCAGTACAGTCTGAAACACCTCAGTTGCCCCTGAGTGGTGCTCCAAACTTGAGATATTAATATGTTGAAGGAATGGGGGTTGCTTGAACATTGTTTTGAATGCAGATCTTTGGTTAAGGTTTTGTCCTTCACAGTGTGTGCTGTTGGCTGAAGTGGCTCAGTTTGTCCCCAGGGTTCTGTTAGAATGCACATTCCCATGTTTTACCCACTAAGAAACATACATGAGACTCCTTTAAACTGAAAAATGCTTATGTTCCAGTGTTCCCTGAAAACTAAGAGGTTTCACAACGTCTGCAAACCATTAGTAGTGTCTAAAATTAGGGTTTCATTACCTTCCTTCCAAGTAAGGATTTAAAAAATGAAATCCAGTCCAAATGCCACTGGTGCCAGGGGTTCTTTCTCCCTCCAAACACGTGTAGCCAAGGGTCATTTCTGAGCAGCTGATAATAATTCCTTCTTTCTCATGGTTTTATGTTCTGTATGGGAAAAGCCATTTCAGAGAAGTTGGTCTCTGGTCAGTGTCTGGTCTCTGGGGTGCAGCACCATCCCCTGTTGCTGGCTCTCAGCTACTGCACTGCACGGGAAGGGAGCTCTGGAGAGCTGAGGGAAGCTGGTTTCTGGGGGAGGAAATGAGCTGTTGAATGAAGAGCAGAAATACAGCTGGAAACACAAGTAAATTCCTTATTTTAATAGTTGGAAGTAATGTAGCAAAGCGTGCAGAATGCCAGCCATGGGTCTAAACATGTTTGGGAAATAATATTTCTTTTCCCATCTCTATCACAAATCATCTGCATGGTCAGATTCCCAGATTCCCAGAAGTATTTACTGATAGTGGATGTCTTAGCTATGTAATTTAACTCAACCCTGTTTTAATTCTTCATCCTTCAATGTGCTAACTCACTTTGGATTTAAAATATGAAGGAGTTCATTGGATTGTCATGGTTTTTCATTTTGCTTTTGTTTGTCATGCAAAGGTGTTACAGACCAAGGAGACTCAGAGGCTGGGATCAAGACAGGGATTTGAAAATGTCACCCCTTGGCATTGACCAAAGTCATGGAGCTCAAGTCAGAATGAAATTAACAAAACATTTGATACTTCTAGGTGAAGGGTGCAGCAATTAATATGTTCAGTAGTGGTTTTGGGGGGGTTAAAAGTTATTAATGCCCATGTTCACCAAGCTCCCAACAGAGGGAGAGCTGTGCATCCTCAGAGAAGTCTTTTTGTGCTGAGTACAGGTAACAACTGCTACAAATGACAGAGACTGGAGGAAGGGAACAACACTGGGAGTTGCCTGAAGCCTTGCATTGTATTTTAACAACAAGACATTGGGGTTGTTCTGATGTGGCCCTAAAAGAGCCTCCTCCTGAGGGCCTTCACCTGCCACGAGGGACACGCCATGGAAAGCCACAAACCAGCTTCTGAATTCCCCCCTTCCTTCAGGAGAAGTGGCACTGGGGAGAAGCTCCAGTGCTCAACTGTTCTTTCTTTCTCTCCTTGCAGGTCCCAGAGAAGAGATTTAAAATGCAAGGCATGGCTTGGCAGGGCCCTACGTGTGCACTGGGGAGGGGAGGAGAGGAGGAGGGGGGGCAGAGGATGAAATGCCCCCGGCGGCACGTTGCACGAGCATCGTTAGGCATTGAGAAAGATATCATTAGATTAAAAAAGTGTCTTCACAGGGAAACAAAAGGCCAGGCAAGGGTTGCCCAACGCCAACCTCAGAGTCACTGCTGCTGACAATAGCTGCACGGGCAAGCTGCACCAGGGAGAGCTGAGCAACCCCAGGCAGGGTCCCAGCGCCGCGGGCAGACGCTGCCTGTCAGCCCAGCCCAATAAGCAGCCACCAGGGCTCCACGTCTCCCTCCCCACTCCAGATTAATTACTCATCTGAAATGACAGCTACTGTCTAGTGCCTAAAAGTTGTCAGGCCCTGCATCACCCATTCATGGTCCTCCAAGGAGAAATGGTTCCCTTTCTCTGGGGTGTGTTTCTGAACCTGCTCAAATGCCCCTGGAAGTGCTTAGCAAAGCCTGACGTTTTTCTCCTATTTTTACTGCTGAGGCTGAATAGGAAGTAATCTGTTCAGCACTATCAAGGCAGCCAGGTTTATTGAATATATTCCTAATATATTCAAATTATCTTTCCCTGGCTTGCTTTTTAGAACACTGCTGTAAAATGGATGCTCGGTGACTTTGCTACAATCTTCAGAGCATTACCAAAGGAAAATACTGATCCTGCTAAACTCCTGGAAATTGGCACTGGAATATGAAGTGGGGCACTTATTTTTCTAGTCTGTCTTTTGTCTGGTCAAATAGGTTTAACCTTCACGGGTTATATATTTTGTAGGTCTAGAATGAGCAGTTTAATGGTTAGATGAATTGCAATATACAGGAAAAAAAAAAAAAAAGAATCTGTTGGGGTTATTCATGTGCTTTTGGATTTGATTTACTTCCTACTTCCTTATTTAATAACTGGGTTCCTTAAGACTCCTTAAGCTTGAATGACCCATGTTTTGTTGCTGGGTCTATTCCAATGACCCCTGCCAAGACCCCTGCCCCAGTTCGTCTATCAGACAAAAATGAATCTATTCCAGGAGCTATCAGTTCCCATTATCTCTAATTAAGCCTGACAGTTGGAGACAGGCCTCATTATTTTTAATTGGGCCCTATAGTTCTAGAGTTAAATTAAACACAATTTAATGCAGATAGCTCATATACATTGGTATGACAGAGTCAAATTGTGTTTTAAGTTTAATGAAACAACAGTTTTTGTTTCCAGGCTTTGCTTTTACAGAGTTTTACTGCTTTGAGCTCTGCATTATTTAAAACTTGCATATTGGGTGATGACACAGGCATTAATTAGACTCTGACCTGCTGGTGCACCTGTTGAACCTCCTCACTGCATGCACTTCTATACTGGAAGTTGTAATGCAGGCATAAGGTGGTGATGAAGAACTCTTTATTCTCTAATAAGCTCAGGCTCTCTGTGACAGATTCCTACACAATGCTTAAGGTAGCTTTAAACAGATTTGCAGTCACTAGACATGCAAATATCAGAAACTCCTGAAAGTTTTCCCAGAACTCCAGAGTGGAAATTTTATTCAGAAGTTTAAAATGAAGACGCCTCCTTCTACCTTCCCAAGGGCAGTTGCACTGCTTCAGAGCAGCTGGCCTTTTTCTGGCAGGAAGTGAACACTTTTCTCACTGTCAGGTGGAGCTTTTCTGAAATAAAAGCTGAATAAAGAAGGTGAACCATCCTGTTACTCAGGTACCTGTTGCTCTAAATGCTCCAAAAGCTCTTTCACTGAATTTTCTTTGGGAAGGACACACCAGCCCATGCTGCTGAAGGATCCAGTCTTACCAGCCCTACTCTTGTAGCCTTCAGCTCTACAACAGCTTGTAAAATCCTTCTCTGTGCTTTCTTTGCAGCATGTAGGGAACTGCAAGACAAAGCCAACTTTTATTGACTCTTTAGCTTTGCCAGAGCAATGGGAGGAGGCACTGCATCAGTTGTGCTCCTCTCTGGATTAGAGATCACACAACTGAGTTCCCTAATTACAGAAGGCTTTGATTAAATATTGGATTTTCAGATGCAAGTTTCCCTTTACACAGGTGAGGTTAACAGATGCCTTCCAAAGGACATTTCCTTTCATATATTTGTCTTTGCTGGAATCCTTCTTCACCTTTGCTAGAAGGACAAGTAAATAAACTACACCTTGTCTCCAATGAGGTGTAACACACACACACTTGTAACTCTGGACATTTTCCTCACAGAATGTGTCTCTTTAGGAATCCAAGCCAAACATCCTTCTGTTTGGAGCATTAGGAACTCTAACCCTTCTTAAGGACTCCCACAGCTTGCAGTTAGTAATTATATATTGTGTGTTTAACTAACAGATACCTAATCATGGAAATGACACGTTATCAAGCCTATAGGCTAGGATTGGCCTGGAGAAGAAGAACAAGGGTTACCCAATGTTTTTATAGTCACTCTGCCTTTCTAACTGCTTCCCTTGGCCTCTCTGTAGCCATCCACTCCAGACCCACCACCAGTTGTGCCTTGCTTCTCCCAGATGCTTCTGAAGTTCCCTCTGCAGTGTGTTACACCCACAGCACTGAGCACCACCTGGGTGGGTGTTTTGCTGTCTATTACACTGAACCTCTGGCTTTTTCTCCCTGCACTGCTGGTTTCTGAACACAGAAAGAGGTGAAAAGTCTGCTCCACCTTTGCTCACCCCATGGGGAGTGCCTGGCACTTGCAGGAGGTGGGTGGCATTCCCAAACCCCAGCCTGCAGTGTGTCCTAAGGTCCCTCAGCCTCATACACATTTCCAGCATCCTCAGTTCCTCCTCTTCCAGGGCAGGGCAGAGCTTCTCCAACTCCCTCTCTCCTTTCCCAGAGGAATGGTCACATTGCTCCTCACACCACCCCATCTTCCTCCTCCATGGACTGGGTGGGATGGGGCTCAGATGGGTGGGGGTAAGCAGGGAGAGGAAGCAGTGCTAGAGGCAGCAAAGGAAGGGTCAGAGCACAGCTTGAAGGACACAAATTGGGGACAGTGTTCATGGTATTGGGAAGAATGGGGGTGTGAGGGAATGGTATCATTTCCCCAAAAAATATTTTTAATTGAAGTAAAAATAGTTATCAAAATAGTTTGGGGGTTTTGGGGGGTTTTTTGGTTTTTGTTTTTCAGTCTAAGCAGTCACTTGCAGGTGTCTCTGATAGCATCTCTGGAATGAATTTTTCATGCCCATGTTCAGTATGCACATGCTGCTTTAGACTCAGCTAAATGCATGAGCTTCTCAGCTCTTCTACTCATTAGGTATTTTTGTTAGCTTTAGCTTGGCCAGCAGAAAAACCCCCTTTTCCAAGCCCTGCAGGAGGTCCCTGCTGTGACAGGCTAAAATACCAAAAGATACAAGGGCTCTGTCATATGCTGTTGTCCTTTTGATTGAACTTGGAGAGAAAAGGCTTTTGTATAGCTTGTGGCCAGTTAGCCAGCACACTCCTAATATTATAGGCAGAGGTTTAGTGACCTGCATGAGAAGTGAGATTGAAATAGATTTATTACAGCCCCTGGAAACCTAGGGCTGGGATTTTTAATGCTTTTCTTGTACATTAGCATTTGGGCACTGCAAAATGGTTCATGTCTGAATATTCCCAGCAGCCTTGCAGGGGGAGGAAGCTTTGTTAGCCACAGTTCTGAGCTGTGGGGCTGAAGCTTGCAGGGTGTATTTATGTGGGAGTACAATGCTGTGGAAAGACTGATATGGGGGTAGACTTAAGGGGCATGGATCCTGCAAAGCAGGTTGGTTTCTAAGGTTTTGGGGACACATGCTCAGTGTTCAGTGCTATCCCATGGGCAGTAAGCATTTTCTGGGAAAATTCACACTAAGGATTTTTTGGCCAAGCAGAGAGCAGCCTCCAGGTGTCACAGATCCTGATCTGCTGTACCCATCCTCTTGCTGTACTCCCCAGGGGGATAAATTACAGATTAATTTATTAAATCACCATAAATGTGTTCATCGTTCCCAGTAATTATCAGCACATGCTGGAAAACCAAACCTTGCTGATGTGTTTAAGCCACCTGGTTTGGTTTTTGTCACCAGGAAACTTTGTCCTGTGTGCTGAGCCCCTCTGCAGATCACTCCATGACATGGAGCCAGCAGAATGCTTCCAGGCAGGAAAAACACCTTCCCTGGGAGCATAATGACCCCTTTCAGCTGCAGAGCTCCACGTGTCACCCCCTCCATTGTCAGCAGGAGAACAAAGTTAACAAAAATATTACTTCCATATTTGTTGTACTAATTAACTTCTGTATGTTCCAGTTCTCCCATTGAGTCACAGCTTTGCTTGCTGGGGTGGTTTCTGTCTGAATGTTTTCCACATTATATGAAACTTTAAATCCTTGCTCTAAGAAATTCCCCCCAGTTTTAAGGGCAAACAGAAAGACATGTTCATTTTAAAAGAAAGAGCTGAGAAGAGAAAGGGTTTATTCTGTTGCATGGCACAGCAAAAAAGGTACAGACAAAGGTTTCTGTGACATTTTTTCTGTTGTTGCTTGTTTTTTTCTGGAATGCCAAATCTCTGGGAAGGCCAGGAGACTCAGACCATGGGAAAATGGGTTTTTCTGTTCCAGATACCAGTATGAGCCATGCCAGCCAAAAGTCAAATGTAAAAGAATTCCCATTTCACAGGGAGGAGAAGTGAGGCAGTTGGTGAAGTGTCAGGTCAGTTATATCACCTTGCCATGATTTCTTGGTTTTGCTGTGAAGATCAGCTTTTAAATGGCCATTATTCCATGACTTGCACAACACCACCTTGTCATGGCCGTGCTGGATTGGTATGAAAACTGTAAGGAAAAAAGGCAAAAAGGCTTCTGTATGTGCCAGTCTCTTTTCAGCAGGGTTTTAAAGCTGATCAGAGGGACTGCCCTGGCTCTATCAAGTAGTTGTGTGTATAGAGGGCACATCTCTTGCTCAGCAGTGCTGGGATTGCTGTCTGGGCCTCAGAGGCAACATGAAAATACTGAATTCCAATCTTCAAGTGACAGAAAAAGGGTCTTTGCATCTTGAAATATTCTCTGCTGTGTGACTGAAGCACAGTGTGGTTTGGGGAGCCTCTCAGAGAGCAGGTTGTGGGTTTGATCTGTTTTGCCAGGGCTGAACGATCTCCTCTTCCCTCTGGGGTTCTTTTGGGGGGGTTCTTTTTTGTCTGCTTTGTTTGTTTCTTCTCAGCTGGCTTGAGAATGAATGTGGGTAATAAACAAGAGATGTCAAGGATTTTATTTGGCTACTTTAATTCTTTTCAGATGGTGAAACTGAGGCTGGCAGAGAGGTCTGAGCTGCTGGTCTGAAAGGAAAGGACTTTTTCTCTCTGCTCTTTAGGCACCACCAGCTCCAGCAGTGATGGGAGAGCTACCTCCTGACTCAGCACCACTGCTGCACCTTGCCTGCTAACCTGCATCCTTCTGTAAACCATCTATCCAGGAAAGGCCCAGATAATTCACTGGTAGCTTGCAGTTACATGGAGAACAGAATAAAAAGGAAAAAAAAAGTAATTCAGAATTTGTAGCAGAGCAGCTGAGCAGTTCTATTTCTGACTTGGGATGTTTGGGATGAATGAGCTCAGGGGTGAATAATTGATAAGCATTTAAACACAAGCAAGAATTCAATTAAATATGAACAAGAGGAGGCTGGGCAGGAGGTAAAGAATTTCTCTTTCCCTTTTGACTGCAAACAATCCTTTCAGATCTGGTCACTGAAGACAACTGGCAATGAAATGGGTGTGTGAAAGAAGAGGAAACCAGATATTATGTTACTTAAAAGTCATTCATCATGTCACAGGAAGGCAGGAATCTGAACTCCTGAAATAAATAGTGGCTAAAGGTGATCTCTCTGCACAAAGGTACTGCAGCATGAAGCCACTTCCAGCTGCTAAAATATTCCTCCTGTAATTAGGGCAGGTACCTAAGTGCTGTGCTTGCAGCATGTCCAGGGAAGAGCAGGACACATTAAAATGATTTCCTGGGGGACACACTCTGTGAACTGGCTGCAGAAATGGACTGAGTGCTCTGGGTGTGTGAGGGAGGGAATGCAATGAGTGTTCTTGTCTCTGCTTTTATCAAGGTGGGCACTGGAGTAAAGCAGGATTCTGGGTTAAATTCTGAAGCCTGCATTGCAAAGGCTGTCTGAAGAGCCCCAGTTGTACCTGCCCATCATAGCACCTGGACTCCAAGCACAAAAGGAATTGTCACTTTGCATTTGTCAGCAAAAAATATGGTTTCCTTCTGTCATTTAATTCTGTGCTTGTTTTTCTGGGTGAAACAACTCTTCAGCATTCCCTACAGATGGCATGAGAAGTATTTTATCTGGTGGCAACTTCAAAGTTGTAACTATCTGAAGGAGTAACAGGGCTTTTTTTTTTTTTTTTTGTGATTGAGGGGATAAAAATATAAGTGATTGTGAGGGATCAGCATAGTGCTTCCTGCCTAGAGTTTGTCTGGGCACCAACATGTTTTATTTTTCTGTCTCCTGACACTCAGTGGGACACTCATCTCCATTCTGATGTCCAGCCCAACACGAACTAATAAATTTTCCCCCTGATTTCTGCCCTGAAATCAATAAGACATGTTCATACACTCTTCATCTATTTATTATACTGTGCCATATTAACTTATTTTCTTTTCCTCTCCCCTTTCTGGAAGGTGCCTGAAGAGCTAAACTGAGTGGCTTTGCAGTGTTTATCAGCATTTCCTGGGATACAAGTGTACACAGAAGCTACAGAAGTGACTCTGTGGGACAGGAAGCCTGAGCCTCTTCCCCTGCTCAGTTTTCTGCTCTAAGTGCCCATCACTCCTCATCCTGCATGGCCCATGCTCTCTGCTGCCTTGTCCTGGCTCCCAGACACCTGCATAAATATTCACATTGCATTTAGAGGCACCACCTGATACCTCCTGGGGACTGAGCTGCTAGATAAACCTGTAAGAATTTAATAAATGCTCTTTCTCTCTACTTAAGCAGCTGCAGAAACCACTTGGAGCTCCAGGTCTGATTTTCCAGCAGCTGCTGTGTGGGGGGCTGCATGTGGGGGGTGGGTGGCAGCAGAGGGGGGGCTGCCTCTCCTCAGGTCTGGTTACAACACGTGGGGACCCTGCAGAAGCAAAAAGGGAGAACACAGTATGTGAGAGATGAGTACTCATTATCACCCCAGTTTTGGGGCTGTTTGCTGCAGGGCAGGTCTGTGCCCACCCCTGTGCCCTGTGGGGTGAAGTGGGGGTGCAGCAGTGCAGGGAAACGAGTCAAATTTTAGTGTGTGGGTTAGAATCACATTAAAGATTAATGTGTAGTCTTAGCATCTGCTCCCCCTTTGTGGGATATCTGCACTTTTAATTTTTAAGCACGTCTTAGCCTCAGCCTGGGAAGAGGGATACTATGACCAAGAGAATATGCATTATTAACCTCCAGGCTCCCAGGCTGAGCCAACTCCTGCAGCCTCCAGCATCCCAGTTCCTGGAGAAGCAGAGGAGCACCCAGCACCCTGCCTGCAGCTCTGGAGTGGGCCTGGGCTGGGCCAGGTGAAAAGAGCAGCTGGCTGCACTCCCTCATTTTGGTAGTTTGTAATTAACATATAATGCTTGCAGCAGCTCATCAGTGGGCCTGCTATGTAATGCCAGGGAAGATACAGTTTCTAGTTCTTATCTGGGGAAAGTGGCCACTAAGCATATGCAAGTGCCACAGGACAAAGTCCCTGACTCCCACAGTGAATTATTCATGGTGGGCTATCCAGGGGAGGACCTGGTCCAGCTGCACAGTGTCACCAAGGACCTTAAACAAGTTCAAAGCACCTTTTGAATGGTTTAGCTGGGATAATTGTTAGCAGCTGACTTTAACAGCATTCAAGATGGACACCCAGGTAACTTTAATGCTTGGTGGCTGTGGTGGTAGATGTGTAGCAGGTAGCTAGCATGTGGTTCCATGGGGCATTTCTGTTAGCTGCACTAGTAACTGCTGGAGTAGTGTGTTTCCATAGGCTGGGTGATGGTGTAACAGTGTGAAAATAATATTTTTGTAAAGCACACAACTGAGGTAATTCAGTCACCAGTAACTCAGCTCACTTCAAAAACTCCATGGTGCAAAAGTGTGTGTTGTCTTTAGCTTGGGCAGCCCAGCTCCAGCAGTGAGGAATTATTCTTGATTCCTGTGTCTTCATAAAAGCTTCACTTTTCTGCTGGTTAATTTCATTTTCTGGACTTCCAGAAGGAAACTTCTTGGGAGCTGTGACTGAGACTGAGGTGACATTTCACTTGCACGCTAATGAAGTCCTGGTGACAGATGGAGCTCCAGGATCTTTTTTTTCCAACAAGATGCTAAAATTCAAGGTTTATAAGAGCTCTTGCAACTAAGGTGAAGGTTTCTTGGTGTCTGCTGTTGTCTTTCTCTTGCCACAGACCGAAGCAAAACCTCCAGGGAGAATTCTGTGAGCCCTTCCTAGCAGTGCTGCGTCACTAACACTTTAGTCTTTGTGAATGCTTAGGAAGTTCTGCAGCTGTTTGGGCAGTGGTCAGAGCCTTGGGGTGGCATCTCCATCAAATCTGACCCCAGAACCTGGTGACAGTTTTTGTAGGGTGACAGTTTTTGTGGGGCATCCATCCAGGTGGCCTTGAAGTTCTTTGGTCCAGAGCTGACCCGTAGGCGAACGACTGCGGCGGTGAAGTTCTGTCATCTACCTGGCAAGCATTCCACTTGCTGCAAAATAACTTCCTTAATCCTCTGTTTATTTATTGAGCACCTGTGTGCTGAGCCCTGCTGGGAGGAGGTCTCTGCACCTCCTTTTCCCCTCTTCCCCATGGAAAATTGCTGCCTAGGTTTGGCAGGGACAGCAGCGCTCACGCTCCCGGTGCGTGTGCTGGAGGTGAGTCGAGCAGCAGAGGTGATGTCCCCGGGGGAACCCTGGCTGCAAAACTTCCCAGGGAGCTGCTCCCTGGAGGGATGGGGCTGGAGAGAGTCAGCTGGGCACATGAGGAGAGGGAGGCCCTTGCTGGCAGGGGGTGGTGAGGTAAGGAGTGACAGGGAAGGTGCTGAGGTGGTCAGCGGGGAGCAGCAGCACGGAGCAGAGGTGGAGCTGGACTGGAGCTCTGCAGCCTGAACCACGGGGACCAAATGACAGAGCTTGATGCCAAAGCCCAGGAGAAGTAAGCAAATAATTCCCAAATGAAAAGTGATGGAGGGAGAAGGTAACAGAGCCTTTAATCTGCAGGTTCTGAGTCAGAGGGAGGAGTACGGTGACCGAAGGCACGACGGGGGATTTAATTTTTAATTAGCCGTAATTAATTTCTTCCACATCTGATGTCTGGTGAGAAGATGGCGAAAGAAAGTAACAGCAGTTTTGCTTCCATGTGCTGTAGCACCAGGGAGGGAGATAAAGGGGTGTATTTTAGTGAGATGAAGTAGTGGCTGCTGAACTGGGAGGTGATGTGGGTGTCTGCCCACACAACGGCCCCGTTCAAGCTGCTGGAGCTTTGCCTATTGCAAAGGGAAGGGTTTGTGTTTTGCATGCAACTTGCAGTAGTGCTGCTCAGGAGTGTTTGGTTTGGCTGAATCAGAGGCAGCAGAACCCCTGATTCAGTCACCCAAACTTAAGCTGAGATATAAGAATAGTCCATGGGAAATGATAGGGACCTTGAAGCTTTCAGCTGATACAGGAATGAGGGAATCTCTTTTATTAATGGTTGTAGAAGACTTGAAAAGAATTAATCAGCAGGAAAAAAAGTACTTTGTTTTGTCCAACTAAAAAAAAATATTCTTACCTTTCCTGTTTAATGTACATTTTTTTGGACAGATCCAGGCTTTCTAACAGCTTTTAGTAGCTGAGGGCTTTTGCAGCTTGGCTGTGAAAGTTTCCCTTCCCACTGTTACCCTCCACGACAAATATTTGAAATAAATTACAGTCTTCAGACAGAAACCTCACAAATGCACAAAGAAAACCTAATTTGCTCTCCCCAGACAGCCCTGTGCAGCTCCTTTGGCCCTGCTGATGTTAAACCTGCTTCTTCTTCATCCATCCTCCCAGGAAAATCCAGCTGGGCCCTGCGTGTCTCATTTCAGCAAACCCAAGGCTGCATTACCCTGCTCCTTCTTCTCAGTTTGTCATTTTGAAGGTCAGCTTTAAAGACCATAAAGTCAGCACAGTAATCCTGATAGGATCTGTGAGTAATTCCTCAGGCAGCAGCCTCTGTGTATCCAGCTCTGGAGCTCCAGGGTTGGGACACTGCTGGGGTGTCCCCAAGCCCTCTTGGCACCCCTGGCTCCTCAGGACACTTTATGAACTGGCTGTAATCTGCTGGGGACAGGAGCCACATCCTTCTCTTTGCTAAGAACTGAATTCAGGATTTGCAAGAGAAGGGAAGGGCTGGAAGAGTTTCCCCTCTTCCAGCTCCAGTTTCTCTCCTGGTAGCAGCAAGCACTGGGCTGGGGCAACCCAGGGCTCTTCTGGGGGGGGAGGAGGGGATACATGGCCCCCTGCCATGGAAATGGAGATTTTAGAAACATAATGAAAGGCAAAACAAAGAAAACATTATCTGCACCACCAAGTGCTGAGGAGCAAACAGCAGCCTACATATGGTTGGGGTTTGGCACAGCCTTTCTTTTCACCCTAAGACAGGACTCCCTGTGTGGTTATTTACTGTATTAATGACAGGAGGCAGAGTTACAGCAAACAGGCCCAGCACATTCATTACTGCAATAATTATCATCATTTCCTCCAGGGCTGGCACAGCTGAGAGCTCCACAGAGCCCTGAAGATGAAGGAGGCTGCAGGGGGGATGTGGGAGCCATCCCCAGACTCCCCCCTCTCACTGGTGCTCCCTTTCCCCACATCCTCTCCTTGCTCACCTAGAAAAAGAAATTTTCACCTAGAAAAAGAAATCCAGGCTTTTCACCCAGAAAGGAAATGCTCAGTTTGGGATCCAGGATAATTTTCACTCACTGTAAATAGTTCTCTGTGAGGAGTTCTCAGAGGAAAGACTGAGAGGATCATAAAGGTGCCACATCCCTTTCCTCCTCTTCCTCCCCCCTCTCTTTTATTGAGGAGATGTAAAATACTTCTAAATCACTGGAGTTATTTCCACTTCCTCAAGGAACACTCAGCTCTCAGTATAAAACCCAAGAAAAAGCATGTGCAAAGCTCCCTGTGCCCTTGTATGAAGCTCTTTAAAAAAAAGGTTTGTTTTTTTTTTTAGATAAAATAATCTTCAATAGTGACACTTCTGATTGAAACTTGCCCCTCAATCCAAGGATTTCATATCATCTCCTAACAGACATTACAGTGAGACACAGATATATTTGTCTTATATTTATTAACCTACAATTCTGTTACCATCTAACTTGACAGCAGTTACCTACCCTGCTTGGTCAGAGTTTATTTTTAAAAAAAAAAAAGAAATTTGCTTGTAGCAGAATATACATTTCTTTTTAGTCTTTTTTTTTTTTTTACCCTTGTTAAGCACATATAGAATAGTTTCATAGAGAAAAATGCTTTATTCTTAAACACTGCTAGTATATTAAACCCAAACTCCTTTCTTCTTTGCCAGCAGAGGAAAAAGAAAGTGGTTTTAGAGCAGCTGCCCCACAGTGGTCATTTGGGCCAAAAGGTGATTAATTCTTGGTTGGTGTTTCAAACATGCCTCCTCACTTACCTATTTCACCAGGTTTTCCCTGGTTCGGGTGATTAAGTTCCCCTGTGTCAGCCTTTTAGCCATTAAGAGCAAAGAGCTGAGTCACTGCATCCTCCTCCAAGGGGCAGGGTTGTGTTTCAGGAGGTGAGAGGGGGGGTTTATTTTTTACTCTTTGCTGCCTGTTCTGCTTTATGTTCCCTTTTTGTGTCAGTAGGGAAGAAGTGGGGGTAAGTCCAGAGCTCTTTGTGAGGTTTTATGCTTTAAACAGAGGATTTCTGGCTAAGGGCAGAGGAATAACTCTCTTGGTGGATGGGTTCCTGACTCCCATGCTGTAGGTAGCAAGGATTTTTTGCTCCTCCTCAAAGGAAGAGAGGTAGAGCTGGGCTTGGGGTGTTTTGGAGGGAAGGAGCTGAGTCTCATCTGCTTGGAGAACAGAGAAATGATTTTCTGGTGGGTGTAGAAGGGAGCTTGTAACTCACCCCCCAGACTGCCTGGTAAAGTGTGACTGCTGGTGATCCTTTATATATTAAAAAAAAATCAGAATAAACTGCCCTTTGAGCCTGATGAGTGGGTCCTGCTGCAAGAAGGATGCTCAAGACTTCCCCACCACCTTTTGGATTAGTTATGGAGTAAAAAATACTTGGATGCTCCAAGGGAGCTGCCTGTGCTTTTCCTTCTTCTCTGTCCCCATCTCAGGGTGCTCCCCTTTCCTCTCCCTTGCTCTCAGAGCTGCAGGGGAGTTCCCTGTGGGTACCATGACCAGACCCTTCCTGCTCTCAGAAATAGCTCTGGTGCCCTGCAGAAGTCTTGTGAGGGTTAGTACAGGGATTTCACCTGAAGGTAACACCCTGCCTGTCCTTGACACTAAATTGTCCTCTATTAATCCCAGCAGGCTGCTTCATGCTGGAGGTGGCTGCAAAGCAAACCCAGTTTGTGAACTGGTTTGGGTGGGGAAGGCTCTGCTGGGGCTGCAGGCTGTAGTTTCCAGAAGGGAATTATCAGTGTGATCTGGTGATGAAGCCTCTGTGCTCAGCTCCTGCACTGAAAGCCAAAAGTGCTTGGTGTGTTAGGGAGCCCAGGAAATCTCCAACCCCCAGGGAGCTCTGATAAAGAAGTTTTCAGGCTCCATTTGGAGGGATTTTGCTGTCTGTTCCCTGCTCTGTTGTGGCTGCCTCCCCAGGCTCTGCTGGGATGTTTTACACTTGTCCATAAATTAGCAGTCAGATGATGGGCTGTGCTCCCAGCCTCTCCTGGTGCCCTCTCCAAGCTCTTCCTACCTGGGTGCAAAACTGCAGCCTCGGCAGCTGATGCTGCATCAAGCCTGACAGAGCAGCCCCAGAGCCATTCCGAATTAATGGGAGCATCTGAGTGCCCTTTGCTGTAACTCATGGGAATTGGACCTTGCACTGCCAGCCTCTGGAAGTTACTGCTGGGGGAGCTGGAGCTGGAATCTTGGTTTGCACAGCAATTTGTTGTCCTAGGTGGTGTTCATCTTGTCTGCTTTCAGTTTCAACACCTCCTTTGAGAGCAGGGGTGACACCAGGCAGCTTTTCTTTGCTTCCTGATGCCCAAAAGATTTTTATCAGCAGGGTTTGTGTTGGAGCAGTTCTATGAGAGATGTGATGCCAGGACGTGTTTTATCTGTGGCCTTCCTGTGAACAGAAATATCTGCTTGGCTGCAACTTTCCTCTAATTCTCTCTTCTGGCTGTCTTGAAGGCTTGCAAAATACATGTGTTCACTTGGGTTTCAATGCAACTTGGCATCCCTTAGTGAGGGGTCATGAGGGGGGATTTTACACTGGAATTGCAGTGTAAGAATGAAGATTTGTGTTGGTGAAAAAGCAGGAAAGGCTGGATTCCTGCCTGAGAGCAAAGTCAAGCCCTCCCAACACAGAAGTTGTGTTAAGAAGGATTTTTTTTTCTTTTTTTTTTTTTTTTTTTTTTTTTTCTTTTTTTTTCCTTTTTTTTTATTTTCTTTCCTTTTTTTTTCTTTTTTTTTTTTTTTTTTTCTGTTCATCTGCAAGACTTCTGAATATGAGAACCTTGTGTTTAATGCTCCCCCTGTAATGTATGGATGGGCAGATGCCTGAGGACTGCCCTTCCCTTGCCCAGAAGCTGAATAAATCTGCTCCCCCTTCTTTGCAGAAACTTTAGCTCTGGCTGTTGCCTTTCCAGGTGGAAATCCTGTGTGTTAGCTGGGGAACACATGTCCTGCAGCTGATCAGCAATTCCTGCTTTCTCATAAGATGTCCTCGTCTGCAATTAGCAGACTCAGGGTTCATTAAGGAGCTGCCTCTGGTCCAGCAGCAGTAAATCAAAGCATGTCAGAGCTGAAAAAAACCAAACCCTCTGGTGTTTAGAGCTAAAAAGCAAGGATGGAGATCAAGAGCAGTTCAGTGAGTTGTGTCCTGGCAGCATTTGGGGTTGATTTTAGAGCCTCCAGTTCCCAGGGGAGCTGTGGCTGCTGCTGCTTCCTTGCCCCTCAGCCCAGCACCTCTGGGTGCAGGGGGAGCAGCTCTGTGTGTGAAGCCAAAGCCCCTTTCCCAGCAGCTGCCTTGGTTCTGCCAACCCTGAGGTTATAAAGAAGCATTTTAGGTGTTAGCACAGGTGCCTACCAGGAGCTTTTTGGGGTAAAAAAGGGCTGGTTTTCCTAACCTGGCTCCAAAGAGCAGGCACTGCTGGTGCAAACCCTGAATCTTGAGCTGACAGGCAAAGGTTTTATTAAAGCTGATGTGCTGAGTGGGATTTTTTTTATATTTTTAATGATATTTTTTACCTGCCCCTTTCCCAGCAGCTGCTGTGGTTCTGCCAACCATGAGGTTATAAAGAAGCATTTTAGGTGTTAGCACAGGTGCCTACCGGGAGCTTTTTGGGGTAAAAAAGGGCTGGTTTTCCCAAAGAGCAGGCACTGCTGGTGCAAACCCCGAATCTTGAGCTGACAGGCAAAGGTTTTATTAAAGCTGATGTGCTGAGTGGGATTTTTTTTTTATATTTTTAATGATATTTTTTACCTGCCTCGTTGTGTTTCGAGCAGGGCAGGTGGAAGCCAAGGCCAGCACAAGGTTTCCTGCCTTGAGCCAGCCCGGCAGAGCCTCCGGAGACCCCGCCTCAGAAGAAAGAGTTGCTAAGAACAAATCTCTATTGTTCCCCCTCCTCTTTAAATGAGTGTCAAAGTAGGCAGGGGGGCTTTGACCGTTAACTGCACAATTTAGCCTGCCCGTTGTGTCCGGCAGCCCCCACCCCCTTGGAGTTTCTGGGATGAGAAAAGGCGGCCTCAGCCCCTTCTAAATGGGCCAACTCTTCTCCTTTGTGTGCAGACTGCCCAGTGTGAAATCTGCAGTGACGTTAAATGTTTTCTAATGAATAATTACTGAAAGGAAATGGAGGAATATATGTGTCATGGATTGTAGCGCGTTAAAATGTTTTCTTTTGGGGCACAAAAATGTTGTCCTTCACCAGCCCCACGATTGTTTCAGGGAGCCTTTTGTGGGGGTTGGATTCTCAATGGATTATCTGTGAGCGCTCCCGGTTTCAAACAGAAATCAAAAGGGCCCTTTGGCAAACTAATGTTTTTCAAAATGGCAGCCATGAAGCCCATTTAGTATTTAAAGTTTGGGTTTTAAAGAAATGTTTGAACTCCGGAGATTTTCTCACTTTTTTTTTCTTTCTTTTGATTTATGAAAGTGAAGTGGTTCACCTCGACCTCTCCTCTATTGAGCAAGACAGACAGTCACCCTTTAACAAGTCTATAGCAGACTGTGCCCTGGAGACAGACAAGAGGCCTTAAGAACTGTTGGCATTTCCCTAGGCTCTTGATTAACCTTAAAACCCTCTTATTCTGTATTCTTTTCAAAAGAAATTAGGTTACAATGTGTAAATTTTTCTGCAGGATCATTGTGTAGGAGTTCTGTGCCTTGCAAAGTGTGTACAGTAGAGCAAGAGAGCCCCAGCTCCTGGGTACAACCCAAGACATCGCTTTTCTCCAGTGCTGCTGCTGCCTTGCCAAACCCAGTCCTTGTCCTGCAGTTTCAGCCCAAGTCTAAAAGAGGTTTCCAGAGCTGTAGACACCAATCCCCCCGAAATCTCTGAAAATCATCTCATCTTTTTGTTGGCTTTGCAGCAATCTGGTGACTGTGACTTGGGCACTTGAGGAGCTCTGCTCTGCTTTAATCTGATAGGTGTGCAGTTCATCTGAAAATGACTCTGAACAGACCAGTTCTTAGGAGCTAAAGTTTCCACAGTAGGAGGAAAGTGTTTCCCTGTTGCCCTGGGTGGTGACAAATGGCTCCAAGTCCTCTTGCCAAGCACAGAGCTCTCTGATGCTCTGGATTCTCCTCGGGGATGGAGGGATGGGCTCCTGGCTCCTCCTGGAGCAGACACCATGCAGGCAGCTGCCTGTGGCCCTTCCAAGCATCCCCACAGCATGCTGGAATCCTGCCCCTGGGGTCCCTGCCAGGGTGGAAGGAACAAAACAAGGGTGCTGGGACCTGTCTGTGGTCTCCTTAGTGAGCAGGCTCCTGCAGAACACCATTTTTTACCACTTTTGGTGGCCACGTGCTGTCACTGGCCTTTTGGGCAACTTCTAAGGTGGAGCAGAGCCCAGGGGCTTTCCCTTGCAGAGCTGCTCAGGGCTCTTAATGAGCAAATTCCTGTTGTGCACAAGGGCTGCAGGAGTGGGTCAAGGAGCTCTGCCTCTTCCTGAAAATAAGTATTTCCAAAACAAGAGCCCTGATGTTTCTAAAGGACTCTCCATTAGCACTGGTCCTCCCAGCTCCTCAGTCCCTAGCCAGCCTGAGGCTCTCCTCTCTCTTTTAAGCCTCACTTTTCTTTACAATCAGGATGGCTCCAGAGATGTTTGTTTGCCTCCTGCCTCTTGGTCCTGGGGCACAAGTTGGGCTTCCCCACATCTCAGGGCTGTGACAGCAGAAGAACAGGGAAAAGAAATGGTCACATTTTTCCTATCCCAGCAGTTTTCCTGGGATGCCAGCTGGATGGAACTGAACAACCAGTCTGTGCTCTGCTTTAGGATCAGTGTCCAGCATTAGGGAAGGCTCTGAGCTCTGGAGAGGGTGGGAATAACAGGAGACTTCTTTGCAGAGATGCAAAAGGATGCTCTTGTTGGTAAGAGTTCCTTCCCTTACCAAACCCTGACTCTGCTGGGCAAGCAGATGGTTCTAAATAAATGGTTCCACATGCATTGCTTTCCACTTCTCTATGGCAATACGAATTACTGAGGGGTTTTTTAATTTTAACTTCTGGATGTTCTTGTTCACAATCAGTATTTACCCACTTGAGGATCAGTCAGAAATGCCTTTGCCTGACTCAGTTCCCTGGATCCCACTGTTTGCCTGTTTTCCTTGGGGAGTTTGAGCCCCGAGGTCAGCCAGCAACTTCTTCATGCTGCTGCAAGAGCAGGAGAGGGGATTTTGTGGGGCAGGAAGGGTCCTTCCAGCCCTGCAGCCCCTTTGGGCAGACACCTCCATCAGCCCTGAGATTCCCTGGGGTGTGAAGCTGCTTTATGGGACTGAAAGCATCACCTGGAGGATGACTGAGTAGAACAGGGAGTCGTGGATCCCCAGTTCCCCATCAGTTTATTCTCTTGACAATTGTTTAAGCAGAGAAACAAATCAGAGGAAAATATTTGTTGTTGGTTTTGGCAGCTGGGAAGTGGTGGGGGAAGAGGTGGCACCGTGTGGGAGCTGGCAGTGGTTGGAGCCCAACCTGAGCAGTCACTTCCCTGGGGGAAAAGCTGTCTGTCCCATGGGAAAACACCAAAAATCCCTGGAAACTTCCAGCTGGAATAAACCCGGGTTTTGCAGTGACCTCTAGTGGGGAGCCCGCCGGGAGCTGCGGGGAGAGAAGAGGGGGGGGAGGAATAGACTTTTATTTCTGCCTGGCTGTGCTCAAATTACCCATCAGGGAGGTTCAAGTCCATCGTTTTGTTTTCAAACTCAGACCTCGGTCTTTCTGGGAGAGCTTAAAAATCCCCCCGAGCAGTGCCGGGACCAGAATCCTCATTGCTGCCGAGGTGTTAGATAACTGATTAGAGGAGGAGGAGGATGGAGCATCCCTGCCCGAGGAGGGAGGCAGCAAAGAGCCAGACACACGATCCTGGGTGTCACTGGGCCTCAACTTCATCCCTGGTAAAACTCTTCATGGGAGGAGGAGTAGACAGGAGGTGGCAGCTGGAGGGAAAGCAGGAATAAAACATTTCTGCATTTGTAGGGTGGTGGTAAGGAAACCCATCATCTCTGGCAGGTTGGGATGGTTTGGAGGTGAGTGGAGAATCTCTGGGAATGCTTTTTTTTTTTATTTATTTATTATTTTTTTGGCTGTGGGGGTGGGAATTGGTGGCCTTAAGGGTGGACCCAACACTTCTGGTGGCATTTTCTATAGTGAAGGGGCTGCTTGTCTGGCTGGGGGGGTGAGATAAAGGAGAAACCTGAAAGATAAACTGGGCAGCTGGTGCCCACCCGAGCCTCTCCACTCGTGTTTCTATTTGCATGTGCAGTGTGGTTGGGTTCTCCTGGTGGCAGTGGCATCAGGACTGCTCCTTCTCTTCCCCTATCCATTCATCCCTCCAGCTCTGTGCTGTTAAAACAAAGAAACAGCAACAATGAACATTGTGCCCTGTTGAAAAATGATGTTCTGAGCCTTAGGCAAAGGGAAGTAATAATCCTGCAAAGGTTCCTCTTCGAGGAGATGTTAATTTTGTTTAAAAAAAGAAATAAATATTGTTTTCTAACTGTTCCTTGCCACATCTTGTTTGTGTGCTGCAAACTGGGGTGAACTTTGCCAAGGAAACTGGTCTGTTGCTTCTGCCCTTATCTGAGCAAGAGCCTCACATCTGATGGATTTGTGTTGTGATCCACAGCAGCTCCTTGTACTTTCAACATTGATGGACAAATCCCTGTGGGAAAGAAAAAGCCCTCATTGTAATGAGGGGGAGATTTTCTGATATAGCCTGGATCTCAGTAGGCAAGAAAGGACTCTCCTAAGTGATGAGGGGAGGAAAAATAATCCTCTGAGAAGGGCTGGGGTGATGTGCCCTGATGAGTCCTGGGGGGGGATCCCAGGGAAGCACCAAACTTCCAGAAAAAGGATGGGGATCAGAGCAGAGAGTGGCACTGCACATAACAAAACTGCCTAAGCTCAGAAACAGCAAAAACCAGAGAAAATCTGAGCACAAAGTAGCCCAGAAACGAGCTGAGGGTTTTTATCTGCCAGTCAGCAGTGTCATTTACCCATTAACATCTGAGTGAGAGAATTGGGTTAAGGAAACCTGAGCAGAGTGATGGGCACTGTGGTTTCAGGCTTCCCAGCCTGGAGAGAGGGTAAAAGGCTCTTGTCCAGCTTGTCCTGAGGGCTTGCTCAGGAGGACAAACCCACCTGAAGCTTTTACTGCAGCTTTTTAATAAAGTGACAAACTCTGTCCAAGTCAGGCAGGACTGTGAGCAAACCCCAGGGGAAAAAACTGAGTATTAATTGTTGAGGGGTGAGAGTTCCCCCTGTGATATGGTTTGAGTTCTGTCCTGCCTGAGATCAATCTCAATTTAAAATCTGCAGTTTGAATTCTTTGTTTGGCCTGGCCCAGGGTCTGTACAGAGCCAGGTGGGGTTTGGGGTGCTCTTTCTTTTTGCTTAATACTGTGCCTGCGTTTCAAAAGCAAAGCTGTTCACCTGTTCTCTTTGCTTGTAGCAATTCTGCCCCCCAGATGCTTTACCTCGGGAGAAAAATTAGGTGATTTCTTACTCAGACTGTCAGAAATAACTTGAAATAACTGGCAGCTGAAAGGAAACACCAGCTACAGACAGGAGGCTTCATATGCCCTAAGTGACATGCAGCTGGAGGCAGTGGATATAAAAGGCAGAAAAGTCATTTCTCCTCTGTGAAGTTAGTGTAGTTATGATGTATTGATTTTTAAGCTATGATAGGATTTAAATGGTGTGCTTTCAGCATTTCTCTCTCTCTGGAGGGCTGTGGTGATGTTCCCACTGAGCTGAGATCACTCAGGGAGCTGCAGATGGATGGAAGGCAGAGGCTGCACTAAATCTGAGCCAGGCATAAAGATTCCTGTTTAAGAGCTGAAATCCCCTCAGTCGTGAGGAGCATTGTGCAGCTGAGTTCTCTGCTCTTTGTTTGCCTGAAACCCTGCTTTTAAATCCACCAACCCAGGCTCCAAAGTGCCATCAGCATCCAGCACTGGTGCTGTGCTGGGCCCAGAACCTGACTCCTGAGCCAGTGTTTGCCCCAGCTGAGCAGGGACACTTTGCATCCTGTGTGTTTACAGTGAGCAAATCACTGCTGGATTATTTTTGTCACCTTGGTGGCCTCTCCACTCCCTGCTGATGTCTCTGTCACCTGGAGGTATCTGCTGCCTCTTGTATTTAGTGAGGGTGCCTGGAGCCCCTGGTCCTGAGCTCAGGGATGAGTCTTGGGCAGCTTGGCTGTAAAGAGTTTGGGTGCAAACTCACCTGGTATGAAGTTGCCATCTCTGGGGAAGGAATGGACAGGATAATAATCCTTTGGTGTTATCCATGCAGGGATGGGGATGGGGAAGGGCTTGGCTGACCCTTAGGGTCCCTGCCTGCTCTCTCCTAAGTCTCTTTCGTACAACCTTTGTCCTGTAGAAAGAAGAAGTGGAAGAAAACACTGATGCAAACATGGAAGGGGCTCTGATAGCCCGGGACAGAGTTGGGGTGCAGGACTTTGTGCTTCTGGACTCCCACACCAGTGAGAAAGCTTTCATGAACAACCTGCGGAAGCGGTACCAGGAGAACCTCATCTATGTGAGTGTTGGGTGCAGGGAGCCCAGAGCAGGTGAAATATCCCCAAGAATGGCACATACAGAGTTAGATAGATATGAAATTGTTGCCTATCTATTTCTGTGAAACAGAGCTGGGACAGCAAGTACATTATTATCTTAACTTGAAATGAAAAAACCCTCTAAGCATCACGAGACAGCAAGACCTGGTGTGTGAACTGTAAGGTTCTGAGCTTGCTGTTGTCCAAACCTGCTCTTAACTGTGGAGTTAGTTGATGTGGAATAAGTTGATGTTGTCTTTGAAACAGTGATGCCTGTGGAGAGGTTTATTTATTTGTCTGGGGGGTTGGGTTGGTTTTTTTGTTGTTGTTTTTCTCCCATAACAACTTCTGTGTCATTTTTTCATTATTCCTGCAGAATAACTGGTTGGACTTGATGATCTCTGGGGTCCCTTCCAACCCAGCCAATTCTATGGTTCTATACTCAGATATCCTGATGCAGTACTTGCTCCCTCTTGGAAGCTGTCAGGTTTACCCCCCCTGTGCTTGTCTCCCTGCAGACATACATTGGTACTCTCCTGGTGTCTGTCAACCCTTACAAGGAGCTGGACATCTACACCGTGACCCAGATGCGGCTCTATCGAGGGGTGAACTTCTTTGAACTGCCACCACATCTGTGAGTAGAACCCTTTGGGTTTCAGGTCAGATCAATAAATTGGGTTTTTCCCTGTCCTGCTGTGTTCTGGCACCAAAGCTGGGTGTCCCCAGGCACTGGGTCTGGTGACTGCTGATATCCCCAGCTCCCTTTGTGTTTGCTTTCTGGCTGACTGTGGTGCTAAAAGGACTGAGGAGGAGGTGATGGAGGGGAAGAGTTATCCTCAAGATAACTGCCCAGAGTAGTGCTCATTGTGTCCTCCTGACTACACATGGTTTAGTTCCTGCCTGCCTGTGTCTGTGTGCAAGTCACATCCTTTCCTTCAGCTGTCCAAAGTGCTCTGGTCATCTGTCCTTGTCCTCTGAGGCTCCTGGTGATGCATGTCTGCACTCTGAGTTGGGATTTATTTTTTTTTTAGTGGTTGGAAGCTGCTGGGTGGTTTGCTGAGTGGGGTTTTTAGTGGGATTTCTCAAGCCAGACTCCTGTTTTGAGCTGTGCTCTCAGGTTGTGTGCAGCACTGGGAATGGAAGGTGAGGAGTTGTGCTCCTGCCAAACCTCTGAGACTCTGCCCCCTGTTCCTGTTCCTCCTCCCTGTGATCCTCTCTCTCTCAGATATGCCATAGCTGACAATGCCTACAGGGTGATGTGCAGTGAGTACAACAACCACTTCATCCTCATCTCTGGGGAGAGTGGAGCTGGGAAGACAGAAGCATCCAAGAAGATCCTGCAGTACTATGCAGTGACCTGTCCCACCACCCAGCAGCTCCAGGTCGTCCGTGATCGACTGCTGCTTTCCAACCCTGTTCTGGAGGTAAAAACTCAATAAAGCTACCAAAAAACCCCCCAAAAACCCAGCTGGAATTGATGGCCATGCTCCACAAGACTGATGCAAGTCCACCCAGGAAGAGCTTCCCATTTTCCATTGGGTTTGCACCTGCACACATAACGTGTTTGTTATTTATTTATGTCAGGCCTCCTGGAAGCACAGCCTCTGAAAGAATGCTTGGGATTTAATTATCTCTCCATGTTTAGAGATTTTAATCTGGCTTTTATAGTGGAGTATAGCTGAAACCTGGGAGCACAGCACACAGTAGTTCCTCTTGGCTTTGATTAGAGGGCATCCATGAAAGTGATAATTTGTTTAGCTGAATCCCCTATTAAAGTTAGGGAGATACATTAGTTTAGAATCAGAATTATTTAGGTTGGAAAAGACCTTTGAGAGTATCAAGTCAGACTGTAAAGATAAAACTGTCAAGTCCACCAAGTCTGTGTTTGTTTAACCCCACTAAATTCAGTGAAGGACTCAGCTGATGCAGCAAATCTTTATTTCTGGAGCTTTCCTCCACTGTGGGTGTCAGGTTCTCAGTGAGATGAGAGGTGATGGAATCTCTGTTTGTCCACAGGCTTTTGGAAATGCAAAAACTCTGCGTAATGACAACTCCAGTAGATTTGGGAAATACATGGATATCCAGTTTGATTTTAAGGTGAGAACAAACTTCATGGGCCACCACTAAGACAAGCTGTGTCTCTGAACCTCGTGGCTGCTTACCAGGATTTATTAAGACTTACACTGCAGATTTCTGACCCTCTTTTTACAAGTGCTGCACTTTGTGAGTAAAGTGACCACTTGGACATCCAGAAAGCTTCCTACACGGCTGGCAACACTGGGGAAAGTTACTATAAATCATTGTAAAGCACAAGTTACACTGGAAGGACAGCAAACTCTCTAGATACAGCTTGTCCTGCTGCTGGCTGCCATCTCTTTAAGCACAAAACTGGCAGATGAGCAAGGGCAGAAACTGCTGCTTGTTCCTGGGAGGAAGAGGGTGATGTCTATTTATATTATATCAGGGATGGTGATCTGCCTGCTCTGTCCTGCCAGGGAGCTCCAGTGGGAGGGCACATCCTCAGTTACCTGATTGAGAAATCCCGAGTTGTCCATCAAAACCACGGGGAAAGGAATTTCCACATTTTCTACCAGTTACTGGAGGGTGGAGAGAAGGATTTTCTCTGCTGGCTGGGGCTGGAGCGCAACCCCCAGAAGTATTCTTATCTCATCCAGGTGGGTCAGAGCTCATCCCTCTCTCCCTGAGTTGCATTTGTCATCCCTGCAGTTCCAGAGGCAGATTTCCTCCTCTCCTAAGGGCTCTGCTGAGCTGCTCCAGGACCCACCTTGTGTCATCTCAGAGCAAAACTCTCGGGAGGATTGGTGGCAAAAATGTTCATTCTGGGGTTGTCAGAGCCCATCCTGCCCTGGGTGCTTTTGGAGCAGGGACTGTGGTGGCCTGAGGATGTTTGTGACAAGTGGCTTGTCAGGGGGAATGCCTCCTTTTTGGCACAGGTGTTTCTGTGGGGGCAGAAACAAGGTTTTGGGCAACACCACCCAGTGACAATGCTGTCACAGAGTTGTAAAGAGTCTCTGTCACCAGGTCTCTGGTTAGTTGTGTGCTCCCCTGGTTTTGTGTGTGTGAGCACAAGCAGGAGAAAGTGAGTTGCTCCAGATTGATGGAGCTCCTGATGTAGGGAGCCATAGGTATGGCTGTGCAGCTTGCTGTGTGCTACTGCTCTTGGCTTCCTTTCCTGGGCAGTGAAAAACACCTGGGCAGAAGGTATTATAGTCAGAAAAATGGGAGAAGGCTGCAAGCTCAGGCTCTTGACAAGCTTTAGCTGGTTTATGATAATTGCTTTCCAAGAGCACTTAGCTGAAGCTGAAAGATCTGACCTAATGAGCCCCTTCCAGGATTAGCAGGAGTTCAATAAACTTGCAGCCCGGTTCCAGCCTGTGCCTCTGTAGGCTGAGGAAAGTGGAGATGAGAGTAGGATGCCCAGGATTATGCTGTGTTTGTGGCTGGCAATAAAACTGCTTTGCCAACGAGCTGCACTGATTCATCTTTTTTCTTTTTTTTCCCTGCCCAGGGTCGATGTGCCAAAGTGTTCTCTATTAATGACAAGAATGACTGGAAAATAGTCCGCAAAGCTTTCTCCATCATTGACTTCACTGAGAAAGATATTGAGGTATGGAGGTGAAGAGGGACCCAGCCCTTGCAACAGAAGGGCTTTTTAATAGAAGCAGCCTTGCTGGGGAGAGGTGCTCAGGGGGAATGGGACATCATTTCATAGAATCGTAGAATCATAGAACTGGCTGGGTTGGAAGGGACCTCAGAGCTCATCAAGTCCAACCCTTGATCCACTCCCCCCGTGGTTCCCAGCCCATGGCACTCAGTGCCACATCCAGGCTCTTTGGAAATATCTCCAGACACAGAGAATCCACTCCTTCCCTGGGCAGCCCATTCCAATGCCTGATCACCCTCTCCAAAAAGAAATTCTTTCTCATCTCCAACCTAAACCTCCCCTGGCACAACTTGAGACCCTGCCCTCTTGTCTTGCTGAGAGTTGCCTGGGAAAAGAGCCCAACCCCCCCCTGGCTCCAACCTCCTTTCAGGGAGTTGGAGAGAGTGATGAGGTCTCCCCTGAGCCTCCTCTTCTCCAGGCTGAACAGCCCCACCAGTCCCATTGAACAGTCCCATCTGGGGGGCACTGGGGGAGCGTGAGGGCAGCTGGGGGTATCTGAAGCAGGTTGAGTCACCTCCTCCTGCCTCCCAACGTGCTCTTTGTGGGCATGTGCAGGAAAGGTTAAAATCACCCCAGGGAGCTGTGGGCACCTCTGTGCTAATGGGCTTTCTCTCCTTGTTAGCATCTCTTTGGGATTGTTGCTAGTGTGCTGCACCTTGGAAACATCCAGTTTGAAGAAGACAGCAATGGCCACGCCATCATCCGGGATGGCACCCAGATCAAGTGGATTTCCAAGGTAGCTCTGCTGGGATTGTGTCAGTGTCAGGCTGTGAAGGAAGCCTCAACCTTGCTGTCTTTTCCTCTTAAGGACAAAAACCCCACCAGTTCCCACAGTGGGATTGCTGTATAAATATTCATCTCTCGTTATAAACTACCTTGAACTGTAAGGGCTGTTTCCTCTGTATCCCACTGAAACTTCTTGGCTTCTTGTTGCTTAAAGATGAAGTGGGATCCCTGGGGAAGGGCTGGGGGGTTATGCCCCACTGATCCCACCACCCTGCTGATTTCAACACCCTCCTGCTCTGAGCACAAATATTTCTTTCTCTGCAGCTCCTGGGTGCTCATTTGTCCATTCTGCAGGAAGCTCTCACCCATCGGAAGATTGAAGCCAGATCTGAAGAGGTATGGAGCAATCCTGGGCCACCCCAGGCAGCTGGGAGCCATTCCAGGTAGCAGTGGGGACAGATCAGGAGCTCTGCTCCTGGTGTTACAGGAAAAAAAAAACAACCAGAGAATCAGGGAAGAGTTTGGATTGGAACCTTTAGCTCACTCCCTGGAAAGCTGGCTGCATAAGCAGAGGAAAGCACTGGTAAAAACTGTTCTCTGAGCATTTTGTGGCAAGTTTAAGAAAACCTAACTAAAAGGAAGTCAGAATACTTTCCCTGATTGTAGTGAAATGAGGCAGCCAGGTGCCACTAATTGCCAGGGAGTGGGCATGAGCTTGTGTCAAGCCCACCTGTGCCTGATTAGGGTGGGCCCCAACTTTGCATGAGCAGGATTAGGGGGGCAATAAAAGGTGAGGCTCAAACTCCCAAGCTCATGCCCACTACCTGGCAATTAGTGGCACCTGGTTGCCTCATTTCACTACACCTAATTGCCTAAATTAGTCCTCTCCAAAATGCAGTGTCCTGAACCTGCTGGCCACACCTCAGACAGAAGTCCCACTGATGGCAGCTCCAGCTCAGACAGGCTGAGTGTTGTCTCCAGGGGAGCTGGCTTTGCCCGAGCTTGCTGTGACCATCTCTCTATTTCTTTCTTTAGGTTCTGAGCCCCCTGAACGTGGATCTGGCATTCTATGCTCGGGATGCAGTAGCCAAGGCAATTTACGGGCGCACCTTCACCTGGCTGGTCAACAAAATCAATGGCTCCCTGGCCAACAAGGTTGGGTTCTTGGCCAGTGTTCTTCTAGGCACTGAGAGCTCCTAAAAGCAGAGTTTGTCCTGCAAAGCCCTGCAGCACTCCTCATCACCTCTCTTGGGTGCTTGATAACTGATGGAGGGGCTGGAAAATCGTTTGGTGAGGTGTGGAAGGGGATTCCTAAGTAGTTTTAGCAGTTCAGTTCCTGCCCCAAAGGGGATACTCTGTTGGCATGGGAAGCTCTCAAAGAGAAAGGTTAAAATTTAGGTGAAGGAAAGAACATGAAACATGCAAGGAAGAAGCAGGAATTACAGAGCAATGGTGTCTCCTGCAGGATTCCACTCGGAAAACAGTGATTGGGCTGCTGGATATCTATGGGTTTGAGGTGCTGGACACAAACAGGTAACAGCCCCACGCTGGGGTGGGTGGTGGTGGGAGGAGTAAAACTGTCAGTGAAATAAATCAAAAATAACCTTCATTTAACCCCTCTGAAGCTTTGAGCAGTTCTGCATTAATTACTGCAATGAGAAGCTCCAGCAGCTGTTGATTGAGATGACCTTGAAAGCAGAGCAGGAGGAATATGAACAGGAAGGAATTGAGGTAACTTACTGGGTTTCCCCTCGTCTTTTATCTGAAATGCTTTTGGTCACCAGTGAGAAGGACTCACTGCTTTTTTCCTTTTTTAGTTTGCCTGGTTCACATGGCAGGTTTAAGGCAGCCACGTGCCTGATTCTGCAGCCCTTTTGCAGTGTAATTTAGCCTGGAATTAATGTACCTAATTTCAGAAAGGAGTAGGAGCTTCCCCAAACCTCAGAAGGTGACAATGTCCCTGCAGAAATGAGGAGCTCCAAAGGTGCAGACACTGGAAGGTGGGGAGGGTGTTAATGGGGAGAATAAGAGGCTGGTTTGGGCTTCTGAAAGCAGGAACACTGGTGTGATGTGTGGGACACTGGGCTGTCACTCATTCCCCAGCATCCTCGGTCCTAATTCCCTACTCTGATCTTTAGTGGGATTGAAACCTACCTCCAGAGAACTTAAAAACGGCAAAAAAAAAAATAAAAATCTTCCTCTAAAACTATTCCTGTGTTCTGTTTCCAGTGGGAACCAATTCCATATTTCAACAATAAGATCATCTGTGACCTGGTTGAGCAGAAGCATAAAGGAATCATCTCCATCCTGGTGAGAACAGAGCTTGTGTTACTGCAATGAAAATGCCCACAGGTGCCCTGTGTGTGCTCCGTATCTGGTTTTGGTTTTTTTTTTTCTCTTAACTATGTGATGCATCTGCATTATCCAGAATCTAAACAAATAAACCCAGAGGGTGAAGGCAGAGCTCTGGGGTTTGGAGCTCTGAGTGCTGGAGGGGGCAGATTCAGGTCCCTTGTCACCTGGGGACACTGAGCCATAGAGGAAAGGTCCCTGCAGGGATGGGACCCAGGCTTCTCCCAGCCTGAGAGTCCTTCAGCTCCTTCTGGATTGGGGTGGCTGATAATATCAGCTTTCCCACTGCTTTTGTTTGAAGGAGCAACAGATAACAAAGGATGTGGCAGGGATGTGCCAGATTTGGAAGGCAAAGGTAGATTGGGCTGAACTGGATTTCTCCTGAGAGTTCTACAGCAGATAAATGAAGTTTTAACTTTAACTAGGGAATTGCTGGTATGAAATAGAGCTCATCCCAAGTTCTAACCAAGCTCTGTGGTTTTGCATAACAAATTTCTCCTGGGTATTGGTGAGGAGAGGGCAGAGTGCTCAGAGCCAGCTCTGACTGGTGCCTGCTGCTCCAGGATGAAGAATGTCTGCGGCCTGGTGAAGCAACTGATCTGAGCTTCTTGGAGAAGCTGGAAGAGAAAGTAGGAGATCATCCCCACTTCGTGACGTATGCACTTCCACTCTGTATCCTGGCACAGAGGGAAAACCCTTCCCAGGATGGAATGCTGGGCAGGGAACTCTTCCTGCTTGAGCATCCTCTGGCTGGTGGTCTGATGTGCTGGGGGGGATGACCTGGGGTACTGGGGAGGTGTGTGTGTGATTCCTGCCCCCTTCCTAGTGGGATGCTGATCTTTGAGTCATTCCCCAATCCAGTCAGGGGCTCAGGATTTAGGTGGCTTTGGCCATGGATGGCTTTGTCCCCCACCAACCCCAGGGCAAGATGAAAACACTGTCCAGAGGAGCCTGCTGCCCCAGGCAGGGAGGGACACAAATACTTAAGTCCTCCTTGATATCTGTGAGCTTTGATTATAAAGAGGAGAGCAGACAATGTGCTTGATTTCTAGTGGGTTTGGGTTCAGTTTTGGTGGCAGATGACTGTGCTGGCTCCCAGCCTCCCCAAGGCTTTGCCAAGTCATCAGTTTTCAGCCAGGCTGCTGAATTGTCACCAGTTTTAGATCTCTGAAGCTCATCACAGCCAAGTGGAACATTTGTAGCCAGCTTCCTTGTCACCACAATGTCCCTTGGTGCTGTTCTGCCTGACTGGGTGCTTTAAATAGAAGTGCCAGAGCTACTTAAATGGGAGCTGTGCTCAGTGATACTCTGGGAAGGGAATTTTGATGTGTAATGTGCTGTTGTGACACACAGCTCTGCTCTTACTGACTGCTTACAAAGCTGAAACTTCAAGTGTGAAGTTGCTCTTTTTTTTTTCTTCTTTTTCCCCCCCAGAAATTCCCTCTTTCTAAGATTTTCCTGTTGTTCTTAAAACCTTCAATTTCTCCCTTGTGTTTGGGTGGTTGTTCTGGGGCAAAACCTCTTAAACAGCCCCTTGCCCCCAGTTTTCACTTGGGAATTGAGGGAGCTGCTGATCTCTTTCTCATGTAGGCAAGGGGAATGTATTTAAATCAATGTTTTGGGAAGAAATCTTAATACTGCTGGGAAGGGTGCTGATTACCAGGTGGCAGTGGGTAAGTCACAGATGGTTTTAGGGATTTATGGCAGCTGATTTCCATCCTCCAGCACTGACCTTTGCTGCTGGCTGCTCGGGAGGGCCAGATAGGTGAGGATTTTATATAAACTATAAGTGTGCAGTGCAACCACGTTAACAGAACAGGCATTAAATAGACTCCTACAGCTGCTTTTTGTACAGGGCACTTCCTACCAGCTGAGGAAGTCTCTTTGCTGATTTTTCTCTCTTGGTTTGGTGGTGGTTTTTTTTCCCCTTTGCAGTCGCAAGCTTGCAGACCAGAAAACAAGGAAATCCATTGACTGGGTGGATTTTCGCCTCCTCCACTATGCAGGAGAAGTCACCTACTGTGCTGTGGGTGAGTGTGGGACAGCCTGGAAATCCCCTGGGATTTGGGGACAGGGAAGTGGAGGTGATAACCTGAATTATAAAATATCTGTCCCCCCCAAGCTGCTGCGACTTGGAAGCCTGAAACAGAAACGCAGTGGGAATGCTGAGGGTGGAAACCTTCAGGTTGTGCTTTTGGCAGCCTCCAAAAGAATTAATTTTTGTTTGTTTGTTTTTTTTGTTCTTCTTCAGGATTTCTGGACAAGAATAATGATCTGCTGTACAGAAACCTGAAAGAGGTAAGGAGAGGAAAAGGGTGCTTTGCTCTGAAGTGATCTGGTTTGAATCAGAACTAAGATTTAACCTCTGTAACAAACCAGATGTATTCTCCCCAGTGATGCTCTTTGGGCTCCCCCCTGCAGGTTCTCCCAGCTGTGCTGCTCAGGCTCCCAGCAGCAGGAGCAGGGCTGCTCAGGGTCACAGCTTCTCCTTTCTCCTCTCTCAGGTGCTCTGCAACTCTAAAAATGCCATCATGAGGGAATGCTTCTTAATGTCAGAGCTGGACAACAGGAGGAGACCAGAGACTGTGAGTTCCATCTTCAGTCCTCACTTTCAACATAAATCAAGGCTTGATGGGTTGAGTTTAACCCCTGATCCCACCTTCAGTCTGAATTCAGTGGGTTTTTTAGCTGGTTACACCCTTGCTGGCTTCCTGCTAACTGAGCAGTGATGCTGCTGAGCCAGCAGTGGGCAGGGACTCGCTTGGATGCTGCCCTAAATCCATCCTTCTGAAAGGAGCCCCATGCCTGACATCCAGCAGCAGTTCCCAAAGGGCTTCCTCGTGTGTCCAGCTGAGAGGTGCAAATATTCCAGCTCAGGAGCAAATATTCCCTCCAGGGAACTTTATGATCCACTCTGCTTCAAAAACTTCATGGTCTGAGTGCAGAGGTTGGAGGGGATGAGGTCCAGGGCTAAGGAAGTTCTGTCCATGTTGTTTTTAGGTTGCCACCCAGTTCAAAAGCAGCCTGATGAGCCTTATAGAAATCCTGATGTCCAAGGAGCCTTCTTACATCCGTTGTATTAAACCAAATGACAACAAGGAGCCTGGTAAGGCACTGGGCTGAAAATACAGTGGAGATAAAGGAGGAGACTTTAGCTTGATAAAATATTTGTATGTATTTTTATATATGTAGATAAATCCTATACTTATGTTAGTTTACCAGTTAAAATACATGTGTTCTGTGTGTAGGTAACACATATAGATAATACATATATATTTCTTAGTTAGCAGCAAAGTCATCCCCTTGGGTAGCTGTGGGTTTGATTCCTTCCTCATTCATCCCAGTACCCAGACAGGGAGTGAATTTCCCCAGTGTTTAGCAGTGACCATGTGTTCTTCCTGCAGGGAAGTTTGATGATTTCCTGATCCAACACCAGGTGAAGTACCTGGGCCTGATGGAGCACCTGAGGGTCAGACGAGCTGGCTTTGCTTATAGGAGGAAGTATGAGCTCTTCTTGCAAAGGTAAGTGGGGATTTTTGTGCCCTCAAACCTGCCCTGAGCAAGGGGTTTTTTAAGTGCCAAACCAGTGATAGGAGATGGGGAGGTGCCAGCAGACCAGGGGTGGTGTTTCTGTACCTGTTTTGATCAGCTCTGGCATCTTCTGCCTTGAATAAAGCAGTGGGAATTCTGTGGGGAGTGTTCCAGGAAGGGGTTCCCCATATATCATGGCATTTGTGTTGATGTCTTGCTGACTTTTCAGGTATAAATCCCTCTGCCCAGCCACCTGGCCATACTGGCATGGCCCTGCAGCTGAGGGGGTGGAGAGGCTCATCAAGCACATTGGTTACAAGCCTGAGGAATACAAATTAGGAAGGTAAACTTCAGCTCCAGGTTTCCCTTCTTGTTTGGGCAGCCCAAGGCCACTCTCTCAGGCTTGGCTTCCTCTAAATGCCTTTTTGCAGCCACTCCTGAACCTTGTGCTCCCTGCTAAAAACAAGGCAGAGGGATGGGGCACCCTGTGCAGAAACTGCTGTTTGGCTGCTTCCCTCCTCCCTTTGCACCCTTCAGGATGTGCAGATGGGGAGAGGTTGTGGAAGGGGATGGAAGTGGTCAGCTTGGCAGCTGGCTGGGGGCAGAGCCTGGTTAGGGAGCTGGGATCAGGGCCCAGTGTGAACAAGCTGCTCATGGTCTCTTTTTCAGAACCAAGATTTTCATCCGGTTCCCAAAGACTCTGTTTGCTACTGAAGATGCCTTTGAAGTCAGGAAGCACCTGCTAGGTATGGTTCCAGCCCCCTTTCTGGAGGATAAGAAGCAGAGCCTGGGTGTTCCTGGGCTCCAAGTTCATGCAGCTGAGCTCCCCTGGCACCAAGGAAAACCTGGGAATCTTCTCCCAGCAATCCCTGGCTGTATTGCTGGAGTTCTGGACACAAAGTGCCTTTCCCCTGGGTTCTGATCCCAGCTGTCTCATCCTGGTGTTACCTGTCTGATGAATCCATGGGGACTTTCCCTGCACAGGGGACTTCTGTCCTCTTGGTGTTTGGCTCCTTGGTGATGCTGCAGACCTTGGCACGTGGGGTTTGATCGCTGGGAGTGTGGCTCCTAAATGCTCTCATCCTGTTGCTTTTGTGGGTGTTTTTCCCCCAGTTTCAAGACTACAGGCCAAATACAAAGGGCTCCTTGGGAAGAGAGCATATGTGAAGAAGAGAACAGCAGGTATGGGCTCTGGAATCAAGGATTCTCCTCCCAGGGCTTCAGGACCCCACCTTGCAGCAGATGCAGAGAGCACTCCCAGTTTCCACCCAGGGCTGTGGGTGTTGGGGTGAGGGGCAGGTGCCAGCTCCATGAGGAGCATCCTCAGAGGTCCTTTCAGTTCTGTCACAGCACCAGTGTCACCCAGGCAGCAGCCTGGGAGCTGCTCGGTGCAGCTGCAGCACCCTCTGCTGTGCATCTGGGGATGTCCTGGGCAGCCCAGGAGTGCTGGATGGGGGCTGAGGAAAGGGTGCCCAGGTTGATGAACACCAGGGGCAGCTCTCAGGGCAATCCCTCACTGCTGGGTGGGGAGCCCCCAGCACCTCTTAGAGGAAAAAAAATGCTCTGAGCATCTCGTTCAGCTGCTGGGCAGAGCTGCAGAAGAGAGAGTCCTGGGTTGTGCTGTGTGAATGCAAGGGGAGGAGTGGCACAGGACCTCTGCTCCTCACCCAGGGATGTGATTCCTTCCTGCAGCCATCAAGCTGGAGGCTTGCTGGAGAGGAGCCCTGGCACGGAGAGCAGCCAAGAAGAGGACGTGGGCAGCTCAGACCATCAGAAAGTAACAGCCAGAGTGGGGGGGTCCTGGGAGGGCTGCAGGGGGTGGGTCACAGCCTGGTGATGTCTCTGGACAGGGAGTTGAGTGCTGGCAGTAAAGTGAGCCCAGAGCATCCCCTCCCAGGCTGTCATTTCTGTTTATAAAGCTTTGAATTTCTGCAGCTGTGGCACAGGCAGCAGGAGCTGAGTTCATGTGGGTGATCTGTGAGCCTGGCGTGTGCCTGCTGTGTCTTGCCCCTCGTTCCCAGCTGAAGGCTCCACGTCAGCTCTGCTCTGGGTGTGTTTTGCAGGTTCATAAATGGCTTTATCAATCGGAAGAAACCTCTCTGCCCAGAGAACGTGGAGTTTGTCAGGCTTGTGCAGTACAATTATCTGATGAAGCTCAGAGACCACGTTCCAAAAAACGTCTTGGACAAGAGCTGGCTCCAACCTCCTTCCATCCTGGAAGAGGTGAGGGATGCTGCAGGCTTGGGAAGGTGACTCCTGCTCTGTGGTCCCCTGGGAAAGAGAAGAGGTTTCCTGCTGGCTTCCCCATTCAGGTGTGATGGAGGAGCCTCTGGATAACCCCGAGATCCTCTGGATTTGTAGGAGGATGGAGTGGGAGGATTTGGTTTCTAAGGAGGGAGCTCTGTGCTGTTGTTTTGAGCAGCAGAAAGGAAGAGGCAGTGACAGAAGGGTGAACCCCTAAGTCCTATGAAAGGCAGAATTAATCCCACAACTTGTAAAGCTTCCAGCACAGACCCCTCCAGCCTCTCACCCTGCCTGAGCTTGGGCAGGACAAGTGGCCTGGAAAACTGGGAAGCTTGGATGGCAGGTGAAGAGCAATGCTGATGGCACACTCCCTGGGGGTGAATCTGGGGTCTGCTGCTCTTTGTAACTCTGGTAAGGACTCAGGAGCTTGGTGCCCTCTGTCCCTCAGCTGGGCATTGACTCTGATCCCAAAGCTCTTTGGTAGTGTGTGTCTGGGCTGGGGCAGCTCACAAGAGTGACTGGGTGTTAAAAACCAGCTTGCACCTGGCAAGGAGTTGTTAGGACTGCAGCAGGAGCTGTTTGCACAACTTTTACTCTTTTTTTATTTTTTTTTTTTAATGTAGACCTCAGAGATGCTCCATAACATCTGCATTAGGAACCTGGTAAGGAAATACTGCCGAGGAGTTACAGCTGAGAGGAAAGTGCAGGTAACTAACACAGGGAATGCCAAGGTGAGAGCTGAAACACTCTGTGCACCTGGGAGAGTTGCTGTTTGTGAAGTGCCCAAAACTCCCTCAGGCCCATCAAAACTCCCTCAGGCCCATCAAAACTCCCTCAGGCCCATCAAAACTCCCTCAGACCCATCAAAACTCCCTCAGACCCAGCAAAACTCCCTCAGGCCCATCAAAACTCCCTCAGCCTGGAGCTGGGGGTTCTGCAGTGTGTCCTGCAGACACACGGGGCCTGATTTAATGGCATTCAAACTCCACTTCTGAATTTATGGATCTGTCCTAATTATAGAGGATCCATGGCACTGTTTAGTCCCTGTTATTTGGTGTGAAAGGGGAATAACCCAAAGATAGTGAAAGAAATGCAACTGGAGGCAGGTAGGTACCAGGTGAGCAAAGGGATGATGCTGTGCAGTGCTGGTGTCTGTGTTCAAACTGCTGAGAGGGACAGAAACTCCAGGAGAGTAAAAGCTTTTCCTTCTCCAAACAGTTACAGCAAAAAGTGGTAACAAGTGCTGTTTTCAGAGGGAAGAAGGAGGGCTACCAGCAGAGCCTGAACCAGCCTTTCCTGGACACCCGACTCAGTGAGTAAATGACAAACCCCTGAAGGATCCAGCCCCGTGCTCCTTGCTCAGGAAAATTCTGTTTGGCCAAACATTCAGTTCCTGAGAGAAACTCAGACTTGGGGGTGCTGGAATCCCTTTGGGGGCAGCCACATAAACCCCAGGAAAATTCCTGGGGGGCTGGGATGAAGCAGGGACCCCCCCTCAGTGTGCTGGATGGAGTGGGGAGGTGGAGCAGGGATGTTGCAGTCAGGCAAGGAGGAAAAAAAAATAAAAAGTATTAAAATGGGTGTAGGAATAGCTGGAAGTGCACAGCCTGTGTTTGGAAGGGAGGGTACCAAAGGGACAAGGCTAAGAGGACAAATGCAGCTCTGGTGGGACTTGTGTCCCTCTGTCACCCACACTGAGTTTGTCTTTCTGGTTTTGCTCCTCAGAAGAGAGTGAGATAAACCCCAGAGTGCTGCAGCTGATCCAAGGTGAGACAATCAAGGTAAGGGAAGGGCAGCTGGAGCTCAGCAGCTGTGATGGAGCCCTGGAGCTTGGTCAGTCCCCACAGCCAGGGGGGTGACCCTGGTGTCACAGCCATGCCAAGGTGGGAAGGGAGGCTGCTGAGCAGCCATGGAGTGAGGAGTTCCTTGCTTTTAAATCAAGGTCAGGTCTCAAAATGCACCCAGACAGAAGTTCCTTATGGGAAACTTTAAGGAAACTTTAAGGAAACTTTAAGGAAACTTTAAGGAAACTTTAAGGAAACTTTAAGGAAACTTTAAGGAAACTTTTAATGACATTTCAGAGAGAGGAGGAAATTGCATTAAAGGTGCTGAGATATTCCAAAGGAAGGAGGAGCAGGGTAGGAATTAACATTTACAAAAATAAGGGAGCCCCTGGGCTGCTGCCAGCCCCTGGTACTGGCAGCTGGAGCTGGGTACCCAAGGTGACATCCCGAGGTGGCCCTGGGGACATCCTGCCCCGGCCATCCCAGCTTCACAAAGCTTTTTTGGGCTGAGCTGGGCTGGAGCAGCAGTGTGGGCACTCTCTGCCCCTGGTTATGGCACAGAGCACCCATCAGGGCAGGATGGTGCCATCTGAAATCCAGGAGTAAAACCCCTGGGTGGTCACAGGCTGGGGGTCTGGGGGGTCTGGGGTCCCTGCTCCTCCCTGAGCTCCTCCAGAAACCCTGATCCCACCTCCTTCTTTCCAGTATGTGACCCCTGTGATAAAATACGACAGGAATGGGTTCAAAGCACGGGAGAGGCTCCTTGTTCTGACCCAGTCCTCAGCCTACGTGGTGGAAATGGCCAAGATCAAGCAGAAGATTGACTATGCCACCCTGAAAGGTAATGGTGGAGCTCAGCCTGGGGTTCCCATCCTGACACTGGGGCTGGGAAGGGGAATTTCAGAAACTGGGCTTCAGGTATCTTTGGAAGACCACGACCTACCTAAAAACACCTTTTTTTTTTCCTTTTTTTTTTCCCTGGGGGATGGATGAGGGGTTTGTGTGTCAGTGTGCAGTTCCTTTAAGTATGAGTTATGAGGAAGGGAAAATAGTTGTTTGAAATACTCAAATGCAGGACACAGCTTTCTGCTGACATAGAGGGGAAGGAGGGAAAAAAGCCCTTTCCTACCCCCTTTTATAGGTAATTTTTAATCCTGTCACTGGCTGAACTACAGTCTGGGGGTAGAATGTAGACTTTCTCCCTCCTCCCTTCCCTAAACAAAGGTGGCAGGGAAAGTGGGGAGCAAACAGGTGAAGTCTGTGGTTAAATAACCACCCTGAAACTGTGTTATGGCCAAGGGGATGACAGAGAGGGAGCTCTTCAGGTGTTCTGGAAACTGGGAGGCTGGTGGTGGTCCTGTGGAACTGTCTCTGGCAGCTTTTCCTCTAATTCCTGGATTCCTTTTGAAGGTATTTCCACCAGTAACCTGAGGGATGGGATTGTGGTCATTCACGTTCCTGAGGACAACAAGCAGAAGGTAGAAAGTTGTACAGGAGCTCCTGTGAGCTCAGAAACGAGGGCTTGCAGCTGGCACTTCTGATGTTTTCCTATGAAATACTGGAATTACACAATTCCTGATGGCTGCTGAGTCTGTAATCAATCACCCAGACCTTTACACTCTCTTGCTGTCTCACTGCAAAAACTTTCACCTTTTTTCTTTTTTTTTTATTTTATTTGGAGCCAAAGCTGCTTTAAAGTGGCCCCTGGATGGGATGTTGGACAAACCCAACTTGCAAGCTGTGTGTTTCAGGCTGGGGGTGATGCCAGGGGACTTGATGCCCTTTTGTCTGTCTGTCTGTTCCCAGGGGGATGTGATACTGCAGTGTGATCACGTCTTTGAGCTGGTGACCAAGCTCTGCATGCTGGCCAACAAGCAAAACCTTGTGAAAGTTGTGCAGGGAAGGTAGGGAACTGAATGCTTGCACAGTTCTGGGTGTGCTCTGAGCCCTCTGCCCAAAACCCAAACTTGTCACAGGCCTCGAAGGTGCCTGGACCTTAAAACCACTTTGTTTTCAGGCTTCTGCTGCTGTGCCCCAGGCATGAGGTTGGGGCTTTAATGGTTTCACAGTGGATCTCATTAGCAGCAGCTCTGTGAAAAGCCTGCTGGGCTGGGCCTGCAGGTCACTCCAGGACAAATGTTCCTTTTCCTAAAAGATTCAGAGGCCCTGAAATGGGATTGCTGAGCTCAGGAACCTTTCCAGTCACGCCACCAAGCTCGTGGCAGGTGGATGCAGTCTGTCTCTCAAACCTCTGCATAAATTGGAACTGGCACACAAAACCTCCACTTCTGCTCCAGCTTTTCTCTCCCTGGCCTTTGCATTTCAGCTGTAATTAGATTCCCTGCGTTCAGTGGGTTTCTCCAGGTCAGATCTGCTTATCTTCCAGTGCTTAATTGCACCAGGAAAATCCAAAGGCCTGGCCCAGGCAGGGAAGTTCCATTCATCAGAGCCTTCTGGGCTCTGGGCTGTAATGCAATTGTTGAGGAAATTTACCTAAGCTGGAGGGCTCTAATCTTCTCATCTAACGAGATTTGCCAAGGGAACAGAAATAAAGGGGGCTTAGAGCAAAGCCTCTTGCAAGGAAAGCACCTGATGAGTGACCGTGTGGTTGCAGCCTCCAGTTCCGCATCGGCGCGGGGAAGGAGGGGACCATGGTGTTTGCTGTTGGGCAGGAGCCTCAGGTCTTCAAAGCCAAAACTGGACAATTAACAGTGGTAAGGCCCCTGGGGATGTGCCCTGTGTGCTTCTTGGTGCTCAGCCCCCGGGGAAAGCACAGCTGGGTTCTAGGCAAGGGCTTTGTGTGAGTTGTGGTACCCGGGGTTGCTGCTGGGTGTCTGGAGCAGCGCTGGGGTCCTGCTCAGCTCTCCTTGCAGCCCAGAGATGAAGGGACTTGTCCCAAGTGTTAAAGAGAAGCAACACAGCCCTTTTTCCCACAGCCAGGACACCCCAAGGATCCAACATTCCTGCCTGCTTTACTGACACCAACCTCTTCTCATCCCAGGTGTCAACCTAAGCAAAGCCTTGATGAGGAGCAGTTCCTGGTCACAGAAAAGGAGGCTGCAGGATGAGCCAGCACTCAGCACCTCCCCTGGGATCTTTGATGCCATAGGGCTGCTGTGATTTGAGAGTTTGCTTCCATCTTTTAGGCTCTTTTTTCTTTTTATATATATATATATATATAGCTTAAAACTGTTCAACTCTAGCTCAATAAACCCCATTCTGTTGCTGTCACATCCCAGTGAGCACAGATGCTGGGTAAGCTCTGTCCCAGGGAAACGCTAAATCCCCAGGTTGCAGTTCCACCCAAAGTCTCCGTTTCTGTGCCCATTTCTGAGAGCTCTGCCCAGTCAGGCAGGATGGAGACAGAATCCTAAAGCCTTCCCTGGCTGCCTGGTGAGACACAGCTCACCAGGACTGCAGGAAGTGCAGCTCAGTGAAGTCCCCTCTGGTGTGACAACCCCTGAAGCCCAGCAAGCAGGGCTGGGGCAGGGACTGAGATGGGGAGGCAGAGTTTGGGTGGTGGATCAGCTCATGAAGCTGCTCCTCGGGAAAGCTCAGTGACCCAGGGGCAGAACTTTCCTCTTGGAGCAGCTCTGCCCTGCTGCTCCTCACACAAACCATACCCAGAACCAAAACTGAGCAAAATGCCTCCTTTTTGAGGGCAGAACCCAGTGTCCTGCTGCAGGACTTCACCTCCAGCCACAGCTCCTTCCCTGGGGGTGCTGGGGGGAGCCAGGAGCTCTCCCTCTGTGCTCACAGTGCTCACTCTGCTGCCTCATGTTGAGGCAAAGCTCAGCACTTCCAGCTCCAGCCTGCAGCTCCTTGGCTTTTCTGCCTTTAGCTCCTGGGTTCCAGTGTCCTCACTGAGCCATGCCAGGAGGTGAAACCAACACCCAGGGGCAGGATGAGGTCTGGTTTTTCTCCCTGGATGTTCCTTCCAGCTCCCTGGCCCACGAGGACAGCATGCTTCAAACAAGTAATAAAGGGACTCACACGTAAATATCAAATATCTTCTAATTTATTGTGTTATATTTTAAAAAAAAGGGGAAAAAAAAGTACATATTGCAAACATCAACCATACACTGAAATCCAGCTTAAGCTTTTTTTTTTTTTTTTTTGCTTTTTTGTGCATAAATATAAAGTGGGAGGGACTGATTGTACAGAGCAGCTGAAGGTGCTGCTATTGTCCAGGAAAACTGACAGGTTTTGTGTCCCCCAGGGTGAGGCTGGAGCTTGGAGCTCTCCTGCTGCAAAGTGGGATCCAAACCCAGCCTTATGGAAATGCAGGAGCTTTGGTGCCACTGGTGCAGGGGGGGAGTAAACTCCCTCCTGGGGAGCTGTAACCAGGGGCTGGGGGTGCTGCACAGCTTTTTGGTGTTCTGCTGATGGACAAAATCACTTCCAGGAGGAAGATCTGAGTCAGCTCCACAGCTCTGGGGTGCTGGAGGATCAAAGCAGAGAGCTCTGCACTCCCTGGTAAGAGGAGGCAGCAGTAGGTAAGGTCAGGAGCTGCTGGGGTCAGGGAGAGCTGCCCTGTTCCCCACCTGCACCCCAAAAAGCTGCTGCAGGGGCAAAACCATTTCCAGTAAAAAGGCTGAAGAGCTGAGAGCCTTTGTGCCATGGCATTAACAAAGTTTCTCTCCACAGAGCAAGGACAAGTGGGCAGCAGGGAGAGGAGGAGGGGAGGTGCCAGCAGGACAGCTTCACTGCACCCCTCCAGCCCAGGGGAGTCAGGCAGGAGTGTGTTAAGGCAGAGCCTGCCCAGAAATGCAGTAACAAACCCCAAAGGTCCCCAAACTCTGCAGGAATGACTCTACTCAACCACACAGCTCTATGAGCTGCTGTACAAAGATTAAAAACAACCATTCCCCTGCTTTGTAAGAACTTAGTTTGCAAAACCTGAAAAAGAAAAAAGAGGAAATCCTGAAGCCAGTTTAAGGATCTATTTACAGAGAAGTTAATCACACAGATGTGACCTGTCAGGTGCTTAGCACTGCTGTCAACACATGTCCCCCCCTGGAGCTGCCCCTGATCTGGCACCCCAGGAGGTGACTGTGTTTTGTCTGAGTGTCCAGAGCCAGCCTGGCACTGCCTGGGGACACAGGCAGCAGCTCAGCTCAGGGTTAGCAGGAATGGAACAAGGAGGGTTGGCTGCAGGGCTGCCAGGGGGCTCCACACTGAGGGTTCTTTCCTTCCCCAGGAGCACAGGAGGTGACAGAGGACACAGTGCTAGGGACTTCCCTGCCACCCCTTGGCTTGTCACAGGAGGCAGGGAAGAGGCACTGGGTCCTTCACAGCCCTGATTTGCACCAGGGACTTGTGCAAACCCAGCATAACACCAGGACAGAGCATGTCTGGAACTGCCAGGCTGTGCCTGAAGCTGCTGCACTACAGAAGAGCAGCCAGAGCTGCTCCCTGGGGAATTCTGGCTGATCAGCTGGGAGCTGAAGGAAGAGCAGAGGAGCCAGGTACAACCCCCACAGCTGCCTGCAACTTAGGAAAGTCTTTGGTTACCAGAGAGATGCCCTCAGCCTAACTTTGAAACCATTTTAGCCAAATTGTGCCACAGAGCAACCACTGCTTTATTTTAGCCTCTAGAGATGAGCTGCACACAGGTGGGGCTGCAGCTGCTGTCTGGAACAGAAGAGCTGGGGTAAGGTGGCTGGTGATGCTGACAACACCTTTGGTTTTTAAGATGTGAACATCTCAGCAGCAGCCCTGAGCCAGGAGGAGGAATTCTTGCAGCAGGAGGTTGGGCAAAACCAAACACCCACCCTGGCTGAGGAACAGGACCATGGAGCTGCTGCCCCACCTCAGCTGGCTGGCTGCTAAAGCCACTGCTGGATATTCCAGATAAAGGGTCAAAAACCTCCAGCATGGCCCAGAGTTCTCTGGTGTCAGCCAAGCTGCTGGCCTGCCAGCAAGGTGAGACTTCCCCCCTCAGGTTTCTCCCCCTCTCAAGATTTCTGACCTTACCCTGCAGCATCCAGCCCGAGAGAGGAACACAACATCTGCCCCTGTACCTGCCCCCTGCCTGCACCACGGGCAACAAGAGACAAGGAGGTAGAGAAAATATTCATTACAACAGAAAAACCACTTGTAGAAACTCCCCTACAGGGGCTTCTCTGCCCAGCAGTTCAGCTCTGCCCTTTCCTCACACACACAGCTGCCATTTCTGTAAAAGACTTGGAATATGCTCAGGATAAAGTTAAACAAGGAATAAGCATCTCTAGGCCACTGCAGACTCCTCCAAGCCAGCCCCTGCTCCTCTATGCAGGAGCTGAGCCTGGGCTGCTGCTGCTCTGCCCTTCCCAGAGAGGAAGGACCCCCCTGCCAGCCCTGCCAGCTGATGGAAATCAACTCCTCAGCTGAGAGCCAGAGCCTGGCAGAAATTCTAAGCACAAATGGGCAGCAAGACCACCCCAAGGAAAAGGAATCACAGACAATTTGCTCCCAATCCTCCTTTTGGAGGAATTTTAACATCTTGGTTAAAGGAGGGATGAGGCTCCACTGGACCCTTGGAGGAGCAGGTCCTGAAAACAGCAGGGTGGCCCAGCCAGCACCCAGCAGCTGAGCCCAAGGAGCCTCCCCTCACCCCGAGGGCTCCCCCAGCACTGCAGGAATGAAGTCAGCACAGGTCAGTTCTGGGAGTCACACTGGAGCCCTCCTGAGCCACCAACCCCACTGCCTACAGGCTTGGGAGAAAGGGAGCTCAGCAGCAGCTCTGGGGGGGTCAGATCTGCATTTCCCCCGTGCCAGAAAGCTCAGGAGAAAGGGCCAGTGAGTGCCCAGAGGGAGGGAGCACTGCTGGTTGACCTCTGTTTTGTTTTGTGGTGTTTGTTGGTTTTTTAAAGTGCAGGATAATTACTAAAGCCAAAGGAAGCCTCTTCCTCTCTAGACACAAAATAGCAAAGACAACGAGTGCTAAAAATTCAGGGCATTTCTCCAGGTGCTCAACAGGTCCTTACAGCATCTCTTGCATGCCCAGTACCCTCACTTATTCCCATCCTAGAACTACTGCATTTAAATACCCCCAAATAACCTAGTTTGTTAACAAAACGTAATTTACAGACTTTGCTGAATAAACCACCTGGTCCTCTGCTGCAGGTAATGGAGGAGAGGAGGGGCAGCACCCCCAGGGAGGGCTGGGCAGGCTGGGCTGTGCTGGGCTGTACTGGGCTCACTGGTGCAGATGGGCCCCTCTGTCATCCGGGCGCTTGATGTGGATCCTCCGCACGCGCTCGATGCGCTCTCGCTCCTCATCTTCCTCCAAGTGGTGGGAGCGACCAGCAGCCCCTCCTGTGGCCTCCAGGAGGGCATTGTCAGGTCCCCTCCCATCCTGGGACTCGTAGAGCAGAATGTTCAGTGTCTCCTCATAGATCCGGGCTTCTGGGAACTCCACCTGCACACCAGAGAGAGAGAGAGGAGGTCGCTCGCCTGCTGCCTGTGCCCCCGTTCCCTCACCTGCAATTCCTGACACCCTTCTGCTCCCCAAATGTCTTCTCTGCACCCTCACAGCCACAGAAATCCTGTCTAGCACTGTCATTTCTGTTCTATTATTTGCTTTCAGCTTTTGAGACCCAACAACCAAACAACCAGATTGGGGTTTTTTTGTTCCTGGGGACAGGAGTGTTCACAACAGAGCAGATGTCGGGATGAGACCCAACAGCCAGGTTTGGTTTTTTTGCTCAGAAAAGGACAGGAATGTTCAAAACAAAAGCTGCCAGGCTGAGAGCAGCTGCTGGCAGCAGCCAGGGGCTCAGCTCCCTCCTACCTTTGTCTGTTTTTTCTCAGTAGCATACACGATGGAAGTGCAGCAGACCTCAGCAATCTTCCTCCCCTGCCCATAGAAGGACCAGCAGCAGATCTCATCCCCAATCACATCTTTGATAAAGAGCACCCTGCCATTAAACCTCAGGGACAGCTTATCAAACAGCTCGATGTTCTTCAGCATGTTGTCATCAGAGTTGCTGTGGGAGGTGAGGAAAGGCAGCAGTCATCTTGGGGTAATGGAAGCAGAGGGGGTTGGGGGGCAGTCAGCATTTACAGACCCCTTTTAGCTGATGAAAAACACCAGAGAAGCCCAGCCCAGGTCCTTACCTGGTGTAGGAGTATTTGTTGTTGCTCCTGTTGTACAGCAACTTCACTGCTGGCTGTAAGACACAAACCACAGCTCAGGCCCAGGAAGCAGAGTAAGAGCTGGAGCCTCAGCCCAGCCCAGGCCCCCAGAGCAGAGGAGCTGAGGTTCCCCAGGAGCCCTGGGGGGCAGCAGGCAGCACCCCCCAGCCCCTCACCTTGTTAGAAGTGGCTATCAGTTTCTGCTCCTCTTTGGAAGAGGTGATGACAGGAACCTTGCAGAAGGGTTCATATGCATCTTTGTTCTGCTGAAACAAGGATCAAACAGCAGCTGAGTGCAAACTGGCCTCAGGGAAGCTCAGTAGCCTGTGGCTACAAACATTCTCTGGCCCAGCCCAAGGAGCTGCCCCTGTCTGGCTGATGCTGGAAGTCCTCATTTTTGTCACAGAGCTCAAGCTGCTGCTGCTCATTTCACCACAAAAGGCCCTGAAGGCAGTGGGGGTGGCAGAGGAGCCTCGCACGCTGCCAGGAGTCAGCAGAAGGTAACAGAGCAAAGGTTTATCCCTCCAGGTAACTGGGCAGCACCAAATGTTGGGAACAACCCAGTCCCTTTTCCTGCATGTAACCAGGCTCCAGCAGACAGGAAACACTGCAATTTCACCCCAGCCTCCAAAGGCACCTCTGGAGGTGAGGCCAGCAGGAAACCTCGCTCTGCCCGGATGCTGCTTCCCACCTGGAGCAGCCCCCTCCCTGCAGCCAGAGCCACCCTGGCCCCTCCTCAGCTCTGTGCCCTACCTGCAAGGCTGCCTGGCACTCATCCACCAGCCCCTGCACCAGGTAGTACTTGGCCTCAGCCAGCAGCTCCTCTATCTCCCTGCGGCTCTCGGGCAGCGGGACGGCCCCGTCACGCAGGTAGTTCAGGATTGTCCCAAAGTGTTTCCCACAGCGGTCGATCAGGATCCAGCCTGGGGAGAGAGGAAGATCGTGGTACAGGAGGAAGGGCATGGTACAGCAGGAGCAAAGGGGGCAGAAGGCCTTGGTGCCAGCCTGGGGCTGCTGTCACCAAGCAGGCTCCTGCCAAGAGGCTGATGAGCACAAAGCCCCCGGGATTTGTCGCCTCCTGCGGCGTTTCAGGGGCAGAGGGAGCAGGGGAGAAGCAGCTGCTTCAGATAGCCCCCCAGTAATTAACAAAGTATTAATTGAAATGGAGCAATAAACGCTTCTCATTCTCCAACCAGCTGGCTCCATTCTCCCCTCTGCTCCCCAACAAGCCCCACACCTCCTTCAGGGCACTGCCACGTGGACGTGTGGCTGTTCACAACCACCCTGCCCCCAGCACCCCACGGGCACCTCTTGTGATCCAGATGTGCAAAAAAATGGGCACGAGGAAGCAGGGCAGCCCTGGCAGCACCATGGCACACGCTGCCTCAGCCTCCAAAGTGCATTCATTTGGCAGAACCAAGTGATTACTGAAGTGCTGGGAGATGTGATGCACGAGCAGAGTGAGCAGCACGTCAGCCCTGCCCCATCCTGACAGCGAGGTGAGGAAAAGAAAGCAGAGCTGCAGAGTGGTTCCAGTTTGAAGGAGGAAAGGATCCTGCTCCCCCCTGCCTGGATCCTGAGGATCCTGAGGAATGCTGAGGCAAGGCTGAGGCTGGAGTTTCCATAAATGAGCAGCTGGCCACGGGCTCAGCTCAGGAATGCAGCGAGGAAAGGCTTGTGGGGAAGGAGTCATTTTTTGGACAAATAAGGGAAAGGAGGTGAGAGCAGCCCCTGAGTGTCCTGCAGGGATGGGGGGAGGCCTGGAGCCTGCACGGGTGGGTCAGTGGGGAGAGTCACAGCAGCCCCTGCAGGATGGGCTGGGGAAAGCTGAGATGCTCTCCAGCAGCTCACTACAGCTCTCACCATCTTCCTACAGCTCTCACTACAGCTCTCACTATCTCCCTACACCTCTCCCTACACCTCTCCCTACAGCTCTGACTATCTCCCTACACCCCTCACTACAGCTCTTCCTACAGCTCTCACTACAGCTCTTCCTACACCCCTCACTACAGCTCTTCCTACAGCTCTCACTACAGCTCTCACTACACCTCTCCCTACACCTCTCACCACAGCCTTCCCACCTGCAGCAAGCACCACGTGTGCTCACAGCTGTCTCTGCTCCCTGGAGTACCCAAGGAGGAAGAAGCTGGAGGCTTTGTCCTGCACCAGATTTTGGGGGGATGAGGAGGATTTTGGAAGCATTTCAGGTAAAAAGAGAGTTTCTTCTCACAGCTCTGATGCCACTGTCCCCATGGGACACCAGGGGAGCCACAGCAGGAGCTGCTGTCAGGGGAGTGTCTGGGGTATGACACTCAGGAAGGATCAAACTCCTGCTAAAACACAAATTAATTACTGCTAAAACACAAATTAATTACTGCTAAAACACAAACTCCTGCTCCAACACAGACTGGCAGGAGGGAACCACCCCACACAGACACTGTGGGATTCACACCCAAACCCTCCTGCCAAGCACAGACCCTGAACAGATTCAGCTCCAGCACTGCCAGCTGGAAGGAGCTCCAAGCCCTGGGGACACCACATCCCAACCCCCCCTGACACCTCCCTGGGATTCCTGCAGACCAAGCACCCCAAAATTCATCTGGAATTCCCTCATCCAACCTGAAGCATCTGCAAAGCCTCCAAGGACCCCATTTTGTAGAGCATGGGGCAGCCCAGCCAGGGGCAGGAGGACAGCTCAGGACCTGCCTCAAGTTTGAGACCCCTCCAGTCCTCCCAGTAAGGTGACAATTCCCATTCCACAGGGGATTTGGGGTTTGTTTTCCCTGCACAGACCCCTCTGACCCATAGCACCCATGTTCCTGCTGAGCCCAGGCAGGGTGACACCTGGAACCTGGCAGCTCCCCCACCCCTACAAGGACTTCAGCCTCAAACAGGAACACTCAGGTCAGGAGTTGTGGGGTTTTTTAAGCACTTTTCCCCCCTCCCCAAGCCCCCCACTTGTCACAAACACATTTGAGCCATATTATTAGTTTAAAACTGCAGGTTTTAAAGAACCTCAGCAGAAGATTCAGAATGTGTCTGGGGTGGGAGGGAAGGGTTTGGGACCCTGCAGTTTGTCACCTTCATGTTCTTTCTTTCCAGAGACATTTAACATAAACAGACCCAGATCCCACCTTGCACCCCCACTTCTTCCTTTTCCTTTTTCTTTTCCTTTTCTCTTTCCTTTTTCTTTTCCTTTTCCTTTCCTTTCCTTTCGTTTTCCTTTCCTTTTCTTTCCTTTTCCTTTCCTTTTTCTTTTCCTTTCTCTTTCCTTTTCCTTTCCTTTTTCTTTTCCTTTTCCTTTTCCTTTCCTTTTTCTTTTCCTTTTCTCTTTCCTTTTCCTTTCCTTTTCCTTTTCCTTTTCCTTTTCCTTTTCCTTTTCCTTTTTCTTTTCCTTTTTCTTTTCCTTTTTCCTGAGCAACTCCTCTGGTGGCTTTAGCAAAGTCCCAACCAATACTCCCAGAGCAAAACTCTTTCATTTAAATAAAAATAAAAAAAAATAATCCACATAACCATAATAACCCAAAGCACCTTTCCCCTTGCTTTGGAGGGAAGGGAGCCAGGGGAGGGAACTCCCTCCTGGGTTTCAAAGGCAACGTGCCAGCCCTGACTCAGAGTTTCCCAATCCCTCACCCTACATTTTCCATACGTTGAGGAACTCCAGGTATTATTTCCAAAGGACAAGGCAGCCTGGGACAGCAGCCTCAGGGCTTGGGATCACAGAACCTGCTGGGTGGGAAGGGACCCATCAGGCTGATCCAGTCCAACTCCTGTCCCTGGGCACCCCAGGGATCCCACCCCTGCCCCACAGCCCCATCCAGAGGTGTCTCAGCTCAGGCAGGGTGGGAGCTGTGGGCACTGCCCTGCTCCAGCTGGGACTGGATGGGCAGGGGGCTGCAGGGGGCTCCTTTCCTTTGCCTTTCCTTATTCCTTTCCTATTTCCTTTCCTTTGCCTTTCCTTTGCCTTTCCTCTTTCCTTTCCTATTTCCTTTTCCTTTTTTCTTTTCCTTTCCTTTTTCGTTCTCCTCTCCTTTCCTTTTCCTTTTATTTTCCTTTCCTTTCTTTTCCCTTTCCTTTTCTTTTCCTTTTGTTTTCTTTTCCTTTTCCTTTCCTTTTCCTTTCCATTTCTTTTCCTTTCCTTTCATTTTCCTTTCCATTTCTTTTCCTTTTCCTCTTCCTTTCCATTTCTTTTCCCTTTCCTTTCCTTTTCCTTTCCTTTTCCTTTCCATTTCTTTTCCCCTTTCCCCTTTCCTTTTTTTTCTCCCCTCTTTTCCTTCCCATACTGCAGGCAGGCAGAGGGGACACACAGAGAGTTTGGGGGGGTTCTTTGGGGGAACACAGAGTTTGGGGGGGGGGTCTTTCCCCCCTTACCTTCACTGTCTGTCAGCACTTCCATCCTGCCACTGAACATGGCCTTCAGCATGGTGTCCTGCTTGGTCAGGGTCTGCATGGTGGTGTAGTACAGAGCCCCCCCCACGTTCAGCTTCACATACTTGGAGCTGGGGCTGCTGCCTTTGAAGGAAGTTGTGCGGGTGGCAGCCGAGGGCACTGCTGAGCTCACCACACTCTCTCCTGACATCTCTTCCTGCAGGGAAAAAACCACCCATCAGAGCTCTGCTGGGACCCCCCCTCCCTGACACAGCTCCCAAAACACCAACAAACAATCTGCCAGGGGATTGGGCAGTTGCAGGGGGTTCAAACCCTGACTGCCCACACCTTTTCTTCAGGGGTTTGGGGGTTTTATTCTTACCCTAAAGCACAGACAGCTCCCCCAGAGCCCACGCAACCTCCCTGCTCTCTTCCCTGCCTTCCCTGCACTTCAGAACCCCCTCCCCTACACCCCCTGCCCCACACCCCCGTGTCCAACACCCCCTCAGCCCCACACCCCCTGCCCCACACCCCCGTGTCCAACACCCCCTCAGCCCCACACCCCCTGCCCCACACCCCCCTGTCCAACACCCCTCAGCCCCACCCCCCGTATCCAACACCCCCCCCCTGTCCCACACCCCCCATTGTCCCACACCCCCATTGTCCCACACACCCCCCATTGTCCCACACCCCCTCATTGTCCCACACCCCCTCATTGTCCCACACCCCCCTCATTGTCCCACACCCCCCCACTCCACTCCCTGTCCCCCCAGAACCCCACAGCCCAGCTCCCCCCCCCCCATCCTCCCCGAACCAACCCCTCTTTAAAAGAGGAAACTCTGCCCCTGACCCCCTCACTCCTGAGGACTGAACCCCCCCAAACCCCTCTCCCCCCCCACCCCCGGACCCCCCATCTCCGGGTTTTACCTCACGCCACCTCCCACTCCCCCCCCCTTCCCGCCGCCAGGATCCCCCCCCCCCGCACTCCGATCGCACCCGCACGGCCCCGCAGCCCCCTGGGGCTCCCTAACCCCCGCTCCCCGCTCTCCCCCGCGGTTCCAGGACCCCCCAGACCCCCCCGTTCCCCCTCACCATGAACGGCGCAGCGCGGCCCCACAGACCGAGGAGCGGGAGCGCCGGGGCGGGGGGAACTTCCGCCCCAAACGCCACTTCCGGCCGGCCCCCAGTGCGCTGCTTAAACCCTTCCGACCTCCCGCTTCTCCTCCCTAGGGGGGGATGTCTATGCTCCGCTCCGCCCTGCCGGGTGCGGTTCGGTTCGGTTCAGCCCAAGCTACTGGGCAGCAGGGAGACTTCGAGCTGGCTGTGCTCTCTGTGCCGAACTGAGGTGAGGGTTGCGGGGCGGAACGGTAGCGGGGGTGCTGGTTGCCGGGCGGACCCGCGGTGCAGACCCGGGTCAGGAGGCGGCTGCGGGCCCAGGGGCGGCGGAGCTGGGACGGGACCGAACCGAACCCCCCGGGACCGGGTGAGGGAGAGGGCCCGGGGGGAGGGAGGGGACCCGGAGGGAGGGAGAGGACCCGCGGGGCTCTGGGGAAGGCGCTGGGAGCCGGGGGGGCCGTGGGGGCGGCGGCGGCTTTGGGCCCGGGGGCTGCGGGGTCTCTGGGAGGGGTGTTCGGGGCTGAGGGGTCTGGGGGTGAAGTGGAGGCCCCGGGGGCTCCTCTGGGTGCTGACTGAGGTTGGGACGAGTCCCCCGTGGGTCCTGCCCCGCTCGGGAGCAGGGGAAGCAGCCTCGGGTGCGGCTGGGGCTCTGGCAGGGTTGAGGTCTGGCTCGGGTTTGTTTCTTCCCCCCTTTCCTTCCCTTGGAGCTGCGGTACCGGTGGGCACAGCCCAGCTCTGGGCGTGAGGCTTCTGCTCTCCTGAAGCTTTTCTGAGTTCAGGTTTTTTTTCAGGATGTAGCAAGGGGTAAATCTGGTCGAAAAGACTCAGAACTGTGAAGGTAAGGAGGAAATCCCTGCCTCACCCTCCTGCCCTGTGCTTCTCTGTGCAGGGGCTGCCCGGAGGCAGAGGATGAGCTGTGGGTTTGTGTGTGAATGATTGTCCCAGACACCCCGTGGAGAAGGGAGCCCTCAGGTGAGTTGGTTGGTGATAAAGCTGCTGCTGGCTGCGTGGTGCTCTGTGTGGAGTGGCAACAAATCCTCCTCAGGTGTCCTCTGGGCCCTTTCCCTCACACCCCTGGGACTGATCTTGTCTGTTATCTGCATGAGGTGATGAGGACAGCCAGCCCTGGAAAGGGGATGATTGGTTTTTCCTTTCCCCCCTTTCCTTTCCCCTCTTCCTTTCCTTTCCCCTCTTCCTTTCCTTTCCCCTCTTCCTTTCCTTTCCCCTCTTCCTTCCCTTTCCCCTCTTCCTTCCCTTTCCCCTCTTCCTTCCTTTCCCCTCTTCCTTCCCTTTCCCCTCTTCCTCCCTTTCCCCTCTTCCTTCCCTTTCCCCTCTTCCTTTTCCTCCTCTTTACTGTGCAGGTTTAGCTCACTCTGTGCCCATTCCCAGAGCCCTTTGGCTCAGCCCAGGCTGCAGTTTTCTCCTGTCCCTCCTTCCCCCTTCCCATTCAATCCCCCTTTCCCTTCCCACTCCCCCTCCCTCCATTCCCGGGGATTTTCCACCACGATTCTTTGTTTCTTTTTCTTTCCGGAGGTGGTGAAAATGTTCAGCGCCAGCCAGTCCTCCAAAGCTCAGTTCCTGGACAAGGCCCGGCAGGCTCGGGAGGAGCGGCGGGAGCTGAAGGAGAGGGAGCGAGCGGCCACGCAGCTGCAGGCGCTGGCCCGGAGGTTCCTGTGCCGGTGCCGCCTCCAGAGGGAGATCCGGTGAGGGAAACTCGACACCGCGGCTCCTCCGGCTCTCCCGCTGGGTTTTTAACCCCCGGGCTTTATCCTAGGAGAGAAGTGGAGGAGTTTTTTGAGGGGAATGAGTCTGGCTCGAGCAGAAGAAGTGCTCTGTCTGTCTTCAGGATTGCCCGGAGGCTGCTGTTTGTCTTCAGCCAGAAAGAGGACAAAGAGGTGAGGCTGCTGCTCTGCTGCTCTGCTGCCAAGTGCACGTTTTGAGGAGCTGTTAATTTAATACATTTAATACACATTTAATCAGCTGTGGGGCTGCTCCTGCAGTGAATTTTGCCTTTGGAAACGAGGTCTCTGTCTCCCCAGCCCTTCCTGGAGAGCTTGGGCTGGAGGAAGGAAACAGAAGAGCCCTTGAATTTTCCAGTAGTGGCTCTGTACCCAGGGCACACTGTGACAGCTGCTTCCTGCAGGGACTGAGCAGAAACTCAGGGTTTGGTTTGGCAGCTGTGATGTGCCAGGCTCCCCCAGAGCCCCTTCCTCCTGCCCCTTCCTCCTGCCCCTTCCTCCTGCCCCTTCCTCCTGCCCCTTCCTCCTGCCCCTTCCTCCTGCCCCTCCTCTCCTGCCCCTCCTCTCCTCCCCTCCTCTCCTCCCTCCTCTCCTCCCCTCCTCTCCTCCCCTCCTCTCCTCCCCTCCTCTCCTCCCTCCTCTCCTCCCCTCCTCTCCTCCCCTCCTCTCCTCCCCTCCTCTCCTCCCCTCCTCTCCTCCCCTCCTCTCCTCCCCTCCTCTCCTCCCCTCCTCTCCTCCCCTCCTCTCCTCCCCTCCTCTCCTCCCCTCCTCTCCTTTCATTTTTGATGATGAGATTTGCCCCAGGAAGCTGTGAGGAAAACAAGAGGCAAATGAAAAGCTGTATTTCAGTTTAACTTGAGGCAGCTCTGGGTGACTTTTCTTTTTTCCCTGCTGTGTCCCAGCCCTGCTGATGGCAGTGCAAGCCCTGCAGATGGGATCCTCTGTGCTTAGAGCATCAGGGAGGGGTGTGTGCAGTGCAGACAAAGCTTTTGGATGCTTGGGATCCATCTGGGGGCTGCAGGACAGATCCTGGGAGCCTTCCTGAAATACCTCTGCCTCTCCTTGCCCTCCCAGCAGCAAGTCAGTCCCTTGCTGGGCCAAGGACTGGGCTCTGCTCCTTCCCACTCTGATTTCCTCCCAGTCCTGCAGCTCAGGATGGTTTAAGAGCTTCCAAGCTCACTGCAGATGTAACTGCACTGAGCAAACCATGAAGGAGTTGGGGGTTCTGCTGGGAGGGGGGTGGTTGGGAGCTCTGAACCCTCTGCTGCTGCCCTCAGCACCCAGGAACATCTTGGCCTGAAGCTCTTCTAGCTGAATCCCAGCAGGAAAATGCTTTTCCTGGGCTGCTGAGCAGCTCCTGCTCTGGGCTGGGAGGTGCAGGATGGGACCCATCCCTGGGTTCATGCAGGGGAATCTTGCTCCCTCTGAGCTGTTCCTGGTGCTCTTCCAGAGCAGTCCTTCCTCTACAGACCTCTAATCCCACTTTGTTTTTTCCTTTTTTTTTTTTTCCCCTCCCCTAGAGGTTTGAAAAGCTGTGCAGGTGCATTCTGAATAGCATGGATGTGGAGAATGAGCCCAAGGTCAGCAAGAGGGGGTTGTGTTTGGAGGTGGGGGGGCTGTTTGGGGTTTTTTTCCTTCTATCTGTGGGAATTTAGGCTGGTGGCATTGGAATTTTTAGCTTTCAGAAGCCCCTGAGCACTGCTGGGACTCCCTGGTGAAAGTCTGGACAGGTTCTTTTGTATTCCTCTGATATTTTTACTGTGTATGCAGCCAGAGGAGATAAAAGTCTGGGTTTTTTTTTTCTGTGGTGGGTGGCTTTGAGCAGTGATTTCTGGGGGGAGAAATGATTTGTTGGGTTGAGCAGGGTGCTGAGGGGGTTGTTTTGTGATAAAGCTCCCTGGAAATGTCAGCAGCACCAACCCCAACCCTGCTGCCCTCCCATCCTGCCCCTCAGGTGTGGTATGTCTCCCTGGCACTCTCCAAGGACCTGACACTCCTGTGGATTAAACAGATCAAAGACATTTTGTGGTTCTGCTGTGAGTTTCTCAAGCAGCTGAAGGTAAACGTTTCCTTTGTGTCCTGACTCCCTGCCTGGAGCAGTTCTGGCCTGTGGTTCATTGCCCTTGGTGTTTGTTTTTGCAGCCTGACATCTTGCAGGACTCCAGGGTGGTCAACCTGCACCTCACCATGCTGGTCACCTTCACAGACACTTCCACCTGGAAAATCCTCAGGGGAAAAGGTTGGTGAAGCCACTGAGCTGGGATTTGCTGCTAAAACCCACTGAGTCTTTCCCCACCTTTTCTCCCCCTCACAAAGATTCATTGTGGGTTTTGTGGAGGCACAAAAGGCAAACCAGAGGCAGCAAGGATTCCCCTGAGGTCAGACAGGCTGTTTCCCTTAAAACAGCAACAGTTACCATGGTTTTGGTGCTCCAAGAACATGAGAAGTGTTCAGAGATTAACAGAATGTGCTTTTAGCTCTGGGTTTCTGTAGGAAATAGGCACAGGAGAGTGCCAGGGGTGGGTGTGACTCAGCCCAAGCAAGGTTTGCAGTGAAATGCTGCTGAAGCACTGGGTTTGCACATGAGAGCAAGGATGTGGTGCAGCTTCTGAGCTGTTTTATAGCAGGTGAGGAAGGAAATGGAGGGGCTGGGGGGCTCCTGTAGTAACACCCCCCTTTTAACTCTGCAGGTGAAGCCCTGAGGCCTGCCATGAACCACATCTGTGCAAACATCATGGGACACCTCAACCAGAAGGGATTTTACTCTGTGCTGCAGGTCAGTGCTGGGCTGACAGAACTCTTGTGTCCTCTCTCTGTGCTCCTTGCTCTGCTCCTGTCACCCCCATGGGGTGTGACCCCTGCTGAGGAGCAGGGAGGCACCAAGTACAGCATCTCCTCTCACTGCTGCTGAGTAAATCCTGCTTAACCACCTCATAATGAGAGGGGCAGGAAGGACTCCTGAATGTTTTCCCCAGCTTTGCTGCTGCCCTTTTCCATGGGCTTGGTTTCTTTGCTGTTCTGCAGGGGGAAGGAACTGAGGTTGTTTTTCAAAATCTTTTAAACCAGAATCAGATTACCAGGCAGCTGTGAGCCTTGCCTGGGTAATTTTAACAATCCCTGGGAACCCTGCATGCAGATCTTAGCCAGATGAGTCCTGCACAGTGTCTGATCTGCCTGCAGTTTCCCTGGGATGCCATCATTAGCCTGAGGCCCTTCTGCCTCTGCCAAGTGGTGGGTGGGTAACGGGTCTGGAGGCTTCTCCTCATGCTCTGCTTTTTCTCTGCTCTGAAAAGAAACACAACGTGTTTATTTCCTTTGGTTAGTCACCATCTTTTTCTGAATGCTGCAGGCTTGCTTTTCTTTAATTATTGTTATTCCAGATTTTGCTAACTAATGGCTTGGCAAGATCCAGACCTTCCTTGTCCAAGGGCTCCTTGACCGCCATCTTCTCTCTGGCGCTGCGGTAAGGCAGCCAGAGCTGCTTGGGGTGATAAGACAGCCAAAGCTGTATGAATGTACAGTATTAATGGGGTTTTTTTGAAAACTTGTCATTCTGCCAGTCTCTTTCTGCCAGTAAGAGAAGTAAATCTCAACATTTGGGTTTCTTGCACTAATTTTTTCTCCCCTCTGTAGCCCCGTGGTTGCTGCGCAGTTTTCGGACAATCTGCTGAGGTCCTTTCTGATCCACATCATGTCTGTGCCTGCAATAATGACTCATCTTGCTACTCTAACACCTGAGGTATGTGGGTGATGTGATAGTACCAAAAATCCCCTAAATAACACATAAGGCCACTTGTTAATCCTTTTTTTGTCAGCTCTTGGAACAGAGCACTGGTGTTTCTCTCTGCCAGTTCCAGCTCTGCTGTGGAAGCGCTCGATCCTTCCACCCCCCAGACACTCTGGGTCTCTAATACCTCAGATTTTATCAACACCAGTGGGTTGATGGCTTGAACTGCCCTAAAATAAGTAAATAAAATAAAAATAAAGGCGTAGTGACTCACAGCTTGAGTTCTTGAAATCCTTGTTGTTCCATTTGTGTAACGACAGACAGAGACAAAGTGAAAATCAGCCCGTTGCATGGCAGAGGATCTGTGATGGTAACTCTAGGCTCTCCTAGACTGATCTGATTTCATGTGCCTGCTCCTCTCTGGGTTTTTTGTGCCAATGAGCATCAGTGTTCTTATGGACAGGCAGTTCCAAAGGTCTGTGGCCTGTTTACCTGCCAGGTGTTGTGTTTCCTACACCAGCTTCCTGTCAAATAACCTCTGTGGTGCAGCAAGCCCAACTTGCTGCTTTATTTGGGGAGGAAAGACTACCCAGGTAGCTGCTGGTGGGGTTGGTTGCTGTGGGTGGTGCCTCACTGGCAGTTCTCCCCCTCTTTCCCAGCGCCTGGCAGTGCTGGAATCTCAGGACCTTTTCCGCAAGTTCCTCCTGTTCCTGAGCCGGGAAGCGCAGTGCCGGGATGTCTGCATGTGCCTGGAAGGAAGTCACACCCTCTGTTTGCTGGGTAAGTGCCTCCAACACCTTTCTGCTGTGCTGGGAAGGCAGTTTTGAGTCAGATATTCCCCCACAGGTAAGAGCTGCCTGCAGCTCACCCTTCTTTTTCTTTTTAATCTTTATTTAGTCTCTAACTAACAACCGAGGTGCACTGCAGGACATTGCAGACATGGGCTAAGTGGTCAGAGAGGTTTTTTTGTGTTCATGCCATCATGCCTAGACTGTGAAGCATTATCTCCAGTAGCTTTTCACTTGGGCTCTGAGAAAGCCAAGTGCAGCAGCCTTGAATCTTCTCTAAATGGCAGTTACTGAAACATTCAAGTTAAGGTTGTTGTAAAAGTCCCAAGAGAAGCAGTGGAAACTTGGGAGTATCTGTGGAGTGTCTGTAGCTCATAGTACTTTGTGGAAGGTGCTGGTGGGAGAGCTGAGGAGGCAGCCAGAGTGCCAAACCACCTTAGTGGCTGAGTTGTGCTGGAAGTGACATGCTGCAGGGTGGCCTCTGCTTGTCACTCTTCACAGAAATCCTCTCCTGGCCTGGAAAAGGAGAGTGAATTCATTTCCCCTGCTGTGTCTCTAACCACTGTCCTGCAGCATCTGTTCCTCTGTTAAGTCTTGCTGTGCTGGTCATTCCCCAGGGAACCTTGTGTACTTGGGCTCCTTGAATGACAAAGTCCTTGAGGAGGAGACAGCTCATTTTGTGGGGGTGCTCATCCAGATGCTCTCCTACTGCCAGAAGTATGTTTCACAAAAGAAATCCAACCTCACCCACTGGCATCCTGTTCTGGGCTGGTTTTCCCAGACTGTGGATTATGGGTAAGTGAGGAGAACTCTATGATGAGAGATGATTTAAGTCTCTTTTTATTTTCTCCTTGTCTTTGTTTGATTTGGCACAGTCAGACTGGTGAGCAGTGGTCATCCTGGGACACACTCAACGTGGGGTTTGTGTATCTGCAGGGTGGCTGCATGCTCTGCTTTGCATTTTAGCTGGAACCAATCAAAGAATCACTGCCTGGTGGGTCGTTCCAGTCTCTCCTTCTAATGTGACTCTCTGACTTGTCTTTCAGACTGAATGAGTCCATGCCTCTGCTGACAAAGCAGCTGCAGCATCTCTGGGGAGTCCACATGATCCGCATCCTCTTCAGTGATGTGCTCAGCAAGAAATTGCTGGAGAATCAGGAAATAGCTCAGCTGCCAGCACAGCCACTTTCCCCTCAGAACAGCCTGCCCATGAAGAGTCAGTTCTGGAGGGTTGCTTTGCTTTGTGTCTCTGTACATGTGTCTTTCTCCCAGGGCTTTGACTTTTTTCCACTTATGCTAAAAGCTTTGAGTAATTACTTGCAGCAGCAGGTGGGGATATGGTCTCTTCTCCTCTCTGTAATTCCTGCTTAGAATGCCTCTGTGACCTGGGGCAAGCCTTTTCCTTTGGTGCTGTGAAAATATTTGCTTGTTTTAGCAGTATTTTTTCATTGCTCCTCAAGTAATTGAAGTGCTTACTGCATAACTTCCCAGGGCCAGACAGGAGGCCCTTTGCCCAGGTGAGGAGCAGAGTGAAGCTCCTGGGCCTGTGGTGCATGGTGCTCCTACAGAGGAGTGTTTGAACTAAGTTTGGACTGTAATTTGGCTATTTTCTGGCTGCTGCCACAGCAGTGGGTCCTGTGCTCGTTGGCTACTGCAGTTCTGGGAAGGTTTTTTGCCCTAGAGTGAAGTCCCTACTGGAATACTCTGTTAGCAGCCACGTGTGTCCTGCCAGAAACATCCACCAAAACCTTCTGGCTCTGGGAGTGGCTGAATCTGCTTTAAATCCTCTTTGTCACATGGCTGCCAAGTGGCTGAGGAAAAGAGAACTGGTTTGGAATGGCACTGAGCCAAGGTCTCACCTGCTTCTCTTGTCACCAGATCTTTTCAAGAGAGCTTTCCAGAAGTCTGCATCTGTCAGGAACATTCTCAAACCTGTCGGGGGCAAACGAGTGGACTCAGCAGAAGTGCAGAAGATGTGCAGCATCTGTGTTCTGTACCAGACCACCCTCACCACCCTGACCCAGATCCGCCTGCAGATCCTCACAGGTCAGGGCACAGCTCTGCTCTTCACCTCTGTGAAGAGAAAGGAGAAAAAAAAAGATTTTTGTTATTAAATTCTGTTGACTTGTTGGTAGTTTTATTACTGACAACAGTTTATTGACTGGCTGGGTGGAAGGCTTGTTCCATCCTGAATCATACATCTGATCAATAACATTTATCACTTATTGAGCATTAACTCCCCAGAATACAAATTGAAGCAAGTTCTCCTCTAATGAAACCATGCTTACTCCCTATCAAACCTAAGACTGAGTCAGGATTTCTGAGCAGCCCAGCAGTATTAATCTTCATGTGGTGTGAACACTGAATGCTTTCATACATCTTAGGAACAAATTGCCTGTCTCAGGAATGGATGGGGGAGGTGATGAGCACTGCTTTGGTCTAGTGGCTATTGCAGAGGAGTGAGTCCAGGGTTTTGGGTGCTTTGTGGCTGTAGTAGTGACCACAGGTCACCACTCCTCCCTTTGTGTTCTCATCTCTGGCTGCAGTGGTGACCAGGTCACAGGAATTCATTTTTTTTCTAAAGTTGAAAAAGAATCAGTGGGAAGGGGCTTCAGATGTGCAAGTGATTAATGTCTAAAAAAAATGCCTTTTTTTTTTTTTCTGCTTATTGTACATCTGTGAGTGCAGACAGGCATGGTGCTGGTGTTGCCTTCACTTGAAGTCTTGCTTAGCAAAAGGATCTTTTGTCTCCAAGTCCCCTTTCTCCCCACGAGCCCCCCGTGGCCCAGTAACTTCCCTGAGTGTGCTTTGTGTTCTTCCATTGCCAGGCCTCACTTACCTGGATGATCTGCTGCCCAAATTATGGGCTTTTATCTGTGAGCTGGGACCACAGGGAGGGTTAAAACTCTTCTTGGAGTGCTTGAATAATGACACAGAGGAATCCAAGAGGCTGCTGGCCATGCTGATGCTCTTCTGTGACTGCTCCAGACACCTCATCACGTAGGTAGCACATGGGGGGGGGATGCTCTGCAGCTTTGGGATGTGGAGCTGGTGTGTTCCTTCCATTTCAAGAGGAACACTTCATCTGTTGCTGCCTTTGCACTGAGGCAGAGTTGAGCAGCAAGCTTACCAGAGGCTCCTGGGAGGTAAAAGGCTTCAGAAGGACCTTCCCCTGAGCCATGTGGTGCTGCAGGCACACACAGCTGCCTGGGCTGGGAACAAAATATTGCAGCACTGCTAAGGGAGGGGAAAGAAACATTTTCTCTGTTGCTTCTGGGCAGTGTGAAGCAAATGCTTCAGTGAGTCCAGCTGAGCTCTGAGGAACAATGTTACAGGAAAGCTCCTCAGGTTATCTGCTGCTGTTGAAAACTCTGCTGCTGTCTCCCTCAGATTACACAAAGGGTGGGAGACAGGATGGGGATTGCCTTGGCTGGTCAGCAGGGACAGTTTCCTGAGCCTGAATGGTGAAAACCTTTTCTTGGGGATGAGTGCCTGGGTCCTTGTAACTGCACAGTCCTGGCCTGTCTCTCAGACCTTGGACTCTCTTCTGTTAGGATCAGCTATCAATCAAAATCAATAAATAAGGTTCAGTTGTTTATGCCCATGGATCCTCATGGGTGTCAGTTGGCATAGAAATAAGAGCTGCTGCTGAGGGATAATGTGCCTTTATTAAAATTTCAAAAGGGAATTAAATTTACACTTGGCATTTGCATTTGTTTTCTCTGATAGGATTCTTGATGACATTGAAGTCTATGAGGAGCAGATTTCATTCAAACTGGAAGAGCTTGTTACCATCTCATCCTTTCTTAATTCCTTTGTGTTTAAGATGATCTGGGATGGAATTGTAGGTAAGTACTTTTTGGAGCTTGACTTGAAGTTAATATTAGAACAACAAAAAGAATCAAGTTTGGGATTTGAAGCTTCTGCTAACTATTGTTTTGGGCAGAAAACTGCCCTATGTTGCATGGCATGAGAACATCTCCCAGTCCTGTGGTGCCCAGGTGTCACTCTGATGTGTGGCACCAAACACAGAGCATTTTTCCAGTAAGGGTTTGTGTACCAGACCAGTAAGGGTTTGTGTACCAGACCAGTAAGGGTTTGTGTACCAGACCAGTAAGGGTTTGTGTACCAGACCAGTAAGGGTTTGTGTACCAGACCTGATGGTTGGGGTTTGCCAGGCACTAAGTTTAGCACGACTGGGCCAGGATGTGGCACAGGGCTTTGACAAAGCAGAGAGTTGCTCTAGATCTGGTGTAACTTGGAGACAGCTCAGTTCTGGCAGTTAGATGAGACTTTCCTTTTCCTGTTGTGGTGGCTCAGCTGAGGTGGCTTTGGTGTGGCTTTTGGAGACAAGTCTGTCCCCTGGGAAGCCCCAGATGCCAGAGGTCAGGAGAGGCAGACCTGTGGGTGTGGGTGATCAGCATGTTGCTCTCAGTCTCTGCTGTTACCTGGGGGTCCTGGGGCTCCTGGACATTGCTGCTGTGTTCCTTTTGTTCAGAGAATGCCAGAGGGGAGACCCTGGAGCTGTTCCACTCTGTCCACGGGTGGCTCATGGTGCTGTACGAGCGGGATTGCCGCCGGCGCTTTGCTCCTGAGGACCACTGGCTGCGCAAGTGAGTGGCCAGGGGAGGCTGCTGGGTCCTGGCCCACTGTGCCACCTCCCCCGGGGTGCCTGCTGTGGGCTCCCTCCCTTCAAACCAAGCTCCTCTTCTTCTGCCCACATGATTTTTCTTAGCTGTGTAGTCCTGAGCACTTCAATCATCTGAAATCATTCTGTGTCCCCTCCTGCCCCTCCTCACCACACCCAGGGGTTTGCTGGGGCTCTGAGTCTCTGCCTTTCTTTGTAAGGGACCTCAAACCCAGTGTGCTCTTCCAGGAGTTAGACAAGGACAAGAAACGAGCCCAGCTGCTCCTGCAGTACATCCCCCACGTCATTCCCCACAAGAATGTGAGTGGGGGCAGAGGGGGAGGGCTGAAAAGCCAGGGACAGGGGTGGCCTGGGAGGAGAGGGACACACATCTTGACACTTGTCCCTGGCTGGGACAACCGAGAGCATGCATCAGGAGCACCTGAATACCTTGCTGCACTGGAGGGTAAGGATCCTGGTGGCTGAAGACTTCTCTTTGTTTTCTCTTGAAGAGGGTGCTGCTGTTCCGAAATATGGTGACGAAGGAGAAGGAGAAGCTTGGGCTGGTGGAAACCAGCTCTGCATCTCCTCACGTCACACACATCACCATCCGCCGCTCACGCATGCTGGAGGTGAGTGCTTTGCTTTGCAGGAGCCAGCAGCAAGGCAGCTGCTTGTCCTGACAGGAATAGGGTGTGAATGGGCTTTTATCCTTCCTGTGGGTGCTGAAGAACCCAGTGCCAGTTCTGTCTGCCTGGTGCTGCAGGACCTTGGATCAGTTCAGACTCCTATGAGCCTGGAGTCGTGAGCAGGACAAAAACTGATCTTTTGGGGCACAAAATTCAATGGCAAATGCAGCTCTCTGTGGTTTATCTGCCTCCTGCATGTCTGTGTGGGTGTTTCATGTGTCTGCCTGGATTCTGTCCTCTGCCTCTTCTGCTCTCTGTAGGATGGATACGAGCAGCTCCGGCAGCTTTCCCAGAATGCCATGAAGGGAGTGATCAGAGTGAAGTTTGTGAATGATCTGGGTGTTGATGAAGCTGGCATTGATCAAGATGGGGTCTTCAAAGAGTTTCTGGAAGAGATAATAAAGAAGGTGTTTGACCCTGCACTCAACTTGTTCAAGGTGTGACAGGTTCTGGCTGTGCTGACCCACTGCAGAGAGAAGCAGACTGTCTGACTGTACTGTTACCTGTTTCTGTGCAGACAACCAGTGGTGACGAGAGGCTGTATCCATCCCCAACATCCTACATCCATGAGAACTACCTGCAGCTCTTTGAGTTTGTAGGGAAAATGCTTGGGAAGGCTGTATATGAGGTGAGCCAAAATTGCCACAGTGGCAAGAGGAGCACTCTTGTTCCCCAGCACATGATCTGCCTGCAAGGCCTCAGAAGTAACCAAAGGTGTTGCAGATAACAAGTGTGTGGCAGAACCTTACCTGTTAATTCTTGTTTTCTGTAGGGGATAGTTGTGGATGTACCATTTGCTTCCTTCTTTCTGAGTCAGCTACTTGGGCACCACCACAGTGTCTTCTACAGCTCTGTAGATGAACTTCCTTCCTTGGACTCTGAGTTCTATAAGAATCTCACTTCAATTAAGGTTTGAGCATGACTTTTCCTGTTGTTTAACTCCCTCCTCACTGCCTGCTGCTAGAAACACTCAAACTGCAAATACCTTTTCAGTGCTGATCATCTTTAAAAGCACCCTGGAAGTGATGGGTGGCTCTGAGGCAGGCTGGCAGGTGACTGTCCTGGGCTTTTACCTGGTCAAGCAGGGAGGAGAAAGGAGTCTGAAGGTGTAAACCTGGAAGTGGCAGGAGGGAAATCCCAAGGTTTAGCCTCAGCTCTTGTTGCAGTCTCCTCACAACCTGGAGCAGCTCACGCATTTGTTATGCTCTGGTGCCTCGAGCCTGCTGGGGGTCCCTCAGTGTCAGAATAATCCAGCTGATGCTGTTCCTGCTGCTGAACACTGAGCTCCTGCCCCTTTCTCTGCTCCTCCTCTAGCGCTACGATGGTGACATCAGTGACCTGGGCTTAACACTGTCCTATGATGAAGATGTCATGGGTCAGGTAAGCTTTTATTCCCTCACTGTGTTGGACTTTGTGTTGTTCCAAGCCCTCTCCTCAAGCCAGGTGGTGACAAGCAGAGATCTGGGCACTGAGAGAGCCCACAGCCCTGGCTCAGGCAATCCCTGTGTCTCCTGGTTAGATCCCAGCTGCTCCTCAGGAGCATCTCCCCCACTTGTCTGGCTGATGCTGTTGGGAAGAGCCTGTGAAGCACTGAGGAGGGATTCTGAGGATCATACAAACAGCTGAGGGCAGAATGAGGTTTGATTCCTGAGCAGAGGTGTCCCTAGAGCAGAGCAGTAGAGCTGCAGTCTGACTTGCCAGCAGAATTCAGCTTTTTTTCTCTGCTGAACTTGTCTTGAGCATCTCACAGTCAGATGGTCTGTCCCAGCTCATGCCACACTGACTGCTTTTCACTCTGGTGCTCCTGTTTCTGGGTATTTCAGGTGGGTGCTCTGTGTGACCCCTCTGAACAAGAATCTTGAGGGGACTAACTAGTAAAAATGACCTTGGGTTTGGTTGTGGTGAGGAATTAGCTCTGCTTTTACAGAAAAAGTGCCTGTGTGAAAGGCTGGGTCAGCTTCAGAGGCTCTCTGAGCACAGATATAGGGTTCTGCAGCTCCCTCCAATATTTAGCTGTGGGCAGAGAGCAGCTTTTTCCACAAAAGGTTTGGCTTCTGACCCTTAATTTTTCTAGTGCCAGGAGCAGAATCTGTGAGCAAGGAGAAATTCCTTTGCTTTAAACACAGCCATTTCTGTCAGAGAAACTTCAGGTATGTCAGGAGGTCTCTTGGCCTCGAGAGGAAAATGCTGTTCACCAGTCCCTTAGGAAGGCTTGAAGGTTTTTGGTTACTCTTGGGCCTTGAAGCTCTGTGATGCTGTGTGTGCAGAGCTGGAAGATGTGCAGAGCTAAGATGGAAATGTCTTTGCTCTGTGTTTGCTGTTGTGGCTGCAAATCCCCTGAGCAGACCCCAGCCAGCACCAAGCTGTTGGCAGTGTAGGTCCAGAGGCAGAGAGCTCAGAGACCACTAAGTCATGGAGTGTGTGTCAAGGGCAGGTTGTTCTTGAGAGCTTTGTGTGCTGCAGGTTTTTGTTTTTATTCCTAAGCTGGCTGCTTTGGGCCTGCTTTGCACACATCTGACAGCAGCACCAACACTGGTATTGCACCTGCAAAGCTCTGGTTGAGTGAGAAGAGAGGAAAGTACAGACACAGCTCTGCTCTACTCAGGGGCTGCACACCTTGCTGCTGCCTTGGCACTGCTGAGCTTTTAGCTTTGAGGTGTTTCCCACCTGAAAAATAAAAACAGGAAACAGAAAAAATAGGAAAACCAGAAGCCAGCAGTGAGATGTGGAAGGCTACTGCACTCAAAGCTTGAAAATAAAGTCAGACTCCTGTTTGCCTGCTGCTTGGGCCATGCTGAAGCAGCCAAGTGAGGTAATTCTGGTTTCTGAATGAATTTGTGCATCCCTGCTGGGTACAGCCCTGTGCTGGCTGCAGGGGAGCTGAGCTCCTGGTGCTGGGCTCCCTCCTCACCTCTGGAGCCACCTGGAACTGAAGCACAGAGGCCACTGCTGTGGGAATGGTGACTTTGCTGCCTCGAGGCTTGGTGCAGAGATGAGTTGTGACTCTCTTGCTGTAGCAGGCATGCAGAGGGTCCCTGTGTGTGAGCAGGGCTGGTGCTGGGCCGCAGGGCAGGGAGGAGGTGCTGGGATGCTCCCTCCTGTCGCCCTTTCCGTGTCTCACAGAGTGCCCATCCCGAGGGACAGGGAGCTCCAGGGAGCTCTGTCACTTGGGTGGTGACAGCCCCAGGTGAGCCCCGTGGAGCAGACAGCTCTGGGTTGTGCTGTTAGGCTGAGGCAGGAGCTCGTTTGGCTGCTGGATTCTGGGCTTGTGACAGCCCCCGGGGCTCTGGGGATGGAGCTGTGCGCGGTTCAGCGGTGATGGATGGGAGAAGGGTGGGGAGGCAGAGGGCCCTGCTGCTCAGTGACTCTGCTGATGGTTCAGTGAAACTGGTTCAAGGCAGAATCAGGATGATTATTTAAATTTAAAATCCTACTGTTTTATTTAAAAAAAAAAAAAAAAATGTTTTCTGGAGAGGTGAGAGCTGAGCTGTTCCTGTCCGCTGTGGTTCCAGGCAGTAATTAGCAATCCAATCATTTCTTCCCTCAGCTTGTTTGCCATGAACTTGTTCCTGGAGGGAAGACCATTCCCGTTACCAATGAAAATAAGTAAGTACAGCAATTAGATTTTTAAGGTCAGCGCTGCAAAATACTTTATTCTAGTTCCTTGGGCTTGCATCTGGAATGAATTGAGATAGATTAGAGTAGAAGGAGCACATAAATATCTTAATAGAATTTGCTGGTTACAGTTCATCGGCAGAAATTGTATCAAATTCGATTTGCAAAATAAAAATTGACAATTTACTTCTTGAAACAGCACTTCTGAGGTCAAAGGCACACAGTCTGTGAGATTCTGCAGGATTTAATGATGGTGATAGATGCAGACAGATGGATTCAGAGCAATTCAGGCACACAGTCGTGAACATAGAGGGCACAGATGCTCAAAGACACCTTGGAGCAGACAGATCTTCTCAGAATGATAACATGTGGCAGTTGTATAAAGCACTGCTCTTCAGAAGAGACAGTGGTGAATTCAAATGCAGTCGACAGTCATACTTTAGACACAGGAAATCAGAGGAGACACCAAGCCCTGGAGCTATTTTCACAGATAACTGCCTTTTAGATACTTATCCTAAATGTCAACTCCAGAGCCTGAAAACCAAACCCACCTTTTTGTTCCCTTTTTATTTTTTTTTTCTCCTCCACACCCTTCAGTGATCATAAAAGCAGGGTGAAATGTCTGTTAAGCAGATGTGTGGTTGAACTGGTAATGTGGGGGTTGTTCTCTTTAATGGCAAGTGAAAGCTGGATCCTACCTGAGGATTTGCTTTTGTGGAGTTGTGCTTTGCAGTCTGATGTTCTCAGGCTTCTCCTGAGCTCTGACCAGGGAGTTTGCACTTAAAAGATCTTTCTCTGGCTTGTCAGAAGTCAGCTCAGGGAGGAAGTTAAAAGTCCTGTATGTTGCTCTAGTTGCTTGCAGCAGAAGCTGTGAAGCTTCTGTGCAGATGTGCACACAGATTGGGAGCTGGGAGGGAGCAGGAGGAGGGCTGCAGGTGGAAGCAATCTGGAAACAGTTCTGTCTGTTATGGTGGAGCAAGGCTACCTGCCCCAAATCCAATCCATGTGACTGTGGTGCTGATGGAGAAGACTCCACAAGTTTGGTTCTTTTGATTGTTGGTGAGAAGAGGAAGCCCGGTGGTGCCTCCCTCTAATAAGCAGGGCACCTCTTCCTTCCCCCTGGCATGAAGGTGGAAATCTCCTAAGTGCTTTTCAGTGTGTTCATTCTCCTGCTGTGGGTTTTGCTGCAGACAGGGTTTTTTTTCCAGACCTAAAGAAGTGCTTGTGACTGGGGACCTGATCCTTTAAAGAGGAGTCAGATGCATCCCCCCTGGGAGCTGCTGTTTGGCCAAGGTTGATCAAGTGATTGTTAGAGCCAAGTGTGATCCCTGGGTTGGAAAGAAGCTTTTAAAAACCAGCAGACACTCCCAGAGGCAGGAGGTGGTGGGCAAAGCCTGGCAAAAGCACAGCTTTTTCTGCTTAAATAAAGAGCAGGGCCCTGGAGGGAAAAGTAAAACACATCTCCATGCAGTGCTTGTCCCTTTGGGGCTGGAGAGACAGCTCAGCAGCCTTGTTCCTGCTCTGCTGAGGTGTCTGTGCCTTGCTGCTCCAGCTCCCTCACTGCCACCTCCCCTGTTGCACCCAGGATCAGCTACATCCATCTGATGGCTCACTTCAGGATGCACACGCAGATCAAGAGCCAGACAGCAGCACTCATCAGTGGGTTCAGGTCCATCATCAAACCCGAGTGGATCCGGATGTTTTCTGCCCCGGAGCTGCAGCGCCTGATCTCTGGGGACAACGCTGAGATTGACCTGGAGGACTTGAAGTAAGTGAGCAGCTTGGGCAGCAAACCAAGCTGCTTTATTACAGAGCTACTTTGGGGGAGGTTTGCAGGAGGCTCTTCCATCACCTTCTGCTCCTCCTAACTGAAATTTGAGGATAGAAATGGATGGGGCTGAGGAGCATGGTTCTTGGACAGGAAGGGTCTTGTCCTCTGCAGCTCCTGGCAGCTGTGACCCTCCTGCAGTGGGACAGAAGCCTGTCACAGCCCTTCTCTCCCCAGGAAACACACAGTGTACTATGGGGGCTTCCATGGGAGTCACCGGGTCATTATCTGGCTGTGGGACATCCTGGCCAATGACTTCAGCCCTGAGGAGAGAGCCATGTTCCTCAAGGTAAATCCAGCCCCTCCAGCCTGACCTCTGGCCAGTGCTGTTCTCCTCCTGTTAGCTGGGTGCTTTCTGCACTGACAGAAGGGGTGTCAGACTGCTTGATGCCCTAAAATCACCATCCTGCTCCCCTGCAGAGGGGCAGCCATGGGAGCCAAGTTGTATAAATGCTCGTGTCCCCACGAATAGCCCAAAAGCCAGCAGAGCTGCACACTAAAGCTCAGCAGTGCCATGCTGTGGGGTGCTGCAATGCCAGGCTGCTCTCACTGTCTTCCACTGTCCCTCACTTTTTCCAGTTTGTTACCAGCTGCTCCAGGCCTCCACTTTTGGGCTTTGCCTACCTCAAGCCTCCTTTTTCCATCCGCTGCGTGGAGGTCTCTGATGATCAGGTAGGCACCCACCACCCTCCCTGCTCCTGTCTCCTGTGTTTCCTGACAGGCTGTGTCTGACCAGGGAACTGGAAGCTGTGAAGATACAGCCTCACACTGATGGCACGTGTAGGCTTGGAGCAGCACTTGGGCTCTTTTTGCTGTCCCCAGGGTTGTGTTTTCCCCCTGGGACACCCCGCGAGGGGACCCCGGGTGTGCGTTGGGCAGCAGCAGCCAGAGGAGCAGCTCCTTTCCAGGCTGTGGTGGGGAACAGAGCTTTGAAGCGTGGCTCCACTGTTTTGTGTTGGCAAAAGGAAGGAGCAGAGCAGAGCAGGGCAGGGCAGGGGTGACAGGTTTCTGCCCCCCTGCAGGACACAGGGGACACTCTGGGCAGCGTGCTGCGGGGCTTCTTCACCATCCGCAAGAAAGAGCCCGGAGGGCGCCTGCCAACCTCCTCCACCTGCTTCAACCTCCTCAAGCTTCCCAACTACAGCAAGAAGAGCATCCTGAGGGAGAAGCTGCGTTATGCCATCAGCATGAACACTGGCTTCGAGCTCTCCTAGTCACCGTGGCCCTGGACTCTGGGCTGAGAGCTGCTGGAACTGGTGGCCTTCACACACAGAGGGTGGGTGGGCTCCGTGGGAGCTGGCTGCTGGCTCAAGGGCAGGAGAGGTGCAGCTAATAAATGATGAAGGTTTAGAGGGAAGAGCTGCTGGGTTAGACAGGGCTTGTCTCTTCTCAGGCACTTCTCCAGGATGAAGGAGGTGATGGGCCTGACCCAATACACTTCACTTGACACCCACGTAAATCAGCTTTTTAAAGCAAACCCCGGGGGAGCGTCAAAGGAACATTCAAAGTGCCACTCAGATTAGTGACCGTAGCACCCCCCTGGCAGGCTGGGCAGCTGCTGCCGTGGGAGTGTTTCTTTTTCCTTTCCCAGGAGATGGTCCAGTCTCTCTACTGGGTGGAAGTCAAGCCTGTGGGAAGCTGCACAAAGGCAGGAACGTGACGAGGAGACGAGCAGGAGGCTGCGGCGGCAGTCGAGCCCCGGACGGGGCAGAATTAACTCAGGACAGGTACTGCACAGGGGCTGCCTCACACCCCTGTGTTTCTCTTGGAGAAGGAAGCACTTGCCCAGACTGGAGGAGCAGCAGGTTAAATGCCAGCAGATGGACCCTGCCACTCTCAGGAAGGTTTTGGAGTGCTGTAGGTTAAGAGCTCAAGCAGCAGGCGTGGGGGGTCAGCGTGCGGAGCCAACTGTGCCTCTGCCAAGCTCCTGCCAGAGCCTGGGCTTTGGATGGAAGAGTTTGTTGTCTGGATTTGCTCAGGAGCAGAAAAGGTTGAATTTTACTGCATTTCCAGAGGCTGGGAGCTGGCACAGAGCTCAGTGCTCAAGTGGGGCAGGTGCCCCCTGTGTTCTCTGGGCGGGGAATGTGCTGAGCTGCCCAGAGCCCTCTGGAAAAATTCCTCCCCTGGCAAAATTCCTCTTACTTGGATAAAAGTTTTCACTTTGTGTGCAGGCTCTTTTGTTAGGGAGATGTGCTGGTTTGAACCAGGACTTGGCCTCTGTGTAACAACCACGTTCTCTTTGCTGCCAAACTGTTTGTTTTGGTTGGTTTGTTTCTTTCTGGCCTTATTTTTAACAGCTGATGTTTGCCTGTAGCAGGCAAACCTTTTTCAGGGGGTTCTGGAAAGGGAGGGTGTGAGTTGGGGGGGGTTGCATGTGTGTTTTGGGAAGGTGTGGACCCTTCCTGCCATTTCTAACCAAGTCCAGACCCTGGCTGTAAAATATCCCTGCAGCTTCATGGCCTTGGTCCCTGGAGCAGAGCCTGCATCTCCTGGGCTGCTGAGATCCTGGCCCAAAGGAAAGCCATGTATGTTCTCCTGGTGGGGACAGGATTAAAAACTTTTCCCCTTCCCCTGTGGCTGCTCACTAATCAAAGAAGCTCCTGCAGAGGGTCTCGTGTCCCTCCCACCCTCCCTGTGGCACTGGTGGCTCTCACCCCACACAGCTCTGTCTGGGCAAGGTGGGTTGGAAGCCTCGTGCTGCACAAGTGGGCTTGCAGCAGCTGCTCCAGCACCCTACCTCATCCTCTGCCTTGCTCCAGCTCCAGCCCCTGGCATTCCCAGCCCTTCTGCACAGGTCTCTGCAGGACAAGGCTCCCTGAACTCCCTCATAACCATGAGGAACATTTCAAACAGGCCAGAAAATCCTTGGCTCTGTTCAGCCAAGAACACAGCAATGGCCTTTGCTTCAGTGTTCTCTCCTGCCTTGCCTCAGCTGGTTGTTAGAGAAGCAGCCTTTATTTCTTTTGTTTTCTTACTTTTTGTTGGAACCAGTGCCTGTAAATATATCTGGAGAGCAAGATCAGAATCCTTTTTCTGTGTCAGCTCAGTAATACTGAACAGGAGTGATCAGAAGTGTTAGGGAGGGCAGGAATGTGCATTCAGAGGATTCAAGATGCTAGACTAAGAATCCAGAGATCTTTAAGAGAAGAAGTTTACTATAATCTTGAAGCTTTCTTTCTGCATAGAGCATTTCAGCATTAAGCAGTTGTTGAATGTGTATGTGAGAGGTTCAGGTACTGATTTGTACCAATCATAGCTTAAAATACCACATGAGATCTTTTTTTTCTTCTAGGGAAATGCAGTGTCTGACTAGAGCACAGTGGTTGATTGATGCAGTGAGTTGTTTGAACACAGTGAGAGAAAATCTTTGCCCCCCTTTTTTGCTTCTTTCCTCAGGAGTACAATTCCCAGAAAAGTTCTTAATGCAGACTTGGGTCTCTTCCCAACCTGGAAATATTGCACTATGAGACACTACATCTGATTTTGTAGCTAGAGTATAAAATGTGATTGTTTAGTCCTTGCCCTGGTGGCTGTAATTTCTTTTGGTAGCTGATTTCTGTAAACTTGGGAGGCTTTAGTATGTTTTTACCTGGGCAGAAGCTGTGGATGGGTGCTGTGCACAGGGGTTCTTTGAAGGGCAGGGGGGGAGTTTGCTGTGGGAGATGAATGGCAATTTTTTCCTACAGAAGACTGGCTGCTGTGGAGACCTTGGGAGCATCCCTTGTTGTCAGAAATGCAGGGAAGTGAAAAATAAACCTGGTGTGAGTAAGATGAGTGGATGTCTCCTCTTCCTTTGGCTGCTGGGGCCCTGGCAGGGGTGAGGCAGGGGAGGAGGAGGGTGCTGGCTGCTTGGCAAAGCCTTTGCCAGGCAGGTTTCTGGGGTGTGTGCTGAGGTGCCCCTCTTTGGGGGACTCCTGGTGGTGGTGGGAGAGTCTCTGAGCCCAGAGGGACTTGGCAGCTGTGTTTGAAGCAGGATTTGTTCTTGTGTCTTGGAAAAGAGCTCAGGTTTGGTGGGTGGCAGTGTAGCCCTTTGCTCAGCAGCTCTGGGGCTCATCTCAGCCCTCCCTGGTCCCATCTAGATGATCTTTAAGGTCCCTTCCAACCATTCTGTGACCTCCCCCTGCCCTCCTGCCCTCTCGCCCTGGAGTGAGGTGCTGGGTGCCAGCTCTGGGTGCTGGGGCTCTGCTGGGGAGAGGGAGCTGGATTGGGAGTGAGGGAGCAGGCTCCCAGTCAAGTGTGCAAGCACCATTGTTTTGACACAGAGGCATATGGCACCAGCAGCAAGAGCAGAAAGAAACCCCACAGCAGATGCTGCCAAGGCAGAAAGCTGGCAGCAGGCAGCCAGGCCTGCAGAATCCCTGCTTCACCACCACCTCCTGCTTCTCCATCACTGCCCCAAGGTGAGTCCCAGCATGGCTGCAGCACTTGGGCCCCGCTGCAGGCAGAGGGAGGGATTTCTGGGGAGCAGAGAGCTCCTCTCCCTGCTCCTCCAGACTGTCCCAAGCCCCTGATTTTTACTCCACTGAGTGGTGTCTCCTCCACCTGATTCCACCTCCTTGTGCCCTCCCAGCCCCTGCTCTGTGCTGGGGATGGTTGCAGGTCTGGATGGAGAGGGAGGAGGGTGTGCTGAGCTCTGCATCCCTCAGCAGGAGATCAGCTTTTCCTGCAGCTCACTTCCCTTTGCTCACTTCTACCCTGACAGGCAGCAGCCCCTGCAGCACCTTTGTGTCCTGATGGGGCTGTGGTCAGACCCCTGGGGCCCTGGTTTGGCACCTCCACCCCCCAGGTCAGTGGCACTGCCACTTGCTGTTTAGCAATGTGCTTTTGAGGCAGTTTCCAAGCTCAACTTTTGTGCCATGCTGACCCTGTGCAGTTTCCCCTGAGCACTACCTGGGGCACTCTGCTGCCTCTCTGCACCCCAAAATTCCCCCTTGTGCAGCAGCAGCACACCAAGCCTGGGGCTGGGGGGGCTCACCCAGGGTATTGCTCCCTCCTTTCTGTGCATGTGCAAACGTTGCCTCGTATCAATTTTCCTGGGACTTGGCAAAATGTATGTTTGTGTCATCCCTGCAGGAGCAGCAGCCAGCTCTGCTGCTTACACATCGTGGCAGTAATAGAGGTGCTTGAGTTATGGCAAAACTTATTTCATTTTACAGCTCCTACAGCATTAACAGATGTACAGGCATCTGATCCAATCATGCAGCAAGAGATTTTGGGGCCAGTTCTTCCAGTTTTGACAGTGTGTAAGCTAGGAGCAGCCATACATTTTACAAACAAGAATAAACGACCCTTAGCAACATATGTCTGTGCTGGCAGCTCCCAGCTAATCATAAATAAGGAACCCTGCTAGGCAGGAATGGGGCTGGGCTCTGCAGCCAGGCAGGGTGGACAAAGCATCTGCCTTCCTCCCATTATATTAATGAGGTGCAGGCACTGGAATCCCTGTGCTGTGGGGCTGGAAGTGCTGGGAGGGGACAAAGGGCTTGGAAAAACAAATGCTAAGGCAGAGCAAGGGAGCTTTATTTGCTTTCAAGCCTCTCTTTCATTCTAGTGACACTTCCCTCCTGCCTGCTGGCTGGCCAGGCTCCCCTGTGTCCTTCTGTCCCTGTGTCCTGCTCAGCCACACAAGGTCCTTTCTTCAGCCCCAGTGTCCCCTTGTCCCTGTCCTCAGCTCCCTGCCCCTTGCAGAGGATGCTCAGGACCTCAGCCTGGCTGCAGCTGTGACCCTTGGAGATGAAAATCCCTTTGGGACAGCCCAGTGCAGAGGACAGAACCCTCAAAGGGCTGGAACCAAGCTCAGCCTGGGCTCTGCTCACTCCTCCATTCATGGACCAGTCCCATAGCTTAACTGGGACCAGTGGGTCAGCCCAGGCAGCAGTCTCCCTCTGCACCAGCCCTGCAGAAATCCTGCCCTGACAGCTCTGGGAAGAAGGGGAGAGCTGAGTGCACCTGAATACATTTAATCTCTGCAGCACGTTAAAGTGTAGCAGCTGAATTTATTTCTCCTTGCAATCAAAACAATACCAGCTTTGGTCCCAAAACAGCAGTGAGATTTCTTTTTCCCCCAGCTGGGGAAAAGAAAAAAAAAAGAAAATACTATAAATCCATCTGGGAGCTGATTTATATTGCATTCATGAAGAATTTATATTGCAAAGAATTTTATTCAATTAAACTTGAAAAGCCTGTAGATTCCTGAGGTTCAGCAGTGATCACTGAGACAGAGCTATCATAAAACTGGATGGGCTGTCTGGAGCAGGCATTGAGGGAATGTCTGATGTGACATTGCAGCTGAGGGTACAGCCCAAACCCAGGAGCATTTGTCACTGGGATGTGTTACAGGCTAAGGCTCAGAAAATTACTCTGTGAAAAATGTGCATTAACAATAGCCATGAAATATCTGTTTTAAAAAAAAAAAAAAAAAAAAAAAAAAGGTGACTAATGAGCCAGCAGGATCTATTAGTGCTGGGCATTCTTCACTCTGACCCTGCTCTGATTAAAGTTAACACAAAAGCCAGAGACTCTTTTGAGAAGTGAGTTTAAGGTTGTTTCTACTTAAATAATTGAAGAGAGGAAGCTGAGGGACTGCCTGGCCACTGAGTGACACCCCAGGGCAGGGCAGGGCAGGACAAGCCCTCCTGAGGAGTGTCCCAATCCCCAGCCCACAGCTCTCTGTACAAGGGGGAGGGAGACTCAACCAACCATCCCTGACGTGTATTAATTCCCTGTTTTATTTCCAAGCTGCCAGTGATTCCCAGTTAACTGTTGTTGTTGTTCTCTCTGCAGCAGGGGTGGGAAGGTGTTCACTCACACACAAGATGGGTCTGACAGGTTCCAGCCCATCAGGAAGCTGGAAGAGGACAACTTGGCTGTTCCAGGGCTGTGACCTGCTGGGGTGAGCTTTGGGGCAGATTCTTCAAGTTCTGGGACATGCTCTGTGCCACCCTGCTGAGGGCTCTGGGACAGGGATGGATGGAGATGTTCTGGTGTGTGAGAGATGAAACCCTGAGGTGGTGCCTGCTCTCCCCTGACTCTTGTCACCTGAGTCTCACCACAACCCTTTCATCTCCAGAGCTGATGACTGGAGGTGTCTCCAGGAGAAATCTTCCAAGTGCCCATGGGCTCTGCTCCTTCAGGGGACCCCACAGCAGCCAGAGGTGATGCTGTGACCATGCTCAGAGGGGCAGCTCCATGCAGTTATCCCCCAGCTGCCTACACAGAGCTTAAGAGTCACAGAATCATCCTGCCTGACCTGGAGGATTTGCCCTTTCCTCCTTTAATCCTTCTCTCCTGTGTGAGCCCTGGGCTGGCAGCAAGGAGCTGTGCTTCATGGCAGCCAGAGCCAAAGAATTCCTAGAGCATTCCTGTAAATCTGCACAGCTCAGCTCCAGCCAGGGCTGATGGATTCAAAGCAACTTAAAAGAAGAGCAGCAGACTGAGCTCAGGGTTACAGCATGACAGTTAAGGGCCCTTTGGTACAAGTAAATCACATTTATTATTTCAAAGCTTGTGGCCAGAGCTCCTGAATCCCTACCCAGCTGCTGTTTTGTACATTATGACTTACAAAGAGAAACCAATCATTTCCTTCATCCCTCTCAAGTCCTCCCCAGGCCTTTCACTGCACCTGCTGCTGCCCAGGGAAGTTCAGACATCTCCAGAACTCAGCTCTAGTTCTTTCTATTTGGAGTCTCCTGCCCCAGCTCCATCCCAGGGCTCACAGTTCCTCCAGTGTTAGTCCAGGACAGAGCAGCTTAAAACCAGGAGTTAAAACTGGAAGTTCTTGGCAGCTCAAATTTCCCATCCAGGCCTTTCCTCCTTCCCTTCCTTGATGCAGGGAGACAAATTTGCTGGATTTAGCTTCCCATGCTCAAGGAACACTCCTCCCAGTCATGCTTCAGGCTTTAGATAGATTTTCTCTTCCTTCCCTTCCTTCATGGCAGCGTAACGTGCCAGCACGAAGAGGTAATCACTGAGTCTGGAAGCCAAGGGAGAAGCAGTGAAACCTCTGTTTCTGTCCAGCAACACCCACCCACAGAGCAGGAAGGCAAAGAGGTCACCCCAGAGGGATTTCCAAAACAAGATGCAGGAAGAAATTGAACTGGTGGCTCCCCCAGCATCAGCAAACACACTCTGCAGCCTCACAACAACTTCTTAACAAGCTGCTTGTTTTAACTTCAGAGATCTTATTCTAAAAGGGAAGGGTTTTGAGAGGACCCCAAGACTAAGGAATACCACCAGGCAGATGCAGTACTGAGTAAAGGTTTGGGGTTTTCTGTTTTTATTACCTGTTCAAGTATTTGGCCACGTTTGGATCTGCTTCCCCTGCTTGGACTAAAGGAACCACACTAGACCAAGAGAGAGAAATGTTTAGTGTTATTTAACTTTCTAGCTCTGAAGGCACAAAGCTGGAGCCCCAGCCTTCACACCCAGCCCCTCCTGGGCTTCCCAGGGCACAGCAGAATGCTGGGTGCTTCCCCAGGAGCCCCGGGAGGCTCCATGATGCAGCTCCTCTCTGTGGCTGCTGAAAAGAGGGGAGCAGTTTGCAGGTGACTGACACCCTGAGGGATCCCTGTCCTTTCCTGAGGGTAAACAGGGCCCCTTTTCTTGAGGGAACAGAGCTGTTCCTTGCCTCCTCAAGCTTCCCTGGGATACCTGCCAGTGCCCAGCCTACAAAACACACCTGCAAACCCCAGCTGAGCAGGCAGATGCATCCCCACACAAAGCTGTTGGTTCTTTCTGGAGTTCTCAGCTCCCTGACCCAGCCCAGGGAAGGGATTTGCTGTTTGCTGACTGCACCCCTGGAATTTGACTAACACAAATAGAGGAAGCTTGAGGACAACACAGCCACAGCTGCCTGCTCTGACTGCAATGCTTTGCTGTCCTTGTCCCATCCTCATCCCTTTTTATCACTGTTAAAACCACAGCCCCCACTCACCACCGTTCAGCTCTGCGGCACACAGCTCTGGAGAGGTGGAGAGCAGCACTGCTTTTACCTCCTGACTGAAACAACAACCAGAAAGCACCACATCACTGCCTGCTGACAGCACCCAGAGCCACCCTGCAGCTGCAGCAGGACTTATCCCACCTCACACCCATGCAGCTGAGCCCTGTGTTATGGGTGGGCAGCTGGGAAGAGAGACTGGAATGGAACAGGAGGTGGAAATTTAACTTGAACTGTGCCCTCTCTGCTTTTCTTTTTTGTATTTGTCCACTCAAACAACTGCCTCACAACCTCTTTTCCCCAACAAGTGGCAGAGAAGTCAGCTTTCTCCAGGCAGTGAGAGGCACAAGCAGGACCTACTGGCAAGATGAAAGTTTGGAGGGGAGGAAGCTGCTCTGAGTAGCTGTCAATCCACTGCTCCAGCTCCAGCACTGGCTCCTCACTAAAAGATGTCCGTTCTACAGAGAAGAAAAATCAGCTAAAGGAAAGGCAGAAGTGATTCAGAGAGCTCTGCTTCCACATTTCTCTGATCAGCAAGCCCTAGGAAAGCATCCCAAACCAACCCTCCTGCCCTCCAGGGTGTCACTCAGACCTCTGGGGTCACACAGCCACTCCTGGGATGCTGTGTGCCCCCCTCAGCACCCAGACACCCCCTGCAGAGCTGAGCACTGCAGCAGCCTCCCCAGAGCCAGCCTGGAGGGAGAGCTGTGTTTCAGGAACTGATATCCCAGGAAAATCCCCCCAGGACTTACTCAGGTGAGGTTCCCTGGCTGAGGAGAGCGGAGTGGCAATGTTGGAGCCCACGTCCTGCAGCATGCACTGGACCTGGATGTGGCAATCAGAACCAACAGGAAAAGAGCTTTCATTAACCAGCCTTTGATGCTGAGCTACAGCTGCAGCAGAGCTGGGGGAGGTGACAGCTGGTTGTGCTGATTAAAGAAGATCCTACCCTTGTTGTTGATCAGCCCCCAGCTGGCTGGCAGGGGGGGATCAGATAAGTGCTCCCTAATTGCTTTATGGGAAGCCAGCTTTATGGGACTTGTTTTCACTGGCACATTAAACCACCCTGGCTGACTCTGCAGAAAGCTCACATAATCCCCTTCCTGCCAGGACACCCCACCAGTAACCTCTGGGAAATAAAGGCAGTGGCCAAGAGCTGCAGGCTGTCACCTCCACTTCCAGGAGGAGCAGCTCTCTCCAGCCTGGGATACCTGACAGAGCTTTTCCAACTCTCTGATTAGCTCCTCCCGTGTCCTTGTGCTAATTAGCACAACCCACAGACAGCTAAGGCTGCCCTGATGTGGGTACTTTGTCCCCATTTCAAACCTGAGGCTGTGACAACAAGACTTGTGCATAGGACCAGGACCAGATCTGGATAAATCAGAGATGTCTGTCTGCCTGTAGCTCATCACTCTACCTACCACCTTCCTCCTGGGTTACAGAAAGCTGTTTCTTCCAGACTGTTCAAGGGTCAGAGTCTTAGGTGGGTTTTTTTTAATATTAAATTTATTAAAGTCCTGCATGGGAATGCAGTGGGAGCATCGTGTCTGAAACTGAGGAGTTTAAGACCATGTTCCAGTAGCAGAGATGGAGTGAGTGCTCTGGGTGAGGATTACCAGCACTACTTGTGAGAAAACAGTCTGCAGAGGCTTGAGGATTCCATGTGCACATCAATGTGATTGTATGAAATCCTTTATTAACAACTTGCACTCATTTATACAGAGATCCTTGTTTACACCATCATATCATGCAGGTGGCTTTGTATTCCAATCACACATTCCATTCTCACAGAACCACTCTCCTCACATCATTATTTTTCTCTTCTGCTGCCAATCAGTTATCTCTTTCCCATTAGCTCATCTTTAGAAACCTGTAACCAGGCCTCAATAACCATTAACCCACTGTAGCCTAAGCTGAAGTCAGTCAGGATTCCTCACAACCTGGATATTTCTGAACTGTTTCCCCAGCACTACTCACTTTGTGAAGCTGTTCCACAAACGTGTGCCCTTTGTCACTGCTGAACTCACCAGCAAGCCTGAGTGAGAGAAAACAACACAGCACCAAGAGTTTGCTGCACACCAAAAAATGAAAACACGACAATATTCCCGTTTTCTGGAGGAAAGACACAGAGCAGGGACACTTATGGCTGGGTTCCTCTCCAAGAAAAACGTGACCTGTGGTACATCCCCTCCCTCCTGCTGGGTGGAGAAGCCCCTAATGGATGGGGGTGCCCAGCAGACCCCCCGAGGGGGCTGGGGAGGGTCCCGGTGTCTGCAGAGGGACCATCCACCCCCCATGGCCGGGCAGGGCTTACCCGATGGCCGAGCTCAGCTCATCCGTGGCTCCCAGAGCTTCGAAGACCCGGTCCCCCTTCGGCCTCCGCTCCCCGGTGAAGGTGCTGGAGAAGCCTGCGGGGAAAACCACCGGGAAGCGCTCGGGGAGCGGGACGGATCCCGCGGGGAGGGGGCTGGGGACAGGACGGGACCCTCGGTGCTTCATGCCCCGGGCACTACCTGTGTCTCCCGTCTTCGTGTAGATCTTCGGGACACGGGCGCTGCGGGGACCGCGCTCTGCGGGGCCACCACGGGAGCTGCGGGGGCAAAGAACGTCTGAGGAGGGGGGGCACCACCCGCACCGCCCCGCACCCTCCCCTGCACCACCCCCCTTGTCCCGCAACGCCCCATCCCCCGCCTCACCTCCCCGCACCGCCCCTTCCCCTGCCTCAACCCCTTATCCCGCACCATCCCGCCCCCTGCTTCACCCTTGTCCCGCACCGCCCCTTCCCCTGCCTCACCCCCCTTATCCCGCACCATCCCGCCCCCTGCTTCACCCTTGTCCCGCACCGCCCCGTCCCGTCCCCTGCCTCACCTCCCCGCCCCTCCCTGTCCCTTACATCACCCCACTGGTCCCGCACGGTCCCATCCCCCGCCTCACCTCCCAGCCCCGCTCCGCTGCCTCCACCCCGCCGCCCCCCGCACTCCCCTTCCCGCAGCCACCGCCGCCACCCTCCCGATCATCCCTCCGGGACACCGTACCCGCCCCTCCCTCACGGGTCACCTCACCGCCGCACCACGCCGCGCCGCCGCCTTCCCATTGGTCCGCTGCAAGTCCCGCCTCCGCAGCGCCGCCGCCTATTGGCTACAGCGCAAGGAGGGCGGTGCGGTGCGCGGCTCCTATTGGTGCGCGGGGCTGTCAGTCAGCGCTGGGCAGCTCAGCGGCGGCGGCGCGGGGCTCCCTGAGGCACCGTGAGGCTCCCTGAGGCACCGCGTCCCGCAGCCGCCATGTGGGAGCGGGGTCTGGTGCTGTCTGCCCCCGGCAAGGTGATCCTGCACGGGGAGCACGCTGTGGTGCACGGCAAGGTAAGGAGCCTGCTGCTGCGGGGGGCTCCGCACGGGCTCCTCTCACCTCCTGGCCCGCTCCCCCCTCACCTCAGGGCTCGCTCCCTCCTCACCTCTCCTGTCCCCGTCTCTCCTTCCCCCAGGTGGCCTTGGCCGTGGCTCTGGACCTGAGGACTTTCCTCCGCCTGAGGCCCAGCGCCGAGCCCCGGGTGTGCATCCGCCTGCCCAGTGTCGGCGTGGTGAGGAGCTGGGACACCCTCAGCCTCCAGGCCCTGCGGAGGGGATTTCCAGGCAAGGAACTGCTCCCTGAGCCCGGTGTGAGGCCCTCGGTCCTGTTGGGTCGGTGCTTTAGGTCCTTTGACCTGTGCTGGGTCACCCCCCCTGGGGTTATGGCCCTGGGACTCTCCGGGTTCTTTGTTCCCCTGCAGAGCGTGGTTGGGATTTGTTGTCTCTGACCACGCTCTGTGTGTGTCCCTGCACATCCCTGCCTGGGGCACCCACAGTCCCCCTGGGTGCCTCTTGTCACCTGCCTGGTGCTCTGAGAGTCCCTTGTCATGTCCCTGGTGTCCTGTTTCAGGTTTGCAGGGGGTTGTTTTGGTCCTGCTGTATCTCAGACCCATACAGTGCACACAGGAGCCAGACAGGGAGCATGTCCAGGTGTATTACTGGTGGGGAGCTTGAGGATGTCCCTCTGAAACTACTCTGAGCTGAGGGCTCTTGGGGAAGGCAGGGACAGGGGGCAATTCCTCCCTGCTCCAAGCACACCTCTGCAGCATCTTGTACTGGGTGCAGCCCCTGCCTGGTGGTTGTGCCTTTTCCCTCTCAGGGGATGGTGTTCTCTCCTGGGATCCTCAGGAGCACCGTTTCCTCAGCAGAGAGCATGAAGAAGCTTGCAGAGTTAGAGGACAGAGCACTGACCCCAAATTCTCACACACTGCTGCCTGCTGCTGGCTGTTGGGAGGTTGGACTCGTGTGAGGCACAGCAGAGTGGCCACATTCTTTAGTCAAGGGCTTGTGACTTGCCAAGGTCTGTGTAGTGTGATACAGAACAGGGGTGGGGAGAGAAGCCAGGTTTTCAGGTGGAGCAGTGGAGGTTTTGCTTCATTTTGTTTTCAGTCCTCACAGAGAAAGCTTGTGGGTGAAATCTGGGTTTGGCTCAACATCTTTCTGCCACCTTTAACAGGATATTGTTGCTTTGGGTTTAGCAATTCCCTGGTTTTCTGAAGTTTAAATTCTCCTCTCCTTGTTTCCATAGCTGAGCTGGATGAAGCTAAATCCCCCAGCGTGGAACAGCTGGAGACACTGAGAAAGTTTGCTGGAATTACTGCTGAAGCCTCAGCTCCTGAGAGCCTTGCTACTCTTGCCTTTCTTTATTTGTTCCTGGCTATCTCAGCTAAGTATGGGTAAGGCTCTCTCCCTGCCCCAAGCTCCACTTGCTGTCTGGAGGGCTGGTCACCATCAATTGCTTCTGCAAGGTCATGGGAGGAAACCAAACGTTTGAGGCAGAATTAGGAATTGGGAGGAATCTTTTCTTTGAATCTTTCTTTGGGTTTTGGGTGCCTCAGGAGACACTGCAGAGCAGGGGGGCTCAGGTCAGGTCATCCCCCCCTTCCTGCAGCATCCAAGGGGCAGACATCAGGCAGCTCCTTTCCTCCTGGCTTAGCTTAGAGAAACTGCTACAGGAGTGAGCTCTGACTTCATTCTCTGAGCTAAGTCTGGTCCCTCCTGTGGGCTGAATCTCCCTAAAAACATGAGAGCTTGGGGCTGTTCTGTTTTCTGAGCTCAGCCAACACTGCTGACTGGTTGGGTGCAGCACCAGGTCAGAATCTGATCTCAGTGTTCACACCAAAGGAATAAAGGTTAAAGAGTTGTCCACTGTGCTTGGCAATCTCTGAGTTCTTGGTGACCACCCTGGGGCTGCCCTGAGACCCTCAGCTCCTCATTTGTGTCCCTCCCCAGGCAGTGCAGCTCTGGGGTTGAGTTGAACAGGGCTCTGTGTGTGTGTTTCATCTTGCTTGTCCCTCCAGTGGGATGTAACTGCAGCTCCAGAGCTGGGATATTAAGGCTGTATTTAGGAAAACATTTAAAATCCCATTTAAGACACTCTTTGAAGGGTCTCTTTATGGTGCTGCTCAGGTGCTTAGTTACCAGCTGCCCCTGCTAGCAGCTCAGGAGGTTTTGCTCCCCTGCAGTGGCTCAGCAAGGCCAGTCAGCTCTGCTAAGGAGCCTTCTCCATCCACCCTGGGGTAAACCACATCCTGCTGGACCTTGTTCTCAACAACCTTGGTCCTCACTGGCACCTTTTACCTGGGAAATATCATCTTGGGGTGGGATTCAGGGTGGCTGTGTTACATCCTGCCTGTTTTTATGTTCCAGAGATGTTCCCAGCCTGGACATCCTGGTGTGGTCTGAGCTGCCCACGGGTGCAGGGCTGGGTTCCAGTGCTGCCTATGCTGTCTGCTTGGCAGCAGCCCTGCTGACAGCCTCTGGGGCCATCTCCTGCCCTATGAAGGAGGGAGACTCCACAGCCAGGTAATAACTCACCCTTGGATGCACAGCTCTCCTCTCTCTGCCCTTCTCCTGCCTTTACCTGCACTCATTCTGCTGCTGGCACTTCTCCTGGTCTCTCTGTCCACCTCCTGGGTTCCTCCAGCTCTTTTTCCTTCCCCTCCCATTGCTGCCCAGTGTTCCCAGCAGCAGAGCTGAGCCCTGTCCCTGGGAATCACACATCTACAGTTCTGATCAAAGCAAAGAGACTTGGTACCACTTGTATCATTCCCCTTGCCTGGTGTAAGATGTACAAATTTGAGGGGAAAAAAAAGGCACTTTATTTTGCCAAGTGAATAAAACACTTCAGTGTGGGGGAGGGTTTTGTAACCTCTATTTCCTTTCTGTCCCTGAGCATCTTCCAGGTTTTCCTTTGTGTGCTGAAGGAGTGGAGGTTCCTTTCTTGTTTCTCTGCATTTTCACATGGATTTTTTTTTCCTGCACGTGGCACATTTCCTTCTGATCTTCTGCCCGAGTTTCCCCTTTATCAGTGGTTGGTGAAAGAGTTTCCTTCTGCCCTTGGGTCACCTTCCCTTGGAGCTCACTCCTGAAAAGCTGCTCTGCTGTGTGTCTGTGCTTCAAGATGTGTGGGGCAGCTGGAGCAGCAGAACCCCCTGTGCTCTGAGCCAGGGGCAACCTTTGGGCTTAATTTCTGGGGATTTTGTGTGGGGCTGAGGCAGCAGGAGGGCTGGGACTGTTCTGCTTCAAACCCAGAGCCTGACCCACAAACACCTCCCTGCAGCAGAGCAGTTTGTGTGCCCTGCTCAGGCAAAGCTCCCCAGCACTGACAGGGCCTGAGGAGTAACAAAAGGCCAGTTCCAAAGCAGGCAGTGGGAATTTCTTCCTTCCCTGCTCACACATTTTAGCTGCAGCCTGAATTGTTATTTTTTTAGTTCCAGCTGGCATGCAGAGTGGGGTAAGTGAGGGATGGGGGTGTCAGACTTCAGAAGGGTTTTTGCTTAACGTGGCAAGAAAAGAACAGCATGAGATAATGACTCCTGGGTGGAGAAGAATCACAGCCTCTCAAAGAGGATTAAAAACAAGTGGTTTACAACAAACTGCACTTCTATTTTGAGTAGCAGTGGGGCAAGCTGGTTTCCTGAGTGCTTCCCAGATTAAATATTGGCAAAGTGAAATGCAAGGTGTCTGGAGCTGGATCAAGATGTTCAGCAGAGGCCTGGGGAAGCAGGGAGTTCAAGGAAGCAGCTTCCAGGTAGCTTGTGGCTCTCTGAAGTTGTGCCTTGCTGACAGTCCTCATGATTTCATCTCAGCCTGGGTGATGCTCATCACAAATCCTTCTTTGTGCCTCTGCTCTCTCATCTGGCACCTGTTGTGAGCCCATAGTCTAAAAATCTGTTGAGTGCTTGCTGCAAGGGAGGGTCAGAGATGGGGGGCTGGGGGTTGCAGTGGGGCTGGGGGTTGCAGTGGGGCTGGGGGTTGCAGTGGGGCTGGGGGCTCTCTGCAGGCACCAGCTCCCCTCGGAGTGCCTGGGTTTGGGACAGTCCTGCAGCACAGGGGGACTGGGTGGCTTTGGAGCAGCCTGCTGAGTTCTGGAGCTGTGGGTGCAGCCCCAGAGCTGTGGGGTTTTGAGAGCTCCTGGGGAGAACTGACTGTGGTGGGATGGTGGTAAAGTTGCAGTGGGGAATTGGTGTGGAACTGGCAGCTCTGTGTTTGCTTCTGGAATTCCTACAGCCCATTAATCAGGGAGTTCAATCAGGGGCCTCCATCCCTGGGGATTCTGACCCAGCACCAAGCTCTGTGCCAGGGGCTGAACCCCCAAAACTCTTCCCACTTTGTGTGGCTGCTTTTAAGCCAAGGGCACGACCTGGGTTTGTGTTTTCAGCATCACACCTGGGTCTGCATTTGGTTCCCTCCTTTGCTCTCAAGTGCCAGCTCCAAGTGTTAAAGGAGTTAATCCCTAAAAATCCAAGTCTCTGCAGGAGATAGTAAATCAGTTGTGAGTGCATCTTCTGACCCAGTTTGTGAGGCTGCTGCAGCTGAGCAGCTGCTGACTGGAGGCTGAACTTGCCTGTCTGAAATGCAGCTTCTGCTCTTCTCTTCTCACACTGTGTTTTCTGAGCCTATAAATCCCCCATCCTGCCTGGATTGGGAGCAGGATCCGGGGCCAAGATGTGTGGTACCTGACAGACTCAGGGAGGGGGATTGGGGCTGAACTTCCAGTCACTTAAATCCGATTTTTCCCTCAGCCAGAGCTGGGATCTTCCCCTTGAATCTCCTGCTTCCCAGTGCAGCAGGAGCACACCCTGGTGGTGCCCCTGGTGCTGGCTGTGTCCCTGGAGCAGTGCCAGTTCCTCGGGCAGGGCTGGGGATGCTGTGACATCTCTGCTGGGCAGCAGGGGGGCACTTGGGCAGCAGTGCCTGCTCCCTGCTGGAACCTCACGGAGCAGGGGAGGGATCCAGGGCTTCCTGCAGCAGCCTTGTCTGCTTCCTGCTGTGGCTTCCCTGGGTTTGGGGGTGTGCAGGATGGTTTTCCTCCCTTTCAGGTGGACAGAAGAAGAGCTGAGTGTGATCAACAGCTGGGCCTTCCAGGGGGAGAGGGTGATCCATGGCAATCCCTCGGGTGTGGATAACGCCGTGGGGACCTGGGGTAAGTGTGTGCTTGCTGCTGCCCAGCACTGAGTCTGGGGGCTGAGGAGGGTGGCAGGGCAGCAGCCCCCTGCCCCTTCCCCTTTGCAGAGTGTGCAGCACCCAGGGGATGGTGGTGAGAGGGTGCCACAAGTGGCATTTCTGCAAATAATGAGGTTTGGTTGGGGTCCCTGCAGGGGACAGATGGAGCAGGTCGCCTCCTGACACTGAGGTACAGGAAAGGAAACAGAAACTCCCAAATTCAGGTGTCCCCCCCTCCTTCCCTGCCTTGGTGTGCCCCAGCTGCAAGCTGGGACTGGAGCCAGCTGAGTTCTTGGACTCCATGGTGACACCAGTGTCCCCCAGGCAAGTGCCACGAGGCAGAGACCCCGCTGCAAATAACTGGGATGTAAACCTTGTGGGGTGAACAAAGAAACCTAATCCTGCCCCAAGGATCATGCAGCAGCAAATGCAGCTGGACAGCTGTCATTGAGTTTCAATTAGCAGAGACTTGCAAGTGTTTTGGAAGTGTCCTTGGAGACTTTTAATAATCTTTCTAATGAGACCTAATCACTGTGCCCCCTGTAAGAGCAGGAGCCAAGTGAGACATTCCTTGTGGACAATGCAGTTCCCTGCAGAAGGAGAGCTGCTGACAGGGAAGCACAAGTTCAGTCCAGTTGGAAACCCTTGTGCTGGGCTCTGCCCCAGTTAATCACTGCTTCATTCTTTGTATTTTTTTTTATTTATTTATTATTTTCAGTAAAGATTTAATGCTGCCCAAACTTGTTGCCTTTTAAAAGCTAATTCTGATGATCCCCCAAGTTAAAAGAGAGCAAAGGGAAAGGCTTTGGGTTAACAATGTCCAGGCAGAGCCTCTCATGAAGTCAGCAGGGTCAGGCAGCTCCATGCTGTCTCAGAACATGGTTCTTGCAATTGCTGTCAGGCTGGGGCTGAAGATGGAAGAGCTGCTGCCCCCTGTGACACTGCTATCAGCTCCTGCCCAGACAATGCATCTCTTTTACTTTAGGTGGAGCCCTGAGATACCAATCAGGAAAAATCACTCCATTAAAGAGGTAAGATTCCAGTTCAGAAATCACACTTCCACAGGGGGGGTGGAATGTGTCAGGGAGGGGTTGGGTGGGTCAGGGAGGGTGGGAGAGGATGGGAGGGTGGGCCAGGGTGGGCCAGGGGGTAGGAGAGTGGGTCAGGGTGGGTGGGAGGGTGGGTCTGCGTGGGTCAGAGTGCTTGGGAGGGTGGGTCAGGGGGTGTCAGGAGTGGGAGGGTGGGTCAGAGGGGGTGGGAGGGTGGGTCTGGGTGGGTCAGAGGAGGTGGAAGGGTGGGTCTGGGTGGGCCAGGGGGTAGGAGGGTGCTGGCAGAGGGGCTCTGCAGCCAGGCTTGTGGGTGTGTGTAGCTTGGGTGTTGGGTTGGTTCAGGGTGGGTGGGAGCAGTGAAATGTTTGGTCATTATCTGACATGAAATGAACACAGCACAAAGGATCAATATTAATTTCATGGCAGTATGGGCAGCAGGAAGGGATCTGCTCCTGGCAGCAGCTGATGTGGGGGGAGAGGGGGGGGTTTCTGCTTACCTGGGGAAGGGGGGAAAATCCAGCAGCAGAGACACTCCCAGGTCCTGCCTGTTCCCTCTGCCTCCTGCCAACAAAGTATCATCTGCCTCCATTAAAATCTTTCACTGTGCATGAAATTGCTCTATTAGGAGCTAATGGCTACTGCTGGCTGGTCTCACAGAGCAGATTTCAAAGGAAAAATTTTGCCTGAAAAACACGGATTTCGGTAAATACATTTTTAGTCCAATTACAGCACTCTTAACAGTTGTTCCTGGTATCTAAGAGTAGCAAGCCTGATCCCAGCAAGCACTTAAGCACCTGCTCAACTCTTTTAACACTACTGGGGCTCCTTATTTGGGGTGTCTTGCTCACCCAGGCCTTTAGGGGCAGAAGGAACTGTCACAGTCTGGGCCTTGGGAACTGCTGGGGGATTGTGAAGGAGAGAGGTGAGGAGGGGTCTCCTCCTGCTTCCAGGGTGCCCACACTGAGGATCTTGCTGACAAACACTAAAGTCCCACGAAGCACCAAGGTCCTGGTGGCTGGTGTCAAAGAGAAGATCCTGAAGGTACAGAACCTGCCTGGAGGTGTGTGCTGGGGCAGGGTGGAGAGCTGACCCTCAGGAGCTCGGGTGGGAGTCCCTGACCATGGCCCTGCCCTGCAGAGGGGGTCTCTGGGAATGAGTTGTCCCAAGTGGGCTGAGAAATTGTCCAGCTCCAAGAGACAGACTGGGGTTGGTTTCATCCCAGTGGCATTAGAAGACCAGGAGCAGCCTTGTCACATCTTGCCTTCCCAGTTCCCTGCTATAATGAACCCAGTCCTGGACTCCATCGATGCCATTTCTCAGGAGTGCCAAAGTGTTCTGGAAGCAATGCCTGCAAATCCATCAGCAGAATATTACCCTGTGCTGGAGGTAAGGGGGCTCGTTTGCCAGTATTTTTAGACACTGTGGCTGTTGAACATCAAAATGTCATTTAAAGAACATTAGGTCTAAGGAAAAATTTGATAGCAGGAAATGTTCTGTTCCCAGTGAAACCAAAGTCTGTGTGTGCTGCTCTTAATGCCCTTCCTGGAGCCAAGGGACAGACAGACAGACACTGCTCCTGGTGTCTCTGCACAGTGGTGCCCAGGGAGGGAGGGTGTGGTTCTAGTGCTTTTCTGTGGACCTGTAGTTCTGGAGGTTTTGTTTCCCTCTGCTAAGAAAGAGGGAATGAGTGGAGGCTGAGATGCTGGCTCCCTGCACCTTGGGCCAGCAGCACTCCTCCTGGCAGTCACTGTGAAGCAGCTGCCTTGTCACTGCCAGGGCTGGAGTGAGGAGCAGAGAGCCCAGCAGCTACTGGTTTGGGATGAACTGGTTCTGAGCCAGCTCCCAGTGCTCTGCACTTCTCCTGGCTCTGGAGAATAGCAAACAGAGCTGTGCCCAGGGCTGACCTGACGTTGATGCATGAGGTGCATACAAAGATCTGTGTTTGTCTTGGCTTTGTTCAGAAGAGGAAAGGCTGCTGGGCTGGGGGGAAGCATGCTTCCAAATGGAGGAAGTTGGGTTTTTTGGGTTGTTTTGGGTTGGTTTTTTTCAGTGCTGAGCAGGCTGTAGCACTGATCCATACAGCTGTGAGGTAAGGACATGTGGCAGTGTCCCAGCTGAGCCAAACCTGGCCTGGCTGGGGTGCCAAGTGACTTGGAGCCAGTTGGACAGTCCAGAGCCAATTGGTACCAGTGGTGCCATTCTTTGGTGGCATCTGGATCCCTGCCCTTGACTCTCCTGTGAAGTCCTCTGCTTGTCCTTGCTCTGACTGTCAAGTTGTCCCCTCTCCAGCCATGAGTGTGCTCTGGAGGTGCAGGAGAAGGCTCTGGGGTGGGACACAGCTGCTGTCCCAGCTGTGGCAGCAGCAGAGGCCACTGTGGCAGCAGATGGTTGGTACAACCTTCTCCTCTTTGCTTCAGGCTGTGCTGCCCCTCACTGACTGCACGTGGGGAGCTGGGACTGCAGCACCCACTGGGGGTGTCCTGTGGCATGCACAGCAAAGTCCTTCTGCTCCCTGCACACCAAGGTTAGGCTGAGCTGGGGAGGGCTGGAGTGAGTCTGGAGCTTTGGACAGCTCCTCTCCACCTGAATGCATTAATTATTGCCCAGAGTTGGGAGTGTCTGAGGCAGGGGAGGGCTCATTGGGAGTGTGCTTGGAAGTGCCCTCCCTGGGAAGCAGCCTGGAATGCAATGCCCAGGAAACAGCAGTGCAGTGAGCAGCTTTCTGCCTTGAACCTTGTTTTCTCTTGTGCCTGGGTTGCCCACAGAGGCACAGCTGATGAGATGCAGCATACATATATGTGTATATATAAATATATATATATATTTGGCTGTTTCTGAAACATGCAGGTCTGGACAGCCTTGTACATGAACCATGGAGCTGCTCTACTGTGTCATAAGCTGTCATCCCATTCCTGGCAGATTTGGGATCAGGAGGTGACAGGTGTCTTGGATCATCATAGGTGGTGCTGTGCCCTCACTCAGGCATATAAAGAGGCCTGGAAATGGATGTCTGTCCCAGCCCAGGCAGGCCTGGGGATGGATGCACTCTGCATGCCTCTGCCTCACTCATCTCCCCATGTTGGTTTCAGCACAGCACAGAAATGCTGGCGGGGAGGAATCAGGAATTCTTTGTGCCTCTTCCCCCTCCTGTGCAGTCTTGGCAGCAGATCTGTGTGGAGCTGAGGGGGGGGATGTGACTGACACCTGCCAGGCTGCAGCGTGGCTCCTGCTGCTCCCCTCCAGCCCCCAGGAATGGCAGAGACTGGAGAGGGGAGCTGGGGGAGCTCTGGTCCTGGTCCTGTCTCAGCTGGCTCCTGGCTTGTGACACCCTCTGGCATGGCAAGGGAAGCAGCAGCCAAGGACATGATGGAGCTGGGGTGTCCCAGCAGCACTGCTGGGTACAGGATTCCTCCCAGATGGAGCTGGGAGGGCACTGTGGTGCTTGGGGGCCTGCTCTCTGCTCCTCACCCTGCCCCAGGCTTGCTCCCAGTTCCTTAATTCCTCACCTCTAGCCTGGGGAGGAGTGGAGTTGTAACTCTCACCTCTCTGACAGGAGAAGGTGACTCCACCTCACCTCTCCAGCAGTGCTGTTCCAGAATTGGCTGTGTCACAGGTCCCCTGGGTCTGGTTCTGCTGGATGGGTTGCAGAGCAGGGTGACAGCCACGAGCTGGTGGCTCGGTGCCCTTCCCACAGCCAGCAGGAAGGAGGGGGGGGGGGGGGCCTTGCACAGCCTCCTGCTCAACACTGGTGTGACAGGGGAGAGGTGAAGCAGTCAGGAGGCATTGGGGAGCTCTGATTGAGCACCTGAAATTAAATCCCAGCTGGCAGCTTGAGGTGGTCAGGATGTTCTCTGTCCTCCCTCAGCAAGGAGTGCAGTGCACACCCCCTGCCCCTCTCCAGGGAGGGAGGCAGGGCTGTGAAGTGGCTCTGCCACCATGTAGGCTCATCACACCTGTGTCTGTGCTTGCTTTTTAGGACCTCTTTGACATAAACCAACACCACCTGAACGTGATGGGGGTTGGTCACCCCTCCCTGGACAGGCTGTGCCAGGTGACAGCATCCCATGGCCTGCACAGCAAGCTGACCGGGGCTGGTGGGGGTGGCTGTGGCATCACCCTGCTGAGACCAGGTCAGTAACCCCCTGCCCATCCTTCCCTCTTCCACAGGGCAATCCTGTCAGGTTTGGAAGCAGAGGGACACGAGGGGAAGCAGAGGGACACAAGGCCACCCCCTGTGGTGGGAGCTGTTGAGGGAGCCTGGGATGGCATCCAGCAGAGCCTCCTGGTGGTGCAGTTTGCAGCGTTTGATCCAGGGGTGATTCAGGGGGTTCCTTTATGTGTGTGTCAGTTCTCCAGGCTGCTGGCCCTGCTCCAGGGAAACGTGTTTCAACCTGCCACAGCCCTTTGCAGCCTCCCTGCAGTGGCCCTCACTAACTAACTGCCTGCTCTTGCCTTCCTCTTGGCAGACACCTCCCCGCTGGCCGTGGAAGCAGCCAAGCAAGACTTGTGTGCCTGTGGGTTTGAGTGCTGGGAGACCAACATTGGGGGTCCCGGGGTGACCCTGCACTCCTCCTCATCCCTCAACACCCGAGTGCTGCACGCGCTCTCCGAGGGTTGAGCTCCTGCCTCTGGCAAGACCCCAGCTCTTGGCATCACCTCCTCAGAGTGCTGGCTCTGGGTGTGTGTGCCTGGGAACTTCTCTTCAGCTTGGTGTGGGCTCTGGGGGATTCTAGACATGGAGCCAATTTCAGGCTTTGTGTCCCTGGGAGTGGGGGCTGCAACGAGAAGCCAGGAGCAGCTGCTTGCCCTTGGGCTGGGTGAGAGTTTGACCCAGGCTCTCAAAATCCCATTTTAAATTTACTTACTCAACTGCTGTGCTAATCCCAAGGGGCAGGAGGAGAGGGGCTTGGCTGGATTCCAGCATGGATAATGACACTTGGCTTGGTTCTGCTGCTTCAGATGCCTGTGCTGGATGTTCTTTTCTCCCTGGTGTCCCACCAGGGTGGGCAGTGGGGCTGGCAAGGTGGATGTGCAGAGAGCTTTGACATTTTTGGGTGAAAAGCATCTTGGCAGCTCAGACTCAGGTCTTTTTTTTTTTTTTTTCTGCTGGACTGTAATTCAGGGTGGAGAGGGAACCTCTAAATACACCTCCTGCCTACTACTAATCAGGAATTGGATCATTGATAGAAACAGCACATTTCTAATGAAAATATTGCTGGTTTTACTCTTTCCTGGGCTGTTAAACTGGGACCTGTAACCAGACTCTGGTTTCTGCTCCTCTGCTCCTCTGTGCTCAAGGTCTGGTTCAGGCTGTCACCTCTGAGGACACTTGCTGAAGGCAAGGGAAGTCTGAACATTCCTCTTGGGGTCTGGGATCTCTCACTCTTCAGCCTTGACCCTGCCTGTCCTGCTGGGGGCAGGGGCAGAGCAAGCAGGGGGTTGGTTTAGTTTGAAGTAATTGTTTTTAAGTAGGGGGAAAAAAAAATACAAACCAACAAACTAACAACCACCTCCTTAAAAGCTGACCTTAGCTTGCAATTTGCAAACTGTAAAGCCTTGAAATGCATTTAAAACTCATTACATAAATGTAAATGCAGTTTTCACTGTTGAAATTTTAATGAGCTGAGCCACAGAACTGAAGGGACTTGGCAGGTAAGTGGCTGAAGCCAGAGGATCCTGAAGGAATAAACTGACTCTCAGTGGCTCTGGTGTCTTCTACACCTGCCCAAGAGATTTGATCAGTGTTGTGTTTGTCTGGGGTTTTTAAGTGTAACTCTCTTCATGAAGAGCTGTGTCCAAAGCTGAGAAATAAATGGGCAGGAGGGTGGGAATCACCCTCAGTGCAGGAACAAAAAAAAAAGAAAAATAAATACAAGCTCTGAAATCCCAGCATTGTAGTGACCAGCTTTAGTTCACTCATCAGCTGTAAAACTGTCTCTGGTTTTAATAAATCTGTGTTTTCTTACATGCAAAGTGTTCTTTGATAATTATGCTGGGTACAAAAGGAGAAAAGTACCTTACACAGGTTCAGTAAGAACAGGTTTCAGATGCTGGGTTGCTGTGTCTAATTACAATTCCAATTTGCATCCACGAGAGGCTTCACACTAATCACAAGTCAGAAAGCCTGATAAATAATTTACCATTTTCTAATACAGAGTAATCAATGTGAGTATCTGGAAGTGTGTTGACTATAACCACTTAAATGTGTCTGTAGTTTCTCCTGGTTAGCACAAAGAAGTGCCAAATCCAGTGCAAAGAAACTTCACTTCAAAACATGTCTGAGGTTGGGGAAAAAAAAACCAACAAGCAAAATAATCAAAAGTGTTATTCAGTGTTTTTCCTCATCAGCTGCTTTTGTCAGAGGTGGCTTTGTGCTACGAGAGCTGGGGGAGGAGGGAGGGGAAAAAATGGGGTAAAAATGTTCATTTGCTGGTTTAAGTGAGAATTAGAATTGATGGTTTTGAACTGACCAACTCCCCCCCCCTGTGCCACAGGATCTTGCAACCTGGAATACTTTTGCTTGTGACCGTTCAGCCTTCCCTTGCTGAGCTCTGGGCCCTCTGGGGGTGTGATGGAGCCACAGAAGTGACAGAGTGGCAGTGGCTGAGCCTGGCAGCTGAGATGTGAGTGGGCTGAGGTGTTGTGGCACGTTTGGGGGGTGCAAGCAATTCCCCTTCCTGGGAATGCTCCAGCCATCTCTGGACTGTTCCTCCCTTTGTCCTGCTCTGCTCTCTGCCAGTCCTGAGCCTGAGGAAGGGTTTGTGGCTGTCCTGTCCTGGCTCAGGAGGGGGACACTGGGCTGGGCTGTGTGAGGTTTGGCTGTGGGAAGGGCTCTGCCCCTGGCCCAGGGGCTCTGCTGGAGCCCTGCTCAGCTTTCCCTGTGCCTGCTGGAGTCAGCAGCTGGAGCCAGTCCCAGTTTGTTGGCCCTGAGCAAGGATTTTTGCATCCATCTGTGAGCCCGGGAGCACCCACTCCCTCCTCCTGCTCTGCTGGAGCCTCACTGCAAGCCCCCTGCAATCTGGGAGGGGGCATTTGGCATGGGAAATCCCTTCTGTGCTTCTGCCAACTTCCAAACACCTCCTGCAATTCCCAGAGCTCCCCATGCCTGGCCTGGGAGAGGAGGGGGAGGATTAAAATGTGCTGCCAGCAGCTGGAGGGGCTGCTCCCCCAGGATTTGGGTACCCCATGGAGGTGCCCTCCCTCTCCCTGCAGTTTGCTGCTTGAGGAGCAAAAGGAAAGGAGGATTTCGGGGCAGGGGTGTGTTCTCCCCATGGGCTCATCCCCTTCTCACCCCCAGCCACACGAGTGCTTTTCCCCCCTGCTCTCCCCAGTCTCATTTTTACAGATGTGCAGCAGAGCAGTGATTGCTGCTGAAGGATTAGCCTGGTAATTTGGCTAATTTTTCTTGAGCTTCATTTTTCACATTATGAGCTTTGCAGGAAGACTAACGAGCCTGGGTTTGCATCTAATAGCAGGAGCAGGGAGGGGAAGCCACACTCCATTCTTTTGCAGAACAAAACAAACCAAAAAAAAAAATCCAAAAAGATGCATTGGGGAAGATGCCTTGTAGCTGAGGAGGGGAGGCAGGAGGGGAGGCTCTCCTCTGCTGTGGGACCCAGCAGTAGCCTGGGGTCACTGGTGTTTGATGCCAGCAAAAAAGGAAAATATTTTGTATGAAGAAACCTTTTGAAATCTTTCTTTTTCCTTCTCTGCCAGTGCACAGGACAGCATCACTGCTGGGGTGTGTTTAGGGGCTCCTGTACCCCCCCCTTGGCCTGAGACCCCTGCTGGGGGGGGCTGCCTGGATGCTGCCCATCCATCCCCTGCCAGGCACAGATGGTATTATTTTTTTTTATTATTATTTTTTATTTTTTCACAGTCCATGTCAGCAGTGGCTTCTTTCTGCTCCGGTGAGTAGATGCTGAAGAGGCAGTGACATTATTTGAGATAACAGAGAGAGCAGAAAGAGGGTCAGTGAGAGAGTGGAAATGTCAGTGTGCAGGGATGTATTGGGAGGGGGCTGCTTGGGACCCTCAGGGCTCTTTGCCACTCCTGGGGTCCCTTCTGAGGCAGGGAACCCCCCTCCTTAGGGTGTCTGGGGTGGGTAAGGAGCTGCTGGGTGAGCTGAGCCCCTCTGTTGCCATTTTAAGGACACTTTGCAGATGTTTCATCTGTCTTGGGGTGGATTTCAGGGCTGCCCAGGGTTTGTCACTGAGTGTCTGGGGTGTCCTGCACCCCCCCAGGACCCTGATGGGTGGGTTTTTCCCCCCCCCCCTTCTCCCCATTCTTTCCCTTCTCCCAGCAGGCTGAAGGTTTTGAAAGTTAAGTATTAGAGTCTGCTTTGTTGTTGCCTAACTACGACAGACAAATTGAGAACTAGTTGTCAAAATGTCAGTGCACAACAAATCAACATTCAAAATGAGTCTCAGCACTATGTGGTGTATAATTAAAAAAAAATCCTTTTTAGAAATTTCAGCAAGCGTTGGCTCCGCTTTATATTTGTCTGTGTGATTAATAAAGGCAGCTAATTTTCAGACTTTAAAAACAGCTAGAAAATAGCTCCTAATTACATATTAGGTTCCAAGCAGCCCCCGCTGAGCATGGCTGGTATTGGTGGGCCAGAGAATTTGGCAGGGGCTTAATTACATTCTGAGCATCATCTAATTTTAGTTAAATGTAATGTAATCAGCAGCAGATGTCTGAAATAAAATATGAATTATGAATATGATGAAATTTCATTCTTGAATAAAAAAGTAATTTGCTATTTAGTTCATTAAAGTCGCAGAGGTTTATTAGGGAGCAGGTACACGGCGCGGCTGGGCCGTATTAAAATGATATTTCAGAGAGAGGAGGAAATTGCATTAAAGGTGCTAAAATATTCCGAGGGAAGGAGGAGCAGGGTAGGAATTAACATTTACAAAAATAAGGGAGCCCCTGGGCTGCTGCCAGCCCCTGGTACTGGCAGCTGGAGCTGGGTACCCGAGGTGACGTCCCGAGGTGGCCCTGGGGACATCCTGCCCCGGCCATCCCAGCTGTGATCAGAGTCCCCACACTGAGCCAAACCCTTTCCCTGTTATTTGGGGAGGGGGCTGTGATGGGGACATGAACCCCTGGTGCTGGTGTCCCTCTGCCACCTGAGTGCTGGGCTTTGGGTGCTGCCTTCCAGCTCGGCCGGGAGAATGAACCCAATTCCCCCCTTGGCTCTGGGAATGTGCTGATCCCTGGCGGGTGCTGTTGCCTGGATCTCTCTCCCTGCTGCATCCTCTGTGATTTTTGCCTCAAAATTGCTTTTCTCTCCCCCTCAGTGGCCTGGGCTGGCAGAGAAGCAGCTGGAGAGGGGGAGGAAGGCACTGTGTCTGTTATTGCCTGCCTTACAGACTCGGGTGTCTCCATCCCACCCAGATGCCCACAGCAAGGCTGTGCCCAGGCTGTGCCTCAGATCCCTGCCCGCTTCCCAGAGAACATTCATTGCCCCTGTGCTCAGCCCTGGTGAGGCCACAGCTTGAGTCCTGTGTCCAGTTCTGGGCCCCTCAGCTCAGGAAGGAGATTGAGGTGCTGGAGCAGGTCCAGAGAAGAGCAAGGAGGCTGTGAAGGGATCCAGCAGAATTCCTGTGAGGAAGGGCTGAGGGAGCTGGGGGTGTTGAGGCTGGAGAAGAGGAGGCTCAGGGGAGACCTCATCACTCTCTCCAGCTCCCTGAAAGGAGGTTGGAGCCAGGGGGGGTTGGGCTCTTTTCCCAGGCAACTCTCAGCAAGACAAGAGGGCAGGGTCTCAAGTTGTGCCAGGGGAGGTTTAGGTTGGAGATGAGAAAGAATTTCTTTCTGGAGAGGGTGATCAGGCATTGGAATGGGCTGCCCAGGGAAGTAGTGGATTCTCCGTGTCTGGAGATCTTTCCAAAGAGCCTGGATGTGGCACTGAGTGCCATGGGCTGGGAACCACGGGGGGAGTGGATCAAGGGTTGGACTTGATGATCTCTGAGGTCCCTTCTAACCCAGCCAGTTCTAGGATTCTATGACCATTCCATGGCCCATTCCTGCTGCAGACAGGGAAATCCCTGCTCACCACTGGGCTGTCCCCAGCTGCTGGCTACCGGGCAGCTCCGGGGTGCCCGGCACGGGTGATGCCGATCCCGTGTGGGTTGCCAGCCCCTCCCTCCCCTATTCATCAAGGGCATGACAGCTAAAATTCATTTGAAGGTGAAGAAAGTGCCGGCTAATCCTTTCTGTGAGACAGTGACAGACTAGCAGCTCGGGAAGAATTGCACAGCAGTAATGAAATTAGGCTAAAACTGCTGGCGGATAGCAGATAATTGCCCTTGTCTGTCACCAGGAATAACATCTCCCAAACCCAACACAATCATTGTTTAAAGTTGCAGGAATTTATTTTATTTGTTTTAGGGGGGGTTTAGCTTTGGCGTTCCAAAAGCTTTTCTTTTTTTTACTTTTTTTTCCTGGAAATTAACCCTCTTCTTAAAGCTCTCCCCAGGCCCTCCTCGGGTGTTTCCTCCGCAGCTCCTTAGCCTTGACGAAGCAGTCACACAACGTGCATCAGCATCCTGCCCGGGGGACCTGCTGGGACATGGTCCTGGGAAGCAGATGGGTCTCTGGGGACACAGTGCTGCTGTCACTCCCTGGCTTTGGGGACAAATCTGGTGAGAATGGGATCCTGGCAGCCTCGGTGGATGTGCCGGAGCCGGTGCTGGGGTGGGTGCTGGTGGTGGTGTTGGGGTGGGTGGTGGTGGTGGTGGTGGTGGTGCTGGGGTGGGTGGTGGTGCTGGGGTGGCCACACAACCCCCAGGGCTGCCCACCACCCATTTATTTGGTAATTTAGGGGGCAGGAGGCAGCGAGGTGAGGGTGAGTGAGTGCAGTGGCCGCCGAGCGCCGTGTTTCATGCGGGAGGGCTGGCACGGGTAATTTACTGCAGGCAGCAATAACATATTTCACTTCCCGTCTCCCAGATGAAGATTACTGGTGTTTGAAAGTGCCTGAACACACACTCAATTCTGCTTAAACACTCAGAGCCAGTCGTGTGTGGATCAGCCTGGCAGCATGGCTGGGACAGGGATGGGGACAGGGACAGGCTGCACCATAGTCCCCACACCCACCAGCAATGGGGGGAACCCCCCCAGTGCAGCAGTTGGAAATATTCCACACACCTTCCCTGACATTTCATCTGCCCAGGCAAGGAGCTCCGTGGCATTTCCAAGAGGGGCTGGGGAAAGGTCAGGAGGTGGAAAAGGTTGGCAGGGTCGGTGCTCCTGCCTCCCTCCATGGATCCCCCTGACCCCCCCTGCCTGGCTGCAGCACAGACACCCCACCAGCTGAATACTGGATGGATGTGGGGCCCATGCTGGGCTGGACCCCCCCCCAGCTCCTGCTGGCCTCAGCATTCCCCCCAGGAATTCCTGGCTGTGGGCAGAGCTGAGGTGTTGGTACTGGGATCCCCGAGGCTTTGCCAGGAAGCCCTGAACCCAAGGCTGCAGTTCCCTGCACACCAGGAGCTGCTGCTGCTCCTGCCAGTGTTGGTGTCCCTCTGGCACTCCCATTAATGTGTCCCCCAGCACATTTGTCCTCATTTGGTGCCAGCTTCAGCACGTGGGGATGCAGCCAGGGCCAGGCACTGCTCCTGGCACAGCTCAGCCCATCCCTGCACACCAGGATGCTGGTGTGAGTGGTGCAGCCCAAACCAGCCAGTGAATCCCAGCCCACTCCCACGTGCACATCCCAGGGAACATCCCCAGCCCGTGGCAGGATGAGGGGAACCCCAGGGGAAGTCCCCATCTGCCACACAACCTCCCTGTGCCATGGTCCCTGCTGCTCTGGTGTCCCCCTGCCAGCACTGGGATGATTTCACTCCAGGTCTGAGCTGGGGAGTGGGGAACTGGGCTTGTGGGATGAAATGGGAGCTGGGAATAGCTTTTGGGGGATAGCAGGGCTGGGATGGGGCAGGCTGACCCAAAGGCTCCCATCTGCTCCTCCTGGTTGCCCAGGGCCACCCATCATCCTCCCGTGGCAAGAGGGATGGTGACACTGCCCCAGTGTCCCCCAGATTCCAGGCTGGAGCTGCTGGTGGGTAATTTCTGATTAAGGATTTACTGTACCATCAGCTCCAGTTTGATTGCAGATGTTTTTAATTATATCCTATAAGATCGTGTTATGTAATTGCATTTATCTGATTGAAGCCTTAATTGTAGGATTTCATAATGGTATGACTGGGTAAATACACCATTGCCTCTGTTGTCCCCCAATGGAAATTAGGTGCTTGGTGCCTTTATTGCATTCTCCTGGAGAGGAGTTTGAGTTGGGAAGAAGCAAACCAGGAGAGAGAAAGGAGAGGAGAGGTGAGTTTGTCCTCCCCATCCCCATCCCACGAGTGGGATCCCTTCCCTGGGGTGGGGACCTGTGGGATGTGCTGTGGTCCCTGAGGTCAGGCCCTGCATCCCTGGCACCTTCCAGATGCTTTGAAAATAATCTGTTTGGGTTTTTAAGGGGTTGGGAAGAGGCACTTACCCAAAATTAATGTTTCCATTAAGAACACCACACAGTGAAATGATTGTCAAGCCCTGCACCTTCTTGAGAGCCCCCTGCGTGCCCAGGAAGGTGCTAACCACGGGTTTGCTGGGGTCTGGCACCTTTGGCAGACTGAGGGGAGGTTCAGGGGTTTCTCGGAGCCTTTTTCCCCACCCAGAACCCACAGCATGTGGCTTGCCTGGGGCTAATGGGTTTAGGATTAGGGGAATATACACAAATCCCGCCTGGCATGGCACGGGAAGGTGATTTCATTAGGATTTAGGTTCAGAGAAAAGTCTCCCTCCTTCCTCTGTCTCCCTCTCTCTCCCCTTAATATTATTTTTATTCAATTACATCAGTGATTCATGGAACTTCAAAGGCTTTTTCATCAGCACAACCCAAATGCTGCTGGAGAGCCTGCTGGAAAGAGGGGAAGAGAAAGAAAACCTGAGCTGCTGCTTTAATGGAATTATGGGCAGGGGCTTTTAATTAAAAACAAAGGTTGGGGATGGGGCTATCTATAATTCAGGGCCGCGGGATGTAATATCTGCTGGAGGTTTCATTTTAATAGATGGATGTATTATTAACAGTGGGATCTCTATTTCCCAAGCCTGAGGAAGGCCTGGCTGTCCCCACAGGTACAGCTGTCACCCTGCCACCGGGCTGGCTGAGGGGACACTGGGTGGCCACAGGCACAGGGATGCTCCTGGTGAACCCCCCCCTGGAGCCACACCAGCCACAGGAATCATCCTGACTCTAATTAGTTAATTAGTTAGGGCTGGTGTGGATTATTTAGTGTGGTTCCATCCCCTCTTTTTGAGGGTTTCCTCTTAATTAGCCTTTATTAATGAGACATGACCTCGTCCGGCGTGTGGCTTCCTCGCTGCCATCTGCCAGGAGGATGCTTGTCCCCACCCCAGTGTAGGACAGGGATGTCCCCGAGGCCAAGGGCAGCCAGGTGGTGGCTGGAGGGACAATGTCACACCGTGGTCCTGGCTGGAGGGACGATGTCACCCTGCAGCCCAGCTGGCTGCCTGGATGCTGCTGCCCTGGGGGACAACCCCAGGGGTGTCCCCATCCCTGTACCACTCCGCTGGGAGTGGCACCCACCCCCCAACCCCCCCCTGCCATCCCCTCTGCCAGGCGAGGCGTGCTAATAAAAACAAATTAACTTGTATAAGCATTAATTTCCCAGCATCCATCCATCCATCCCGGCCTCATTACGAGGGTGATCCCAGGAGCCGGGGCTTTGGGCGGATCCTAATGAGGCGCATGCGGTAGTAAAAGTCCTGCTAATAGGATTTATTTACTGTCATTGTCATTCGAGGCACAGTGCCATCACCCGGCGGCCAGGCTGGAAAACTGCCGCAGCTGAGCAGGGGAAGGGCTGCCAGGGGGGCACGGGGGTCCCACCAGAGCTGGGACACGGGGCAGGGGCTGTCCCTGCAGAGCCACATCCTGTCCCTTGCTCCAGAGAAGGTTTCCCAGAGGATGCAGCCTGTCCCGGCCGTGCCAAAGCACACAAGAACCCAAATGGGTCGGGTTTCTCCCAAAAATACAGGGAGGGTGCTGCAAGGGGAGGGGGACACCCACTTGTCCTGTGTTGGTGGCCACTGGCAGGGATCACTCGGAGCCCTGGAACCAGAGGATGCCCCAGCCCCTGCCCCATCCCTGGGAGCTGCCAGGCTGGCCGTGTCACTGTGCATTGCCAGGGGACAGGACCCTGCTCACGTTTCCAGCACAGCCGGGCTGCAGGAGCTGCTCCTGAGGCTCTCAGCTCCTCCTGGCCCCACGCTTGGCACATTCCCATCCTCCTGCACAGGGACAGCTCTGAGATTTGGGAAGCTCAGTGCCAGAGGGATGCTCTGGCCACGCCAGGGTCCCCACCCCAGCACATCCTGTGGCTCCCAGCAGAGGCAGCAGCAAAGCTCGGTCCCTGCTGCCGAGCCTGCGGTGACAGCTCCGCTCCCGTTCCAGCAGCTCAGGGATGTGCTCTGGGATGGGAGGGTCCCAAACCCACTCAGAAGTCCCGGAGGAGGGAGCAGAGCTGGGAGAGCTTGTCTCTCGCTTCACACTCCATTATTGTTGCTAAGGAAACCTCTTTCCCGGGATCTGGCCTGGAACACATCTGTCCCGGCAGGGCCCCGCATCCCAAACTGCCCCGGAGAGCCGGAGCCGGCACAGACAAAAGGCCGGGATGGAGGCGAGGGACTGCCTCGGGGACACTGTGGTGGCACTGTGGGGACACGGCTCTGCTTCCAGACGTGGCAGGGTGTTGGAGAAAGCCCCCCGTGGGAGTGTGGAGAGGGATCATCACAAAAGAAAAATTTTAAAAGAAATACAAAAATAGAAGTAACTCCCCAGCCATCCCCATCCCTGTCTGGCAGCAGGAGGTGTTCCTCTCCATGTCCTGCTCTGAGGGCTGGCACAGCTGCCTGGCCACTGGCCAGAGCTGCTCCTCCTGCTTTCATTTCATCCCATCATTAATTTCAGTCCCTGGTTTAGGGGGGCTGAGGGTCCCATCCAGCCCCTCATCCTCCCCTGGGCCCGGCTGACGCTTCCCACTGCAGCCAGACAAGTTCCCAGCATCAGGAACGTGAGGCTGGGGCATTGATTTGCAGCTTCCTTTTGAAGCTGCAAGAATTTACTCCTGGGGAAAGCTCTTTCTCCAGCCCTCAGGAGGTTATGGATGGCCTTGAACCCCTCCTTGACACAGAAAAGCACCCGGTGCTGGGGAGGGGAGGCTGGGGCACCCCACTTTGGGCAGGGCCATGGAGTCAGCCTCACCCCAGCTTCTGGGAATCAGCTGCTGGAGCTTGGGGAAAATATTATCAGGGCTGGAAATGCTGATGTGCAGATTTTTGGTGGGGTGGTGGACCCAGCACCCACCCACCCCAGTGCCAGGAGCTCATGGCACACACAGCTCCAGAGTCCCGTGGCACATCGGGGCCTTTTGTCTCCCCCGTGCCAAGCTGCTCTCTCCTCTTCTCCTCCTATTTTTTTTTCCCCCTGTGTTCCTCATTAAAGACGACTGCAGATTTCCCAGCCTGTCTCCCGGTTTTATATTGAAAAGGCTAAATGAAACGCTGACACCTTAATTACACCCCGTTGTCACAATGGAGCGTGGAAGTGGTGTGAGTGATATGAGAAGAAAGGGCTGCGGCGTGCGTGGCAGCTCCTTTGATTGGTGGTGGCAGGTTGGGAACGGCCTCACCCCCACACCCTGCGTGGCATCACTGCTGTCCCCCTGCCACCACCAGGTCCCCCAGGATGGGTGGGCTTGGGTGACATCTCTGTGAGGACTCCTGATGTGGCCGAGGCCATGTGGTGGCCCTGGTGACTCTGCCCTTCCCTGTGCGTCCCGGGTCCTCCTTTGAGGTGTGAGATGTTTTAAATACCTCCGGCGTGTGTTGTCGCCGTTGTCACCGGCTCTGCAGCTCCTCAAGGACTTTGCCTTTGCAGCATCCCGGTGGAGCAGAATCCCTGAGGATGGGGCAGGTGGGATGGTGGCAGTGGCTGCATCCCTGGTGGCACCGGGCCGGTCCCCTCCCTGTCCCATCCCGCATCCGCTGAGGCTGGGAAAGAAGAGAGGGCAGAGCCAGGAGACACTTCCCATTAGTGAAATGTCACCTCTGGAAATGACACGCCACGGGAACATGACACCCCACGGCCGGGGGGATCACCCCGTGCTCTTGTTCAAACGAGTGTCAAAGCTTTTGTGCCATCCCTGGTGACATGAAGCCCCTGACGGGTTGGGGGACAAGCAGCAGCTGCACATCGGGGCCTGACACCTCGACTGCTCCGTGTCCCGGCTCCGTGTCCCTGCTCCGTGTCCCTGCTCCGTGTCCCGGCTCCGTGTCCCACCTCCCTGCTCCATCTCCATGTCTCTGCCCCATGTTCCTGCCATGTGTCTCAGCTCCCTCTCCCTACTCTGTGTCCCTGCCCCATGTCCCAGGCTGTGTCCCTGTCTCTTGCCCTGCCATCCCGTGCCATCCTGTGCCATGCCGTGCCATGCCGTGCCATGCCGTGCCGTGCCGCAGACACCCATCCCTCCCAGGGCAGTGGGCACAAACTGGGGGGAGTTTCAGGTGGGACCAGACAGGAGCCGGATGGGAAGGAGCCAGGAGCCAATTTACATGCAAATGTCCTTATTAATCAAGGACAAGAGGAGGAATGAGCAGGAAAAAAAAAAAAAAAAGCCCAATAGAAGGGCAGAGCGGTTTTACACCGGATGCTTTTCAAAGTTGCTAATGAGGCATCAGCAGCTCTTTTCATATCCAGATTATTTGCTGTCTGGATTCTCCAGCGATCCCGTCTCCTCCTCCCAGCCTGGGGCTCCCTCCGCTTCCCAGTCTGGCCGGGCACCTCCTCCCAGCCTGTCCCCCCTCGTCCCAGCCTCTCCCCAGCCCCAGCACGGATGAAACCAGCAGGAAAAACCCGAACAGGGACAAAAACGCTGCAGCCAGTGGGGAGGCGGCACCGGGGTCCTCGGCACCGCTTTGTCACCGCCCGGCAGAAGGTGACCCCGCTGGCTGTGTCCTGCCCCGGGGTCACTGTCCCCAGCTGCCCTCCACAGCTCCATCACTCTTGCCAGATCGCGTTGTCGTCTCCTCCCGCGGGCAGGAGGGCTCGGAACCCCTCCAGAAGTGGCTCAGCCACCCAGAACAAAACGCAGCTTCTCGGCGTTTATCTCCGTGTCCCCCCCACTGCCCGGCACGGGACGGGGACCCCACGGGGTGCGAGTGGGGGGGACACACGGGGCTGAGCTGCTTCTGCTCCCGCTCCCGGGGCTCATCCCGGTATCTCCGACCCTCTCCCCCCCTCCCCGTGTTTATTCCTGCCCGGGGCTTTGTCTCCTGCCCTTAATCTGATTTCATGCAGCTCAGGGAATGCGGGAATGCGGCCGGCACAGGGGGTGGGGGGGTTGGGAGAGGAGGAGCAGAGGCAGCCGGGGGGCTCGGGGGGAGATGTCACTGGGAGCTTCCAGGAGGATCTCGAAGCAATCCGGGTGAGCTTCTTGGTTTCCACCTTGTGCTGGGGGTGCTGGGAAGTGCGTAGAGGGCACCCATGATCTCCGAGCCATCCCCACAGCCTGATGAAGGACACCCAGAGTGTCCCTGCTGGGTGACCACGTTCCTGACCTGCTCCCAGCCCCAGGAAAGGTGTTGGCACCGGCACAGGGTGAAACGAGGCCCAACATCCCCCTGACCTGGGGTGCCACGAACTCCCTGGGGACACCCGGGACAGTGGGATACATGGGGACACGGGGGGCAGCTGTGTTGGGCCAGTCCCACCCGTGGGTGCCCAAGGAAAACTCTGAGCTAGGATTTCATAGCTGGAAAGCTGAGCCCTGGCCAGCAGCAGCTGCTTCCCCTTCCCAGCCCTGCTGCAAGGCAGAGCCAGGAATTTAAAAATACCCATAAAACACAAAAGTAGTCAAAATAAAATAGACTCGTTACAATGAACCCAACCTGAACAAACAAACACTGCCGTGATTCAATTAATGAAGCAGTTAAGCATATAATATTGTTAAGCAAAGCAAAACAGCCTTTTGATGTGTTAATCATCCTTGTGCCTGGCAAAAAAAAATAAAAAAAAATCACTGAAAGCAAAGAAATCTGGGCCCCCAGTTGGGGGGGTGGGGGGTGGCAAGCAAGGGGAGTGGGGTTGGGGTTTGCCCCCCCAGCATCCATCAGGATGAGGCTGGGTGGGAAGGGGCCGGATGGGACCCCCCCCCACTGCCGCTGCCTTTGCATGTCAAACACGTCCCTGATTTTATTTCGATTTCATTTAACCCTGGCAATCTCTGAGCTGCCCTGGGGCTGGCAGCCCTTTCGCTTGGATTTTAGACGAAATGTTCTCCCAGTGGGAAAGAACCAATATCGGTGATCGTGGGCGAAACCCGCCCCTGGCTTCAGCCCGGAAAATAAAATAAAATAAACGGGGAGGTGTGAGGAGCTGCAGGGAGTGAGGCTGCGGGCTGGAGCATCATGGGGACACTTCAGCCTCCGCGGGTCCCTCGGGCAGCCCTGCAGCTGGCAGCTCCCTAGGGACATTCCAGCCTTCTTCCTTCTCAATCCTGTTGGGAATCTTGGCCCTGAGAGCAGAGATGGTTGGTGAGCCAGTGGGGCCGCACGGAACACAGGGACTGGTCCTCTCCACAGGGACAGCTGCGGTGGGCTCAGCCCTGTAGCAGCCCCCAGAGAAGCCACCACCACAGTGCAGTGGTGAGTTGATCCCCCAAATTTTACTCCCCCAGAAATGGGATTTATTTACCCCTCCCCAGCAGGGTCTGGGCTCCAGCATCCTACTGGCAGGGCTGGCATCACCCACGGTCCCCGCAGCCGCTGTGGGGACAAGGCCGGTGCCCCCAGCCCCGGCCCTGGGGACAAGCGGTGCCCGTGGGGGTCCCCGGCACGGCGACATTCCCCCGCGGCGCCGAGCTTTTGCTACAGATAGTGCCATAAATCACGGTGACACCTCGGCGGGGCAGGACGGGGGCGGTGACAGGGCCCATCCATCTGCGTGTCACCCGCCCTGAACTGCCGGGGCAGGAACGGGGCCGGGGGTGGCAGCCCCTGAGCTGGCGGCACCGCGGGGTCGAGCCCCTGGGGGTGGTGGAGGAGGTGGGAGCTGGGATTTCCTGCTTGGGAACGGGATGATGGAGCCCTGAGGATGGATCCTGGCCTGGGAGGGATAGGACAGGGGAGAGGGGAAACGAGGTGGCCGGAAAAAAAGTGTCGAAGTCATATGGGAAGTTCATCCAAATCATTCCCATCCTAAAGGGGCTCTGGAAATGAACTTGCGAGCAGCTCTGGAGCAGTGGAATTGGTTGCAAGGGAGCCAAAAGCCGTGGGTTAAGGGTTCTGGGAGGCATCCCGTGGGAACTGCACCTCCCTCCCTCCCAGGGGGGCTGCTGGGTGCTGCTCAGCCGTCCCCGCGGCAGGGGTTGAATAATTGATGCCATTTGAATAACGCAGGGATTTGTAACGATATTGAAACGTCAAGATGAAAAGGAAGGGAATCAAAAGCCGATGGCAAACAGTTGTTCCCCTGCGCTCGGGGCGGGCGCCTGACGGGGGCTCCAGGGGTGGTGGTAATGGGGGGAAGGGGCTGCACCCAGCACCCAGGGCTGGGGTACTGGGGTACCCCCTGGGCTGCCTCTGGGCTGCGGGGCACATCTGGGCGATGCTCGGGGCAGATGGTGCAGCTCCACACACATCTGGCTCCCCTCCAGCTGTGCGGGGCACCGGGGGTGATGCCGGGGGAGGTGACAACCAAGGCAAGCTCCTGGGGTGAGGGGAGAGGAAGGGGCTCCCCGTGCCCCCCTCTTGCCCTCAGCCCCATCCCTTCTCCTCCCCCTCCAGCCCCGAGGCCTCGAATCGTCGCCTAATTTAGAAAAATGACGGGGTGACGGTTTTCCACTGCCACAGTCACTACTGAAAATTTACTTCAAGGTTCATTGTTGGCAATGTCAAAAGTGATGAAAACCAATAAAAAGAACCAGCACAGCATGAATGTCTGGGTGACAGCACGCGGGGTGGGGGGGGCTGGGAGGGGGGAAGAGGGGGGGGGCCCGCCCCAGCCCCCTCACTGCAGCCTGAGCCTCTCCAGATAAAAGGTAATTGAAATGTTGGTGCCATTAATATTTCAGCGTGCCCCACATCTGACAGCCGCGCCGCCCGGCCCCGGCTCCACAGCTCCCGGGGACTGGGGGAGGAGGAGTCCCAAAGCCCTGGCATTGCAGGGGGGGCACGGATGGAGATCCCTAAGTGGCACCGGAGAGGGGGCTGCAGCACCGGGATGTGATGGTCACCAACCTGTGGTGGTCCTGAGGGGGCTTGGGGTGACACCAGCATCAGCCCTGCTCCTTAAAGGGTCTTGGGGTGACACCAGCATCACCTCTGGTCCTTAGAGGGTCTTGGGGTGACACCAGCATCAGCACTGCTCCTTAGAGGGTCTTGGGGTGACACCAGCATCACCTCTGGTCCTTAGAGGGTCTTGGGGTGACACCAGCATCAGCACTGCTCCTTAAAGGGTCTTGGGGGAACACTGGTATCAACTCTGGCCCTAAAAGGGTCTTGGGGTGACACTGACACCAACTCTGGTCCTTGGAGGGTCTTGTTGTGACACCGGCATCATCCTTGGTGTTGTTTTTTGGGATGGGCAGAGTCACCCACTTTGTTCTGCCTGTTGTTCACCAGCAAGCCAGAGCGGGGCAGGTGGCACACCAGTATGTCCCTGTCCCACCCATCAGACATCACACCTCGCACACCAGCACAGCACAGGCTGCACACACCGGCTCCTCACCCCCCGCACACGGCAGACAACACCCACCCACCCCCCACCCACCCCCCCTGCATCCCACGGCGCTTTTCATCTCTTCCCCGCGCCTGCCTCACCACGTCCTCATCTATATCAAAGCATCAGGCAAATTAAATTGTTTGCAAAGTGCTGTCTGCGAGGCTGTTTTATCCCAGCTTTGGGAGAAGGCGAGGCGGGGGCTGGGCCATTTTGTCGAGCTTTTCCCCAGCACGTCTGTTCAAAGTGTTCCTGCCACCAACGTGTGTCCCACCAGCAGCAGCCCAGCCCCGGCACACAGGAACACGGGAAAAGGGGGTTCTGGGGTCCCCTGGGCTCGGGGGGTGATGATGGGGGTGGGTGGGGGGTGCAGACTCAGGTGTCCATACCTGACATCCCTCCTGCATCCTTGGGGAGGGGGGGAGGAGGAGGAGGATGCCATTTTAGGAGCTGCAGGGTGTCAGCCAGCCCTGGGTGTCAACCAAGAGGTGGCACCGACTCGTGTCACCCCAAATGCCATGTGGGGAACCCAGAAACACTCCCAGGGACACCATCGGTCACAGCCCTCCAGCCTCGGTTGCTGTCACTGCCCGGGGTCTCTTTTGTGGAGGCAAAAAACCAAAATAAACTCTCACCACGGAATTGCCCCCCACAAACCCTCTGTTCTCCGCTGGGCTCTGCAAAAAGCCATTTTTGTTTTCCAGCCCCACTGACCAGCAGTGGATGGAATCCACCGTGTCCCACAGCTGGTGGGGACATTTGTCACCATCCCGTGGAGACGTGGCAGTGTGATAGAGAACGGGCAGATGGTAAGTCACCTTGTGCTGAATACCAGCTCTTCCCCCTCTGTTTTTTCCCCTTTCCTCACTTTAATGGAAAATAATTGAATTTAACTCGATTTTTTTTTGTTTAACCCGGTGGTGATGCAGCCTGCCTGCAGTGCTGCCAGCACCCGGGCTGCTCCTGGGCTGATGGGTGATGCCCGGATCCATCCCTTGCCCCCGGGCACCTCCCTGCTGGGGGCTGGGGAGATTATTGGTGTTAGCAAAAAAAAAAAAAAAAGCAGATTAAAAGCCGGAGGAGAGCGATTTGGTTGCTGCTGAATTGCAAAGGCGCTGAGTGCAGTGGGAGCTGCTGCAGTCGGCTTGGGCCTGAGCCACGGTAATTGTATTCTATGAAATATTTATTCATTTTCATTTCAATTTCATTTCCAACATGTATTTCCTATAAAATGATGGGGGGGGGGGGGAGGTGAGTGAGGAGAAGAAAAAAAAAAAAATTAAAAAATCGTCCTGGCTGCATTTATCATCATCATCATCACAGGTTCCTTCCCAAAGCTCCCCCCGAGTGGCACCGCTGGGCAGGACCACACAGGCTGCCAGGCCAGGCTTGGGTTGAAAACTTTAAATGCCATTTTTCATCCTGCTGGGAGCTTGCAGGGATCCGGGAGGTTCCCAGACCTCCTCCCAGCACCTTGGAATCCCATGGCACCCACTCAAGTACCCCCGGGCATGGGAAAATAACCCCGTGCAGAGCAAAATGCCCCTGTGGGGAGTGAAATACCCCTGTGGGAAGCCAGGTGTCCCTCGGTGGAGTAAAACACCCCTTTGCAGAGTGAAATATCCCTAGGTGGAGTAAAATACCCCTATGCAGAGTAACCTATTCCTATGCAGTGTAAAATACCACTATGCAGAGTAAAACACTCCTATGGAGAGTAAAACGCCCCTATGCAGAGTGAAATACCCCCATGGAGAGTAAAACACCCCTATGCAGAGTAAAATAACCCCCCTTGGAGTGTAAAATGCCCCCAAGACCCCCCAGGCTCGCTGCCAGCCTTGCTGCCATCCAGGTGTGCAGGGAGGTGGCACCCAAATGCCACTCCCCGTGTCACCTGCCCGCCCTGGGGACCTGGATTTAAGGGTGGTGACCACATCGTCTCCATCACAACCTCTGTAAAAACCCTTCCCCCCTCCCCGGTGATGATTTCCAGGCGGATGGGAGTCACCATCTGATGGTTTCTCCTCCCAGCCCCCCTCCCCATTTGCACACCCTGGGCAGGGGGGAAGGGGGGAGCGGAACCTGCTCGGCTCCTGTTTGATTTGGGAGAAATAAACACGGGATCGGGTTTGTATAATCAACAGATGTTTCATTCGCCAGCTCTTCCACGCGGGTCCCCGGCTGGCATCGGGCTCCGCACACGCGTGGGGTGACAATCGGCTCCGAAATCTCGGGGATCTCTTCCTTCAGCCGCCGCCTCGGGTTGCGGGGAGGGAGGTGGTGTGCGGGGGGTGTGCGGGACGTGCCCATCCCTGGGTGCTGCCATGGGACAGGGCACGACTTCCCCACTTCACTCCCGAGCAGTTCCCTCTGCTGCCTCTCACGCAGGGGTTTGCTGTACCTGGTTGCTTCCCGGCACATGCTAATGGATGGAAATAAAATATACCAACCCAAAAATCCCCAAACTGGAGCTCCTACTAAAATGCCACGAAAATCCGATGAAATGAATGTTGGCAACAAACGTTACCTAACGGAACAGCCTCCGGGAGGGGGTAAGGAAAAACAGAAGGAAAAAAAAGGAAAAAAAGAAGGAAAAAAAAGGAAATGCAAATATATTTGCGGATATGGTAAGGACTCTGTCGAGCAGTTTAGCTTCACACTTTAGGGTTTATTCAAAAGGAGGGGGAGGGAGCAGAGAGCCCAACGCCAGCAGAAGGGCTTTCCTGAGTTATACTTTTAATTTTAATGCAAACTGTTGCTGATCTGCCTGCTGCCCCGTGGGTGTGCTGGGTGCTCGGGTGGGGTGAGGTGGGTGCTGGGCACGTTGTGTGTTCACCACGGGCCAGAATTGTGCCCAGGGAGCCCATCACCCCCAGGGCCACCCCATCTGCCATGGGCTGCATCCAAGGAGTGTGGCATCCAGTGACCACCCTGTCCAGGGAACAGCTCATCCAACAAGTGGCATGGCCAGAGAACACCCCACCCGTGACCATCCCCCCCCTCCAGTGAGCACCGTGTCGGGTGGGTGGACTCAATGATCCTGAAGGTCTTTTCCAACCATGATTCCATGGTGAGTGTCCCGTCCACCAAGACTTGCACCTGGGTATCATCCCACCCAGGGCACACCCCATCCAGGGAACAGCCCAATCCAGGGAACAGCCCACCCAGGACACACCCCATCCAGGGCACACCCAATCCAGGGAACACCCAATCCAGGGAACAGCCCATCCAGGGAACAGCCCATCCAGGGCACACCCAATCCAGGGAACAGCCCATCCAGGGAACAGCTGTCCTGGTTTGGGCCAGGATAAAGGTGGTTTTCTGTTTCTGTACTTTTGCTTTTAGCTAAGTCCCTTGTAAGTAGTTGCATTTGCTGAAATTAACAGCAAGTTTCTCATACAGTGTGTGTGCTTTTAGGACTGATAACACTTGATGTTTATAGTTACTGCTAGAGACTGGTATGCAGAGCCAAGGACTCTTATCAGCTCTAAGGAAAACATTTTACCCTCCAGAAGGAGTAAAGAGGTCCCACCAGAGCCCTCCTTTAGGGAGGATCAGACAAGATAGATGCCAGAATTGACCAAACAGAGTATTCCATCCCATATACGTCACACTCAGTATAAATTTGAGGCATCACGTGGGCCGAGCCAGATCTTTGCCAGATCTTTTCCTGCTTCCCTTCCTTCACCCGGCATCCTGGAAGGATCCTGTCCATTCGTCTGCCTGTGCTCCTGATCCGTGCCAGCCCATATCTGTGTGTTCCTGCCTCCGGTTCCCAACTGCTGCCGACTCCAGGAGTCCAGCCTGGACTTTCCCAGGGCTGCCCTACAGCCTCGGTGGTGACGTGAGAGTTTATTGGGGGAAAGGGGGGAGGAATGTGGTTTCCATTTTCCTGTATATTTGTATATATTTAGTAATTTTTTCCCTATTTACCATTACTGTTTCATTAAAGTTGTGTAGTTTAGTTTCCAACCCATAAGTCTCTCTCCCTTATTCTCTCTCCTTTCTTCATTGAGGGGAGAGAGAGATTAAAGAGAGCGTCTGTTATTCGGTTTAATTGCCGGGTCAGTGTTAAACCGTGACCATCCAGGGCACACCCAATCCAGGGAACAGCCCATCCAGGGAACACCCCATCCAGGGCACACCCCACTTTGTGACCATCCCCTCCAGACCCCGCCCATGGCCTCCCACTAGCCCACGGGCTAACAACCCTCACTGAGGTGACCACAGCCACATTCCCCCGGGATTCCCGAGCTCCCTGGCAGCCCAGCCCAGCTGTGGGATGGAGGAGGAGGCAGAGTGGGGAGGTTTGGGATGTTTGCCTTGTAGCAGATGAATGAACACCCTGCTGCAGGTTAATTAACTGGGTGCTGGGTGCCACCCCCCCACGGCTTCACCGCAGGGCCCAGTAGGATCTCCCTGGGGAGGGGACACCCGTGAGAGGTGTTAATTAACCCCACCCTGAAGACTCTCAGGCTGCCCGGCCCTGACAGCTCATTAGGAGCTTATCTCTGGCAGAAGGAGACTCCTTCTCCTCAGCAATTACAACAGCTCCGGTTAATTCCTCTTTAAAGGAGCCCTGGAAGGTAAGATCTGCCCCTAAATTGAAGATTAAGGGGAAAAAAAAAAAACAAAAAAGAAGAAAAACGGAGAGAGAAAACAAAAGCCAAGCCCTGAGTGGAAACATTCCCATTAATTATTTGACATGTGGGTTTTTTCCTTCTCGGTGGCTTGGGGAGGCTCCAGACAGACCCAAAAGCCCAGCCCACCCCACCAGCTTGGCTGAAGGATGTCAGGGGTTATTTTGGGGTGGGGGTGATGTCCCCCCCTTGTCCCCATTGGTGGTGGGGTGCAGAGGAGGGCACGCAGGGTGCTGCTGGCTGAGGCCAGAGGCGAGAAGAGATTTTATGAGCCATAAAAGTCATCCTGAAAAGCTGAAGAGCTTGTACCAGGGGTGCAGTGGCAATAAAAGGCTGCTGGCGGGCAGACACTCTCTGGGTGGGTGGATTTCCCTTCCCTGGGTTGCTGCTTTACCCACCAAAAGAACCAAACCTGCCCCGACACCCCCAGCCCCGAGCTGAGCCCTGGCATGCTCGTGACACGAGTGACAGGGCCACCAAGCTGTGTCCCCCCCGTGAGGGCACAGCGAGTCCCTCATCCCAGTGTGGGGACAGTGATGGGGAGAGGCCAGTGGTGCTCTGAGACCCTCAAGTTGGGGGTTCCCTATTTTTTTTTTCCCGTCTGTGTATATATATATATATATATATATGAAGCTCTGTTTTTATGCTTATATACAATTTTTGTTCATTTACAACCATCACTACACAAAAATGTGGCCAAACTCCACCTGTGAAGCCTCCAGATTAAAACCTTTGAGCTCCAGAAGCCATCCCCAGCCCACAGCCCCTTTGCTTCCCAGGCCAGGGGGTTTAAAAAGCAATAAACCCCCCCCTTCCCCTTTGCCCATCTCCCTTCCCAAATCCCAAATAGCTCCTGTGGTCTCCACTCAGCTCTTCCAGAAAGGATTATTCAATATTTCTCAGCGAGCTGTGGGATGTCTGATGTTAGTGAGCACATTAAACAGGGGTATAAATTCGTAATGAGAGCCCTGAAACGAATGGGGCTGATCATTTATGGATGGAATAATTAACGATACTTGGACGTTTTATACCAGCCTGGAAATCGGCAACTGGGGAGCAGAGGAAGTGAAATCCTCTCAGTTTGGGGGTGGTTGCAGCAGCCCCTCGGTGCCACCTCCAGTGGGGACATCTCTGGGGGGTGAGGGTCTGGCTGATGGAGAGTGAGCCCACACTGTTGGGGTTTTGGTGATTGAAGATTTTGGGGTGATTTCCCTGCCCTCGGGGCTTCCTGCTGGGTCAAAGACATGACAGGGCCCAGGGTGCTGGGACCCAGGCAGTGATGTTCTGCTCCGAGCACCCTGGAACTTTCGGGGGGGGTTCCCCTCCTGGGATCCGTGCACAGAGATGGGGCGGGGGGTCCGGCCATGGGGCACCCCCTGCTATGGGGCAGGGGTGCGAAGGGACCCTCCAGACCCCCACCTTTCCCTCTTTTCCCTCCCCTCATCTCAGCCCCCCTGTAACTATGGCAACGGCTGCAGGTGAGACTCATTACAGTTAATCCTCTAATTACTAACTACCTCTTCAATCAGTTGTAATTACTTTGGGGACACAGTTAACCTCTCATTAGAAACGCACGGCCACGTTTTACCAAAAAAGCACAAACAGGGACGTGCCTGGTAATTTAGCACCCGCCGCACTCCGGGCCACTCGCCGGGTTTCTATTTTATTATTTTTTTTTTTTATTCCGCCGCCACCATCTCGTCCCTGTCATTAACCGGGAGCGGTTGTCATGACAATTAATCATTCAATCCCTCATCAGCAACTTTTTTTTTTTTTTTTTTTTTTTTTTCCAAATGTCACCCTGCTCTTGATCAAACGGGAAGGGGAAATGGAATGAATCAACTCCGCACTCTGGCATTTGGGACTATTTATTTGTTTATTTATTTTCATTTCTTTCTTTTATTTATTTTTTTTTTTTAATTGGGGGTGTGTGGATAAGTTGGAGCTTGCCCATATAGTCGGGATGCCCCTCTCTGCCCCTCTCTGCTCCCTGACCTGAGAGTCCAACCCTTGGGACATCACTGCCAGCTCCTGCCATGGCCACCCAGATGATGTGTCACCCCCAGACGTGTCACCCCCAGACGTGTCACCCCCAGATGTGCAGCAGCAATATCCCAGCAGCTCGGTGAAGGCTGCTGACCCTCAGGGCCGAGGTGATCTCCCACTCCCCCCCCTGCACCCTGAGTTTTGCAAACGAGCCTCTCTCCAATCACCTCCCCGTTAATCCCGTAATTAGCAGGAGTCGTTTGCCGCATGCAAATCCCAGTTTTTAATTGCCGGCCTTAACCTTGAGCTGTGCTGGGGCTCTTCAGGCTCCCTCCCCATGTATCCTCCATGGCTGGGGTCAGGGGGGGCTCTTGGTCCCCCCAAAAAGGGTGCTGGGCTCTCAGCACCATCCTGCTGGCCCCCGGGAAAGGTCGTGGGGTAACAAGCCCCCCAGAATATCCCACCTCGACCTGATGATAATTCCTGGAGGCTGACCCAGGCCAGACCCCCCCCCGAGCTGGAAAAGGCTGGGGGGTGCTGCAGGGCCGCCGGGGAGGGGGGTGCTCGGTGTGGCTGTGTTTTGGGGCCCGTCCGGGGGGCTGTGTGATGGCAGGGGGGCTGCTGGCACTTCAGGGCACCCCGAGGCTCATTCCAACCGGGGGGGGATGTGGTGATCTGTGTGGCAGTGTCCGGGGGGGACACCCCCGGCTCTGCCGTGGGAGGGGAGGTGCGGGGGGCTGGGGAGGGGGAAGTTTAGCCGCGACTCAATTATGGAAGCTTGTGAAACGGCATCAGGGGAGTCGGTGTCTGGAGCTTGATGGGTTTGGACAGGGCGGCTCTCCCGGCGGGGGGAGATCGATTAGCCGTCAGGGAAACGGGAGGCCTCGCACCGCACACACCTCCCGCATCCCACCCGCACCCGGAGCGGGGACCCCCGGCTGGGGGGGTTCCACAGGGTGCCCGGCTCCAGTCTACCCCCCGGGAAGGGCAGGGGATGGGTGCCTGTCCCGGGGTGGGTGGGTGCCCCCCTGCTGGGGTCCGGGGGTCTTGTGGGGCAGTTCCCACCCCCCCGTTTTTATTTCATGTCCTTGGCTGTTCACCTGTGCGTGGCTCTGCTCCTGCTCCCACCCGCACCAGCACCCAAACCCGGGAGCAGGGGGAATGCCACCACTCAGTGTCCCCTACCAGGACATGTCGCTTGTCCTCAGCCTCACCTCTTTCTGTCCCTGTCCCACCGCCCTCCCAGGTGGCCCAGGACGGGGTTCTGGGGAACAAAGGGGTCTCTGCTGTATTGGGGGGGCCCCGATGGGCCAAATTCTAATTCGTTATCTATGACCACACGTGAGTAGATGTTTCTTCAAACTTCTGTGCGTAACGATTGTGGTTTGGTCTTTACTGATGCGGACAAAGCCTTTCTTCATTCTCAGGTTAATTCCAATTTTGTCACTCCTGTTTTTCAGCTGCATTGCTGGGGTTTGGGATGTTCGCTGTGCAGGAGCTTCTTCGGGGGCAGAGTCACCGGTTGCACTGAACACTGAGGTTTGTAACCCCCCCCCTCGGCTTAGGAAATTTATTCTGAATTCGTGATACCATGTTTAAGATGTGATGAAAACTGTTAAGATGAGGAGGTGCTGCCAGGCGGTGCCAGCAGAGCCCTGCCCTCCCCGGCCAGTCCCTGATTAATGCCCTGAAACCTGCAGTGCGCAAATGAGTAATAATCCCGGGAAACGCTAATTGGGGAACTGCCTCCTGATAAATGGCTTTGCCGGGACAGGGCCGTGTTAACATGGCACACCCGGCCGCCCCCAGACCCACCCCACGGAGGGGGCAACTCCGGCCACCCATCCCGGAGCCACGGGGGGTGACGGCTTCTTCCTCACCCGCAGGAAGGTGGCCACAGGCTGGGGGTGAAGCCAGAGGAGCACCCAAAGCCTCGGGGTTTCACCCTGAAAGTGAGCAAGAGTCTCCAACCATCAGGCGGGGGGGAGGAAGGATCTTGGCTCCAGGGATGCTCCAAGGATGCTCCGGGGATGCTCTGAGGGCTGCTGGTACTCAGCACAGCCACGATCATCCCGTGCCACTGACACCCACCCAGGGTGGTGCCTCCAGGCTCCATCTCAGCACCCAGGAGCGAGCTGAGGGGGGGGAAATCCCAGCAGGGATGGGGACAGTCAGAGTGGGCAATGGGACAGCTGACCCCTGGGACCCAGCACCTCTCCTGCCCCCTGGGGGACCTCTCTGAACCTGCCCTTTCCCCCCAACAGGCTGGAGCCCAGGAGAAGCGGTCCCAGCTTCCCAGGTGGTGCTGGAGAAGCCACAGCCCCTCCGAGCCCCTCACCGCGGGTCTGGGCTCCTGCACTGTCGCGACAGAGACCACCCCAGGCAGCTTTCTGGGGAGAGGGGCACAGGCAGCCCCCCTGGCAGGGTGGGATCTGCAGGGATGGAGACCAGGGAAGGAATATCGGTCCCCACCGCCCCTCACGGGGGACTTTTTGGGGCCAGGCCGGGCGGGCCCCCTGGGCTGCAGTGCTGCCGCCCCTTCCCCTCCATTTCTTCTGCCGCTGCATCTTTAATAGCTTTACAGAGCCCATTTAATGTGCTCCCAGACATGAAGTGCTGTCTAATCAGCACATTTAGGAGAATTGCCCACATCCTGGTCTCGCTGCCATAAAACAGTGCCCGCAGAAGCATCGGTAATTAATGCTTTTTTTTTTTTTGCTTTTTTTTTTTTTCCGCTCTCTCCCACTGAATCAATTTATACAGTGCGGACTTCCTCTGCGCGGGAGCTTTTAGGCTGTTTTACTCCAGCATCCGAGGTGACTCGGCAGCGCTCCTCAATTAAGCAGCTGCGGATAATGGATGCTTCAGAGTAAAAAAAAAAAAAAAAAAAAAAAAGGAAAAAACCAAACCTACAGTCTTGATTCCCAGAAATGATCAATGCGCTTTTTTTCTCACAAAAACACAGGCTCACACGTCCCTGCTGGGCTCCGCTCACCCTCTCGAGGCTGAGCCAGGCCACCGAAAAGGGAAGGGGGATTGGGGGGGGGGTGGAAAAGAGCTTTTATCTTCTCCTGCTTTTAGAAGGGCAGAGATAAAACAAGCTGAGAATTAGGGACAGAGCTAATTACTGTCACCCGCCTGGGCAGGGACCTGCCTGCTCTCACCCGGAGAGGGTCTGAGGTCCCTGGGGAAGGGGCTGACTCCAAACTGGGGGTCTTGAGGTGGGAATGGGCCGGGGGAATCCTGTGTGGCACAGCCCCCTGGCCCCCCGGCTGGGCTGCCCGGAAAAACTCGCAGGTTTTATGGCCTGAGCCGGAGGTGGCTCCTAATTGGGAACAAGGAAATAAAACCAGGAGAGAAAACGGAGCCGGGGGTGGGGGGCTGTAGGGAAGGGGCATCCTCCCGCCTCCTGTTCCCCCCCCCACTCTGTTTTGGGAGACTTCAAAGCCTCCCGGCACACAAAGGACTTTGCTCTCTCGCCGTGGGGATCAAAGCCCCGCGGTGGGGAGGGAAACTCGGGATGTGCGATGCTGCCCGGCCCCCCCAGCACCATCCGGCATCGCCACCTCCTCCCTATTCCCACTGCCGGGGGATGAGATGGGAGCCGAAACCTTCCATCCCCTGCACCCTCGGTCAGTGCCGGGAATGTCCCCGCGTGTCCCCAGCATCGTCCCAGTACTCAGCTCCTGTCACCCCATGGGAACAGCTGCTCCAGTGGGATGCTGAGAGTGGGGTGCCAAGGAGCAGGGTGCTGCCAGAGCTGGGGTGGTGCTGCCAGAGCTGGGTGGTCCTGCCACTCCACCACGCTGGGCTGGGAGCCCTGCCAGGCTCTGGGCTGTGGCAAACAGGCATCAAGCTGCCCTGGAACACAAGGACTCCTGGATATGAGAGCTCTGGCTTTTCCAGGAGGGATTTTCCTGGCTGTGGAGGAAAAGACTTTGGGGGGAAAAGAAAAAGACAAATGCAGGTGTAAATCAATTATCTGGCCTTCAGGCAACAGGTTGGGATGTCTGGGTTGGTACCAGGGTGGGCTGAGGATCAGGGCTGGTGGCACAGGGGGGTGGCAGAGCTGGTTTTGCTTCCCCCCGGCAATGTTCCACCCGCCATGAGGTTTTTTTCTTTCCCTCCTGCAAAAATATCGATTTCAATCATTATCCCCGGGGCTGGGGCAACCTCGTGCCTGCCTCGTCCTGCCGGGACCCCGGGCGGGGCCTGGCAGTGTCCCGTGGAAATGGGATCCGTGTCACATTGTCCCTGGCACATTCCTGGCTGGAATTCACCCCGCGGGGACGGAGCGGCCCCTTCCCTCCCCACGGCTCTGCCAATCTTCCCTTTCCCAGGTGCTGAGGGGCATCGGGCCCCCTCCTCAAGAAGGGATCCCCCCTTCTCCCAGGGGACAAGGGGCCACAATCTTGGTGGGGGGAGGTGGGAGGAGCAGATCCTGTTGTTGGGGTGGCCAGGGTTGGTGGCACGGCCAGGCTGGAGCAGGGGATGTGCAGGGATGTGGGCAGGGGGCTCCTGCCCGTCAGGTTGCCGGAGCGGTGCTGCCCTCCTGGAGCTCCAGGGCAGCGTGTTTGCCTCCAGCAATCTGCCAAAAAGTAACACGCAGAGTAGGGGGATCTTTCCCCCATCCCCCGGGCAGGTGGCACAGCAGGAGGGGAACACAAACCCGAGCTGAACGCCCCAGCACTGCCAGGGGAGATGATGCTTTTATCAGAGCAGCGATGCCGACAAGCAGGCTTTATACATTTTTAATAAATCGTTTGGAATTCTTGACTGGCAGGAGGCTGGAACTGGGTGTTTCCCTGGGTGGGAGACTGACGGGCCACATCGGCTCTCCCGGTAGCCCAGGGGGTACATCTGGGCTCTGGTTCCGCCACATGGCATCTCTTGGGGCCGCCGGGCACTGCCCAGTGCCACCAGCCCCGGATCATCCCTCCGTGTGGGCTCAGGGATCCTTCGCCTTTGTTTTTCCATCCCCCCCGGTCGGTGCCCTCGCCGAGCCGGGAGCAGCAGAGGGGAGAGGGGGAACTTGCTGAAACAAGCAAATTGCAATGATTCCCCTTTTCCAAATGTCAGCAGATTCGGCGGGGAAAGAAGCAAATAAGTTAAAGGTGAAAATCTCCCGGGAATCTCCAGCTCCCCCAGCCAGGCTTCCAGCCCAGCTGCCCCCCAGCACAGCCTCCCCCTGGCCAGAGACCACCTTGCAGTGGGTGCTCCCAGCACGCTCCATACATGCAATTAAGGGACGTTAATTGACTTGTTTGTGGCAGGGGGAAATAAAAACCAGGTGTAGGCGAAGGATAGGGCAGGAGTGAGCCCAGAGGCAGCATCATGCCCGGTCCTGATCATCTCCTCTGTTTCCAGGATTCAGTCACTCCCAAAACCAAGAGGTTTTGACCAAAAAGCTTGTGGAACCTCGGTGATGGAGCCCTGACCCCCGGCAGGGGCACCCTGGGCTCTCTGCAGGCTGGAAGGTGCCTTGGGGACAATCAGGTAGGAGACAGTGCCCAGACGGAGGTGGCCGTGGCTGCGGTGGCCGGGATGCTGCCTGGGGCTGCGGGGACCCCCTGGACCCCTCTCCCAACCCAGCAGTGTTTGTTGCTCCAGCACAAAGAGGAGAGGCTGCAAAATGGCCCCGTGAAGGATATTAAATGTTCCCAGGTGAGATAAAACCAAATCACCTGTCACTCAGCCTCTATCTCTCCCGGCATCAGAGACTCGTGACTAATAAGGCTGGAAAATGCAGCGCAGGCTGGAGCCTGCCCTCCCGGCCCCCCTCACAAGCCTCAATTTTAAAATTTATTTTATTTATAAAACCCAAAGGGGAGGAAAGAAAACAGGCACGGGAGCTGCTCTGTCGCTGGCAGGGGACCGGGTCTGGGGATCCCAGGATGCTCCCTGCATGGGGCTGGGATGCGGAACTGGGGAGGGTTGGGGGTGCTGCCCGGGTCCCCAGAGCACGTGGGGTGTATCTTGCACCCCCCGGGTGTGGGTGCTGTGATGGCCTCTGGGTGCTTGTTCGGGGTGGGAAGGGTGCAGGGGGCTGTGGTGTGAAGCCTGCCGGTTCCTCCCTCCTCTTGGAGCTGGGAAGACCCCCGGGGGAAGTTGCGGGAGCGCTGATCCATCATGCGGCAGTGACCCGGACTGGGGTGTTTTTAAGCAGGGAATAAAAATAGACCGGGGCTGACGGCGAGGACTCGCTGCAGGCATAGCTGGCAGGGGGCTGGGGGCTCTGCTGGGGACTACGTTGCCCCCTGGCCCCTCACAAGCCCACCCTCCTGTCCCCAGCATGGCCGGGGGGGCCCGGCTCACCCTCAGGGTGTCCCTTTGTGTCACCACCTGCATCCTGGTGCTGCGGTCACCGGGCCGTGTGTCCTGAGCCACCCGTGTCCCCGTGGGAATCCTGATGTGTGGCTGCCCGGGAGATAACACAAGACCCGACTGCAACCCAGATTTGTTTCAGCTGAATAACTTGCTGCATCTATAAATAAACCAGGGGCAGAAAACGAGCAACCACAGAGCACGGGGAGCTTCTGCCTCCCCGACCCGCAGCACCCTGAGCCCTGCACTGCTGCCACCTCCCACGGCAGTGTCACCCTCAGGGACAGTCAGGAGGATGCTCTGGGATGTGGATCCTCCTGCAAAACGCGAGTTTTCCAAGCCTGGACCAGTATTTGCCCTCCGTAACCCCAGCTCTGGAGTCTCCCTACCCGGTCCGGGGCACTTGGGGCATTTCTGGCTCTGGCAAGAAGCAGGATGGGACCAGTTTGTCACCTCGGGCTTCCCAGTGGACAAACTCTGCTCTCCTTCCCCAGTGATTTGGGAGCCAGGAGGGAGCCAAGTATGGGAGAGGGGCAGCAGATCTTCCCTACCAAAGCAACAGCTTGGAGAGAGAGCCCTGATCCTGCCCTCCTTCCTCCTCCTCCTCCTCCCTCTTCACGCCTGGCTGCTCGGGGCCGTCTCGCTCCCGCTCTCCATTTGCTTTTTCCCAGCAGATGTTGATGTCTCTAACAACCCTTCTGAAGGCCAGAATCTCCTTCACCCCCTTGGCTGGGCAGCCCAAAACCTCGACACCTCCCATCGGGCTCCTCTCAGGCCCCACACCCCCATCCCCAGCACTCGGACACGGGCAAAACCTCCCGGGACTTTCCGTGGAAGGGGGAGCGAGGCCATCACCCCAAATCCTGCTCAATGACACCTCTGCTAACACCAGTAACCCCCCAGTCCCTCCCGTGGGGACATTCATTGCAGCAGGAGCTGAGGGAGGGACCGAGGTGTCACCTCCCCCCGTGTCCTTCAGCAGCTCTTTGTGTCCCCACGGGGGGGCAGGGAGCGGGCCAGGCGGCTGCGATCCCAACTATCGATGCCAGCCCCGATCGATGCTATCTCCTTTGCCCATGCCTATGAGCTCATTGATTTTTATTTTAGATTTTTTTTTTTGCTGTTGTTGTTGTTGTTCCCTCTCTGTTTATGTAACGCCTGAACTTTGCACAACCGAACCGTTTAATGTGCTGAAAAGGGCCCTGTTGCCATGAAAACGGCCCCGCAAATGACAGCACGAATGCGGAGATATCCCAGTTTTATTGGGCCGTACCGGGTGTGTTTTAACCTTGATAAGTCAATAACTTTCCCTACAAAAGGAAGGAAAGCGGCTCCGGCTTTCAGAGCCCTGAACGCATTTAAAGCCGAGTACTGGCTCGGGTTTAATCCCGGGAAATCCGGCTCCTCCGGAGGGCCGGAGCACAGGGCCGGGCACTGCCAGGGCACTGCCAGAGCACACCGACATCTGGGGGGAAGAATTCCAGCGGGCATTGGTCAGGGTGAGAGATGGGAGAGCTCAGAGCTCCGGATTGTCAGGAATAATGATGGGAAATGAAAGGGACACAGGAGACTGGAAGGGCAGAGCTTCCCTGCCCGTGGCGTGGAAAACTTCTGGGTGGGCTCTCGAGGGTTTCCCTCCCGCCCCCCCGGGTCTGGGAGATGCGGTATTTGGGTTTGTGCTAAAGCAGAAAGACTTTTTCTTTTTTTTTTTTTCCTTTCCTTTTTTTTTTTCTTTTTTTCTCTTTTTTCTCTTTTTTTCTTTTTTTGTTTCTTTTTTCCTTTTTCTTTTCCTCCTTTTCCTCCTTTTCCTCCTTTTCCTCCTTTTCCTCCTTTTCCTCCTTTTCCTTCCTTTTCCTCCTTTTCCTCCTTTTCCTCCTTTCCTCCTTTCCTCCTTTCCTCCTTTTCCTCCTTTTCCTCCTTTTCCTCCTTTTCCTCCTTTTCCTCCTTTTCTTTTCCTTTCCTCTTTTTTTCTTCTTTTTCTCTTGTTTTTTTTCCTCCTCTTCTTCCTCCTCTTTTTTTCCTCCTCTTTTTTTCCTCCTCTTTTTTTCCTCCTCTTTTTTCCTCCTCTTTTTTCCTCCTCTTTTTTTCCTCCTCTTTTTTCCTCCTCTTTTTTCCTCCTCTTTTTTCCTCCTCTTTTTCCTCCTCTTTTCCTCCTCTTTTTTCCTCCTCTTTTTCCTCCTCTTTTTTCCTCCTCTTTCTTTCCTCCTCTTCTTTCCTCCTCTTCTTTCCTCCTCTTCTTTCCTCCTCTTTTTTCCTCCTTTTTCCTCCTCTTTTTTCCTCCTCTTTTTTCCTCCTCTTCTTTTCCTCCTCTTCTTTCCTCCTCTTCTTTCCTCCTCTTCTTTCCTCCTCTTCTTTCTCCTCTTCTTTCCTCCTCTTCTTTCCTCCTCTTTTTCCTCCTTTTTCCTCCTCTTTTTTCCTCCTCTTTTTTCCTCCTCTTTTTTCCTCCTCTTCTTTCCTCCTCTTCTTTCCTCCTCTTCTTTCCTCCTCTTCTTTCCTCCTCTTCTTTCCTCCTCTTCTTTCCTCCTCTTCTTTCCTCCTCTTCTTCCTCCTCTTCTTTCCTCCTCTTCTTTCCCTCTTTTTTCCTCCTCTTTTTTCCTCCTCTTTTTTCCTCCTCTTTTTTTCCTCCTCTTTTTTCCTCCTTTATTTTCCTCCTTTTTTTTTCCTCCTTTTTTTTTCCTCCTTTTTTTTTCCTCTTTTTTTTCCTCCTTTTTTTTTCCTCCTTTTTTTTTCCTCCTTTTTTTTCCTCCTTTTTTTTCCTCCTTTTTTTTTCCTCCTTTTTTTTTCCTCCTTTTTTTTTCCTCCTTTTTTTTTCCTCCTTTTTTTTTCCTCCTTTTTTTTTCCTCCTCTTTTTTCCTCCTTTCTCTCCTTTTTCCCTCTTTTTTTTTTCTGTTTAAATCTCCTCTCTCCTCCAGCAGCACAGCCTGCCCGCTTCCTTTTCACGATTCAATCCCCCTGGATGGGGAAGCGGAGCCGCTCTCACTTTGCAGAGCTCATTCATTAGCAGATTAAGGCTCTCCTTGTGTTCCCAACATCGCTGGGGGAAATTTATGTTCCGGCAAAGTATTCACGGGTTCCTTGAATCACAAAAGTGTTTCTCCGTGTAAAGTCTTTAAAAAAAAAAAAAAAAAGGAGGCTGGGGGGAGGCCAGAGAGCAGCTTAATGGTATCTTCTTGAAGGCAGTGCCGAAACCCCCACCTTTTGAAGTTGGATATTCCAAGATACTTCCAGCACAAACGCCCTCACCCTTTCGAGTCCTTGTGCTTCAGGTGGTTAAAAGATTCCTCAGAGGAGAACGAGGGTTCAATTTTATTTTATTTTATTCTTTTTTGGTGCCGTATAAAAGCAGTCTTTCTCCCTGACTTGCTAATCGGTTTGATTAAATTATCTTTGACAAATCTAAGCAAATCTGGAGTGGTTTGATTCTTCTCGGCGGCCTCTCTGGCGGCACAGAAAGCAGAGGAATGAACTGCAGAAGCTGCACAGGAACCTGCCAGACAGAGGAGCTAAAAAGGTTGGAACTGAAACCAATGAAGGGTGCGAGCAGCCCAGCTCAGAGAGGGAATGAATTCAATATAATGTTATTTTCCTCGGGATATCACGCAGTGGAACCACCCGGAGGAGCCGCTCTCTGGAAGCAGACCTAGGATTACTTTCGTTTCCAGCCTCCAGCAGGGATGGGAACATCTCCCCCCCAACCCCAGAGACACCCGGGGCTGCTCCTGGGGTTCAGCTTTCCCCCCGCAGTGGGGAGGAGGAAGGAGTGAGGGGGGCAGAGCCCTGGGTGCCCCCCGGGGGGGTTTGGGGGTGCTGCACCTGCAGGGCTCCCCAGCATCATTCGGGACCAGAGTGAAGGGGCTGATCCTCGGCCGTGTCCATGCTGGGTCCCAGGCTGGGTTTGGGGAAGGAATCAGGGACTCCAGGACTCCTGAGAGGGGGCTCAGAAGTGGCCGCGCTCACTCTTAGCTGTAAATCCGCTGTGGCTACCGCCCTCACCATGGTGGCCACCAGCGCCCCACTGGTCCCTAGCTCCCCGCCTCTCGCTGGCTGACCCCCAGACGAGCCTTCACCCCCTGTTTGCCGGTGCCACCCCCCTGGGGGCTCCCCGGAGCCCACTCCACCCGCGACACCAGGACTACAACTCCCATCATGCCCCGCGGCGCAGCTCAGCGGGCGCTGCGCGGGGCGGTGCCGCGGTGCACGCCGGGAGCCGCAGTTCCCACCCCCCTCCCCTCTCCCCCTCCTCCTGCCGCCGCTTCGAATTTTTCCCGCCACCGGGGCGCGCGTGCCGGGCAGGCCCCGCCCCTTTTCCCTCCCTCTCTCCTTCTCCTCCCCCCTCCCCCCTCCCCCCCCACTCTCCCCGCCCCCTCGCGCGCAGGACGCGCGGCGGCGTCGCCTTGGTAACGCGCCGGGGGGGCGGGGCCGGCGCCGCGCGTGCGGCCGGCGGGGCCTCGCGCCCGGGCGCTTCAGTGTCGCCGCAGCCGCGCACCGGGCGGGAGCGGAGCCCCGGGCCCCGCCGGTACCGAACCCCGCGGGTACCGAACCCCGCGCCGCTCCCGTCCCTAGCCCCGCTGCCATGCAGCGCTGAGCCGCGGCCAAACCCGCTCACCCCGCTCCCGGCCGGCGGGCACCGATCGCCGCCGCACAAAGGAACCGGAGGCCCCCGCGGGTGTGATGCCCGCACGCCCATCCCCGCCAGGGTTATTTTATTTTAATTTAATTTTTTGATTTTTTTTCTTTTTTCCCCCCGGTTTTTTTTTTTTTTTTTGCCTCCCCTCTCTCCGCCCTCCCCTTCCCCTCTCTCCCCTCCTTCCCCGCCCCCCCCGGCCCGGGGGCAGAGCACCGGGAGCCGCCGCACGCTGGCCGCGCACGGGGCGGGGCGGGCCGCCGGCGGGGCGCGGGGCCGGGCGGCGCGCCGCCGCTGCTGCTGCGCGGCCCGGGGGGGCGGCCCGGGGAGCCCCGCACCGGAGCCGGCTCGGATCCAGCTCTGACGGTAACGGAGGTACGGGGGGAGGTGGCGGGCACCGGGGAGGGTGGCGGAGGGAGGTGGGGAGGGGGGTGTTATCGAGGTGAGGGGTGTCACACCGGGGAACGAGGAGCTCCGGATCCCGGGAGCATCAGGAGCCGCCGGTGCCCGGCTCTTCCGCGGCCGCGGAGAAGGGACGGTGCTGCACGGCGGACGCGGAGCCGCCGGCTGGGGACCGGCTTCACCTTTCGCTACCGAAGAGGAACCGGCGTAGAACCGGAGCAACTTTTTTTTTTCATTTATTTTTAATTTTTTTTAATGGCTTTTTGGGTCGCCTGACTCGCAAGTGGAAATAAAATCTCCCCGGGTGCCTTCAGGAGGAAAACTGAGACGCTTCCAGCGTCAGCCGCTTTTCCGCCGATCCCCCGCTGCCCCTTTTCGTCTGGAAAAAAAAAAAAAAAAAAAAAAAAAAAGAAGAAGAAGAAAAAAAAAAAGGAGGGTTTTCTCCCGCGGAGGCGTCGGGAAAGCCCCGCAGGGCCGGCGGAGCGGGCGGTGGCAGAAGCAGGACACCCGCCATGGCCCCCGCGCTGCTCTGGATACCACAAAGGAGAAAAGGAACCACCCGGCGATGGTTTCCTCAGCTCCCATCCCCGCCGTACCGGGCGGCACCGGCGGAGAAACGCGGCTCCCGGAACGCTCGTCTGCGGGGCATCGCCTGGACCGCGGGCTGGGAATACGGTTCGGCTGGGAGGAGGCAGCGTGGTCCCCCAAAAACAACCAAAACCCCGAGCAGCACGTCCGGAGACTGCCAGGAGCTCCGGCTGCGGACAGACGGGTGGTGTCACCCCTCCGGTTCTGCCCTGGATGGAGAAGGAGATGTTCCCGGTGTCAGTGGAGGTGGCTGAGCATCCGCGGAGATCCTGGGAGTGGAATAGGATGGAATGGGATGGCTGGGGACAGAGGCAGGGCCTGGCCGCTGCTCGGCACGGCTCGCTGCGGGGTGACACGGTGGTGGCACGGCTGAGCAGACACGGGGGTGACACGGCTTGAGCCACGCGGGTTTATTGCCACGGAGAGGCAGCAGCAAAGTTTTCCAGCCGGGGAAGGGGGGGTTGCATAGGGATGCTTTGGCTTGGCACCGGGGCTCGCCGGGCTCTGTTTGTTGGGGCGCAGGGGCCTCTGGAAAGAGGATTTTTATTTTTTTTTATATTAATAATCCGTGTGTTCGCATCCTCCCGCGAGGGCTGCTGCCCTTCGGAGCTTGGGCGTGGAGTGGGAAGGACGCCTGGACGGGGGGGCTCTGCAGCCGGGGAGCAGAGGCACGGGGCTGGCTCTCTCGGTAAGGAGCACCCCGCGTCTTGCTCGGGATGATTTTGGTGAAATTTGGGGGGGTTTAGACCTTTCCTGTGCCGCCTGCGCTGGGATCCGGTGTGCCCGGCATGTTCCACCGCTGGCTGGTCCACTCCCAGCCGGTGAGGAAGGAACATCCCTGGCACATGGCACCCGGGGCCCGGCCCATCAGGAAGGACTTTTAAAATGTTGCGATTTATTAAGGATCCGTGAAAGTTCCAGGAGTGGGTTTTCA